>NC_047672.1:18844086-19178461 GCF_011762505.2 Arvicanthis niloticus
CACATATGGATGCAAATATTTTAATGAATATTCACAGCGGCATTATAAATTATGGCTCCCAAAAGGAAAATACACAAATGTTCACCAACTGATGAATGCATGAACCTTGGAATGGATACTTACACAAAGTGGAAAAGTAGAGAAACTGAAGATTTTAGCCACAGTGGGAAGCAATGCTGAAATGGTTATTACAAGCAAAGAAAATCTTCAAATACAAGTCTCCAAAGCCTCAAACACATCATGAGATGTTCTTACCTGTCTAAGACAGACAATCCATGAAGACAGTGTACATGAAGGGTAGCAATGAGCTGAACTGCTTAGGTTACTAGGCATGATAACAGATCTGTAGGGTTTTGCTTTGGTTAGTTAATAAAAGTCTTCTAAGATTTTTAGTGGTGATGATTGAACACCTCTCTAAATACACTTTTAAACAGTACATCATACTTTTGACAGTAGTTAATTTATCATATACAAAATAGTCTCACAAAAGATTTCATTTCGGCAAATAGACAATTTTCTGACTTATATTTCTCTATATTTACTGGACAGGTGAACTTAGGAGAGGCTTTGTAGAATGAATTTATGTGCTGTGAGTTAGAATATAATTTCTTTTAATGTTTATTTCTCATGATGAAATAAGGAAAAAGAGTGATATTTTTAATGTAATATTCAATTATAATTATAGAAACCATACTTCTGTGTACCTGCTTCTGAAAGAGGCAAAACCAAACAGGTTTCAATGAAACATGTACCTCACTTACACATATGTCATACCAGTACCACAGAGTTCATGTAAATGATGGAGAAGGCAAAGTTGATGAAGTATAGAAAACCGTTCTCTAAGAAACAGTATGCCAAAATCACAAGTGAGGGTTGATATGTGAAGGTTATATTAGCTGTCCTGATCACTGTGTAAGATTCCATTTTAATGTCAACCTTTGTAAAAGGTGACATTACACATTGGCTTTCCTGGTCCTACAATTTAGCAGATAGAATTTGATTAATGTGCCTCATGGAGAAATTAGTGCTTCCAGAGTTGTGTAATGAATGTATGTTTATGGCCTACTTTTCTTCTCTGTTCACCCTTGAACCATTCATAGGCAGAGAAGTAGTTCCTTCACCAGATGGATGTAGGATGATTGAGGAGATATTCAACCCCAATAAATGAAATTCAAGCTGGTAGTTAGGGACAATGTTGATTGTTCACATCTATTTTAGTTATGGTTTCTGTTGCTGTGATAAATCATCATGATCAAAAGCAACTTGGGAAGGAACTGGCTTATTTTAACTTATGTATCACAATCACAGTCCTCAAAGGAAGTCAGGGCAGGAACTCACAGAAGTAACTCACAGCAGGAACATGGGTGCAGGAGCTGAACCATAGAGTTTTTCTGCTTACTGTCTTACTTAGTGTCATAGTTTTTCCAGCCTCATCTCTTACAACAACAAGGACCAGCAGCCCAAGAGTGTGACTGCACACAATGATCTGAGCCCTCACATACTTCATGTTCCCTGTCATAATTTTTAAGAGTTCCTTTTAAGGAATTTCTGTCTGGACTGTTTCTTTTTTGGAGGGTGTATGAAAGGGATAGGAGATTGCTGAGAGAGTTTGCCATAAAAGCTTTCTATGACTTTTATTCTTAACCATGAGTCTGTTGTCATCAACAACTTTCAGGCAGGAAAAGTTGACAAATTTCAAGTAAAGTCATGATATGAGTTAATAGCAAGGTCAGTGAGATGGATCAAGTGGTAAAGTGTTTCTCAGCCAAGTCTTACAATCTGAGTTCAGCCACTAGCATACACCTGGTAAATGAGAATATATACAAGTAAGTTGCCATTTGTCTTCAACATGCATGCTATGGTATCCAAGTGTCCTAACACATGTAAAACCTAAAGGACTGTAAAGAAATGATTATAATCCAATGAGAAGATATATTTTCTAAGAGAGGAAAAGAACATTAATAAGATAAGTATTGTATTGAAGGGGTAAAAATGCAGAATGAATACACACATGTGGTAGTTTGAATAGAAATAGTCCCAGAGAGTCATGTGTTTGAATGCTAGCCCATAGAGAATAACACTATTAGGAAGAGTGGCATGGTTGTAAAAGTCTTTACTTTTTCAAGGAAACATGTCACTGTGGAGGGAGCCTTTGATGTGTCATATGTTCAAGCAAGGCCTAATGCATCATTCTCCTGTTGCCTGTGTGTCGCAGCCCGTACTGCCCGGCTTTGTGGGCCAAAATGTTGCGGCCTGCTCCACTCCATGCTTGGCGGCCACTGTGTCCTGGCCCAAGCTGCCGCTCTGGTCCGAGGGTCAGAGTCTAGAGAGAGAGAGAGAGAGAGACAGAGACAGAGACAGAGAGAGAGAGAGAGAGAGAGAGAGAGAGGAGAGAGAGAAGAGAGAGAGAGAGAGAGAGAGAGAGAGAGAGAGGATAAAGGGGAAGAGACGCGAAGAATGGAGACAAGACTGATAGCACGTGGACAGCACGTGAACTGCATGCCTTGCAGGTGTGGCTACCATGTGTGCCTTGCAGCTGGGGGCAGTAAACAGCAACACAAAATATGTGGGATATCGGAGTGTGTTTCAGCTGTTGTAGGCTATTGAAAACCAAATCTCTTATCAGGGTATATGGTTCCAGATGGCTGCAAAGATAATCTAGCCGCTTTCTGCTAAAAGTTGGCTCCCAACACCTGTGGTTCGAGAACTCTCAGCTTTATCCCATACACATGTCTGCCTGCATTTTACAATGCTTTCCACCATGATGATAATGAAATGAACTAAATGTATTACGGTAAACCAGTCCCAATTCAATATTTTCTTTTGAAAGTGCTGCTGTGGCCATGGAATCTCTTCATACAAAAGTAAACCCTATGACAGCATGTTTCCAAGCTATCTAATGGATATATACATGGCGCAACACATAGAAACAAACAAGGTATACATACACAGAAAGTTAAGTACATACAACTAAAGTAATTTTTAAAGAACTCAGAAAACTTATGACAACATGCAAGACTTATAATCTCTAGCTGGACAAAGTCCTGTCATGGGCAGCTGAGGTAGGCATGAAATTGTAACCTTAGCTGAAGAACTATTGGCAACTGCTAGGTGCTCAATGAGGAAGAGTACCTTTCATTAAGGGTGTGACAACTGATAGGCCCACAATTCTCCATTGGAAGGCAACACATCCAAAGTGATATGGACAGAACAAAATTGGACATGATGAGTTAAAAAAATGAAGAGAAGTAGATACAAATGTGGGTGCACAGAGGAAAGTGTAGATATGAGAGGAGTAAAAGATGAGGTAATACAATCAAAATGCATTGTATAAGACTCACAAAGAACTAATTAAAACATCAAATAATAAGAAAGATGTTGTTGCAAGAGGATCCCAGAGGAGATGACTCTGTCTTGCCAGATTGCAAGCTTACTGTGCTTTGACAAGCTAGGTAAGAATTTTTATCAAGATATGGTCCTATTTCTACATTGCCTTGAATTGCCTCTTCAATGTAATTACATAAATTTCTATGGATATTACTAGAATAGATGAGGAGCTGAATAGGTGCTGAAATGTTTTCATTGTTTGGCCATTAGAAAGTACTAATGCTTACCTTTCATGTGAATGTTCAATGACTATCCTAAATGCACACAGGCAAACACATTAGATCATGAAAATGTGTGAGTTCCCTTCACAATATAGTTTATATAATTATTTATAAGTGAGAAAATAAAATAGTCAATTTCTGGTCCATCAGATATATTATGTGCAAACTGGATATATTTCACTATTTGTATATCAGCATAAAAAAGCTATCTAAGAGATTATATTGGATAAGCCAGAATACATTAATCTATTACAGCCTTTCATAGGTTTCAAAATACTATAATCACCTAAGAGGTTATATTTTCTGTTTGATACTCAAGCTTCATACTTCTCTGTTGACAGGGTATCAAGATTAATTCATTTTCATGTATGTGTGATGTATGTATAAATGCATATACACATAAATGTTTTGTCATAGACATTTGAATCTGGCACTCATCTTGCTTAGGGGGAAAACCATGGTAGCAACACTTAATGGTGCTTCCTGTTTCCATGTATTTTGTTTCTTTTATTCAAGGGTAATTTTGCAAATCACAATGCTAAACTTTTTTCCAAGAAAAACAACTATACTTGTCTCTCTTTCTTGGTGTGTGCCTTTAGGAAAGAGTTTACTTAGAGGGGTTGATGGCAAAATACACATTCTGAGGTGTTCCTAATTGAATTTGGTTTGTCTTTGAGACAGTGTTCATGCAAGGCCTGCAAGTAATGAATCTATTACATAGTTGAGGTTTCACTCTTCATCTTCTTGCTTCTACCTGTTGAGTGTTGTGATTATACTTGTTTGCCATTCTTCCTAGTAAATGTTTTGGCTTTTATTGTTGTTTTGTTTTAGTGTTTTTCTTTATCATGTAATTAGAATTTCTTCTAACATGAATCCTTCCTTTCCTTCTCCCTTTTAGAATCTCCATCATTCTCTGTCTCTTCATGATATTTCATTTCTGCACTCTCCCCTTTGATATCATTCCAGGCAACACTGCCTATGTAAAACCTATCAGTATTTACTCTGGAAGTGATTTGATTGGGTATAAAAACAAATATATTTTAATGTGTTAATTTTATAATTCTTAGCCTGTAGCTACTGCTCTGTAAAGTATATTATTTTCTCATGTTTTAATAACATATGCTGAATAACAACAACAAAAATAGGCTGATTGTCAGAGAAAGACTTGAAATCACTGAGCAAATTCAGGACATTTTATTCCTATTGTTGGTAAATCAATTTCAAATGATTCATGTGCCTAAACAAAAGTTTATAGGTGAAAAAATACTCCATTGTGCAAGCTAATTAAGATTCACACTGAAGGAGGTTAGCTAAAATGATGTGGTTCCTTTCATTGCTTTATTTGAAGAGGCTATAATCTAAGTGGCTCTTCCAATTATGGGACTCAGTTTTAGAAGTATGCACTTGGATTACTTAGGCATGCACTATGTCATTGTACTTTTCTTTGCTTGCCTGTCATTAACACTATCAGTGGCACAGTAAATATTTGAGAACCAAACACTTCAAATAAAGCCTCACAAAGATGCATCAAAAGGGAACTTTGAGGGGAAATGGCAGTGGGCTCCAACAGAAACATATTTTTCAAAAGCTGCTACAGAGCAATTCCACCCGGTTATTGGCCTTACACCTGTTCTATGAAAGATGAACGACATAATGCACAGAGTGTACATCTTAAAGGGACAAAGAACTGTGGCTAAGCTCCACTCCCTTCTTAATGGCTGAACTCATTCATGATATCTGACCCAACACAAATGCTTTTCAGACATTTCCAGGAGTGAAGTGAATTTGGGGAAGGGCAGCAGCACTGTGGTTGGGTTGGTGATGAAGACAAGTCATTCTATTCTAAGTTACAGGACCAGAGACTGACAACTGTTTCTTTACCTGTCTGTACGTCTTGGCTTCCTTCTACATGCCTCGCCTTCCTCCCTCCGTAAGTGCCTTGCTTCCCCCATAAATGCCTTTCTTCCCTGCCCCCATCTTTCCTGTCCTGACTAACTCCCTCCTCCTTTACTTCCTGTTTCCTTTCCTTATCATATGTACTTGATGATATCAAACGTCTCTAGTCAACTGTGGGCTACCATATTTTACAAAACAAAACTTATGGAGACCTTGTATCTTTGTTTGTTTGAGTAGTTGGTTTGATTTTTTGATGCCAGTTGTTAAAATCCTAACTTTCATGCTTCAGTGAACATTGTTTCTTAGGATTAAACCACTAGAATGATTTTTTTTTCCCTCAGCGTTCTATTTTGGGAATAAGAAAGAGTTTTAAAAAAAACAAATAAATAGTCTGCTTTTATATTTCTCTATAGTGATGGCAATCTGTGCTTCTCAGCATTCAACTCACAGGTCAGTTTCTCTACTGTGTGGAAGATTCTAGACAATACCCACCAGGCAATAATATATATATATATATATATATATATATATATATATATATATATATATATATATATAATAAATCTATACATTCCATGCTCTTAGAAAGCATTCCTAAGCTTTTCTTCAGAAAGTAATCTAAATATGATCGCATAATTTCTATTTCACGGTAACAAGTTCCTATGAATTTTCCTTTCTTTGTGGCCTCAAGTGAAGCTATTGCATTCCACCCCATCTTCTGATTGCAGTGAAGACCCTTACCCACCTCAGCTTTCTAAGCAGGAGGAAGCCTGAAGGACAAGAACGGATGTCTGGCCTTCTCTCATGCTCCTTCTCATTGCTGACATGTATGAGAATTCCACATGTGTCCTTCATCTCAGACACCATCTGATCCATAGAGGCATTAAACTCTTAGCAAAACAACTAATCTGGGTTGAAAACATACCCACAAGACAAAACAAAAAAAATATTAAAGCAACAAAAACACCCCTCTGAATTTCTCCTTTCCTTTGATCACTCATATTTCTTTTATGAACACTCCATTCCAAGTTTTTTCTTTCTTCCTTTCTTCATTCTTTTTCCTTCTTTCTTTTCTTCCTTCCCCCTCCTCTTCTTCCTCTTCCTCTTCTTCTTCTTCTTCCTTACTTCTTCTTTCTTTCTTTCTTTCTTTCTTCCTTTTTTTTATATTTCTTTAGCACCATGTATGCCTTCATGCTTTACATCATGGTGCTAATAAAATAAACCTCTGAAACTGTAAGCCAGCCCCATTATAATAATTTTTTAATTCATAAGAGTTACCATGGTGTTTCTTCACAACAATAGAACTCTAATTAAGACACATGCTTGGTGGAATGGTTAGTGGTATTCTTTGGGAGCTTTGGAGCCTTTAGAAATTGGCTGAAATTGGCTGAGCTGATAAAGTTGGTGATTGGGGACAGGCCTTGGTTACTTCCTCCTATCTTCTTTGCAAGGGCATCTTTCTTAATATTGCTACCTTCTATTGTCTCTATCAAACTGACCAGGATACAGTAATCTGGGAAATCCCAGGTTCCCACTGGACTCCAACATTTACTGATAGCATTAGTACATTCCCCAAATCTACAGTCCTCATATTCATAGTGACCATGGATTTCTAGAATGATGCTTCCCATTATCCTATCTCACTCTGTACCAAGGAAAATATAATCCTAAATTCTTTTATTCTCTCTTCACTTTTTTCTATTATGTGTATCATTTCTGAAATATTTTCAAAATTAATGATATTATCATTACTTATTCACTCTAATAAGAGATAGCCAAGTAGCCTCAGGGTATTCTACTTTAACATATGAAGAACAAACCAAGAAGATACCAGGCTGCATTGATTTCATTACCCATTTCTTAGTGGGAAATATTAGCTATCCATTAAATATCTATCAATTAACCAATTATCTTATTTATTTAGAGACTTATTAAGTCTGGATATCAGAATAAACTATGTAATGTTATAACTTTTGTGAGGATTAATAATGATTGATTAAAAACACAAAATTTATAGCATCTATAATCATTGAAGAGGTACAGTTCTGAGCACAGCTGTGAGGGATTGGCTACATGGGGTGAATAAAGAGAAGTGTGGCTGAAGTGAGTGAGTGGGTGGCAGGGCACCCTCATAGAGGCAAAGGGGAGGGGAAAGAAGGTGGATGGAATAGAATGGGGGTTTGTGGAGAGGTAACTGAGAACGTGGATATCATTTGAAATGTAGATGAATAAAATGATTAATAAAAAAGGCTAGAAGACTCACATTACATACATCAATGTTCTGGTAAAAGAAAGCAACCAGAGCAAGGCATTCATCATGGTCTACTTCCTAATGATGGGCATGCCCATCTCACTCTTCTCCTGTCCTGAATTCCTAGACATAGTGAACATGTATGTACTCTCAAAATAGGAGATCAAATTATCCTCTGTGAAGTTACTTTTGTCAGAAACTGTGTTGCATCAGTACGGCAAATAATTAACATGACATTTCTAATGAAATTATCTGTTATTGTCTGGCATTGAAACAAGTTAGAAATTATATCCCAGGATATCTATCAGTTTTAGTGACCTTTTGATGTGGAAGAAATTAATCAAGGAATTATCTCATTGAAGTCATGTTTTTATTTATTAATGCCTAATCAAAGAAGGAAATGCAAAATGTTATCCCATAAAGAAAAAAATGACACTAAGTTCTAATATATCACTTTGGTGGTGATACAGGATGAAGACATCTAAATGTGTCTCTCCGATTTCCCTGAAGTAAAATAATGCTAAATACAAATCTCAGTGTGAAGTTACCACACAACTGGAAAGCAAGCTGTGTTTTCTTAGAGAGAAACTTGGCATACAGACGAAGGGAATGCACAGAAGAGCAACACTTGGGGAGCCAAGAACAGATGTGAAAAAATGAGATGGAGCCTTTTGGGTCTCTGTGGCTTGAGGCACAGTCCCATCTGTCAGGCTCCTCTCTTGGCTCTCCCCAAGGACTCTGCCTCCAGATCTGCAGCCTGTCCTGGCAGTTCAGCCTGCTCAGCTCTGCCACATTCATCATTGTAAACTGCCCACAGCAGGCTGCTGCTGGCATGTTGAGGTCTGCTACCACCATGGCCATCCTATGCCCTGGCTGTGACCTCCCTGGCCTGCATAGGCTTTGTGCTAGTAAACAGAAAAGTTGGCAGCCAGGATGAGAGTCCAGCCACCCTAAATGAATTCCTTCCCTATTTCCTATTGAACCTGCAACACAGGACTTAAGCTACTGAGCTGAGCTTAGGACACAGAGAATTTTTCTTTTATGTCATAGAGACATAAATTTTTCCCTTTTGTTTGCTTAGTACACTTAATGTTAATTGTTATGAGGAAAAACATTCATTCATACATCTAAACTGAATTGCACATATTTTACCTATTAAATCTAATGATCTGTATCATCCATTATTTAAGTAGACGCAAAATGGCCATACCTTTCCTGACTATATTAAATACATATCTGTGATAGCCTGTCTGTTGCAGAAATGAACCTCCCATAGCAAGAACCATTAAAATATAGTTTGTGGCTTAGGGTATGGTTTAGTTGATGAAGTACTTGCTTTATAAACATGAGAAATGGAGTTAAAATTTTCAGAAAACAATCCAGTGCCATGTCATACATCTGTATCCCCAGATGATATGAAGGAGGGAGAAAGGTTGATGCTCTGAGCTCACTGGTCAGCTAGCCTAGCTGAATCAATGTGCCTTAATTTAGTGAGGGACAGTGACTTAGGAAGACATTCAACATTGGCCTGTGGCCTCTACATGCATTCATAGATATGTGAACACAAGCCTGCATACATACATACACACAAACACACACCCACATAAACACACATACTACTAATACATACAGAAGCACACACTGTAAAAGCAAGGAGAATGGACTAGACAGGCTGCTAGATCTGAGGCATGCTCAATTCTGTTGATAACTATAAGTGGGCGTAGAGTAAGCACAAATAATCATGCAGGTGATAAATACTTCTTACTTCCCTCCCTACAAGTCAGCATATCTGATGCCAGATTCCAATGGGCCTAGGATCTTAAAAAGGTTCCATAATAATGGTGAATCGCTCCTGTCCAATCCCCAGCTCTGTTTAACCATTTGAACACTGCCAAACTTCATATTCATTACAAAAAAATGACAGTAATTAGAAGTTATCTCCCAGTTTTCCCTATCTTTACAAGATGATCACAAAAGCCTACAAGCAACAATAGGATAAATCCAACAGTTTATAAGGTCACCTGTCAAAAATCAGAGTGCAACTCTCTCCCTGCCACTCAGATATAGTCACATAGCTAAAGTCTACTCACAACATGATTTCTTTATTGCCATAGTATTTTTAAACATATGATTTATTTTTAATTTATGATATATCTCCTGGATAAAAAAATAAAGAGAATTTTAAAAAAATGGTTGTAAGAAAATTTTCTTAAATATTAGAATTTAGAAAAGCTGGATGCTTTGTGGAATGCAATCAGTTCAAGAGTGAGGAATCATTATCCAATGGTGAAGGACTAAGTGACCCAGTGAACTCCTCGTCACTGCCGAAGCAATAATGAAACAGATAATTAACCAACAATCTGCCTTCTTAATGAAACAAACATTGTGCTTTTAAAACAAATATTTTTATTATGTTTTTCATATACTTCTTATTGGTGCATGCATAAATTTTTATAACATAACACTTTGTTGTCTGCACACTCTTATTTACATTCTTATCAAAAGAATTTGATACTTTGCTGAAAGGTCAATGTTTCTTTTATCCTGAAAATTTAGTAAATATAAACTGAAAAATTCCACCCATATTTGAAATAGATCTAAACATTTAAAAATGTGTAGCTTCTGTAAATATCAAGAAATTTTAAATATGGAATTTTAACTTTTACTATCAATATTTTATGTCTCAGCATTTGCAATCTCAATAATTTTGTGTCAAATTGTAATTTTATGTAAATATTCTCAGACTAGATTACAGGTAAGAGATCTATGCATTTAGATTTTCAGGGTGCACCCTCCATGCTGTTACACAAAAACTTCATTTGTATCTTTTTTTTCTACCTAGATTGTCAATCTAGCCAACATTTTTATTTATTTTATTTTTTGTAGAGAAAGATGCTTTGAAGTATACCCCAAGAAGCCTACGTTAGACAGGAGGTCTGCTGAGTGTCTTCCCTTGGAGCCAATCCAGCTGTCAGGGATCAGTTTATAAAACACATGCACCTGCTAAAGATGTATTTGTTTTCAGAGTTTTCTATGTAAATTAAAAAAAATGGTGAAGAGACAGAAAGGGATGTTTACATCCTGCTCATAACCTTTCTCAAGCTATAAATCACAAGGAAACCAAAGTATGAGTTTTGAAATTGAGACTGATGTTGAAACCACATCTTCACTATTCCTCTGTAAAGAATACCTATGACTAGTGCTTCATTGTAAGATGGAAGATGTGTACCAATACAGATAATGTGTGTTACTCTTCTCGCTGTGTTCAAATCTATTTTATAGAGTGTAATAGTGAAAAATAATATTGCATAGAAGAAATTATATACTTTTGTTATTTTAGATGTTCATGAACACTATTTTATAAGGTGATTTTATTTTTGAATCATATGCATATGCATATAATACACTGCTACATAGATTTCCTTCAATAAGTACATTCTCTTATATACAGATCTCAGAATATTACAAGTATTTTAAGTTAAAATTGATGGCATTATTTCTTGGTGTTGAACCAGAGATTGTGACCAACATATTGTGAAGCTTATAAAATCTAACTCTAAATAGTATTCAGTACCCAGTACTTGGTATGTAATACTCAATACCCCAAATCCAATACTCAATATCTAATATCCAATACTAAAAACACAATACTCAGACTTCAGTGGTAACATATTTATGCTTAATTTAAACATGTTCCTATATATACATTAAATCATCTCTATATCATTGGTAATATAAAAACAGACTGTAAAAATCTTTGTAAATTACTCTGTATTTTTCAGGGAATGAGGATTAGAAAGAAAGAATACACATGCTCTGTACAGATGCAATAGGCTTTAAGTTGAAAGACAGGTTCACAGATACAGGACTCAAATATATAGAGGTCATCTCAATGACCAACATAGTCATGTATAAATAAATGTATATGTTTAAATATTTTCTATACATTTGTATAATTTAACACCTTCTTTCAAAAATTTTACTTTAGAGAAAATTTCTTTGCTCATTTTTAACATCGCATTTTTTAAAATATTTGTCTCTCCATACTAAGTTTAAGCTCCATTTTGGATGGTTAGTTTTATTCTCCTTTTTAGCAGTTGAAGTATTTAATTAGAGGTAAGGAAATAAACCTAAACCCAGCAGCCACACAGAGAATATATATATATATATATATATATATATATATATATATATATATACATATATAAATATATATATAATACATATAAATATATAATATATTTATAATATATGATATATGATATACAATATATAATATATTTATAATATATATAATATATTTATAATATATATTATTCATATATATAATATATATAATATATTTATAATATATATTATTCATATATATAATATATATACACACAAATATGTATATATGTGTGTAATGTATATATTTATAATACACATATATATATATATATGTATTATATATATTCCACATAGAGTACTGATAGAGTACTGCACAGATAAAATTAAAAGACAAAAAGGAGAAAACCATCTAGGGGCACCATTTAATTCTCTCTGCTTCCTCTCCACTTCTTCATCTTCTGCCACTAGTTCAAACTGCTATGATTTTCTGCTCAAGAATATTTACCAAAAGAACATGAATTTAAACTTCAGAAACTGTGAGTTAAAAACCTTTACATTGTATTTCTCAAGTGTTTGATTATGACAATATAAATAACTCATACATGGAGGTGTATAATTTAGTTTACAACTTTTTATTAAATATTAGTGGTGTGTTTTAAGGCATTTAAAGTTATATAGAAAGTATTAATTTTCACCCTATAGTCTATGTTTAGATAACACTTGGATACAAGTTTGTCAACATTCGATTTCTTCTTTGTCATCATCAATACTGAAGGTTCAGGATCATATTTCATTATCTATTCAAGTTAGAAAAATAGTAAAAATTATGAATCCAATAGTTACTTTAGAATTGGAAGTGGGAGATAACATTCTGCCAGCAGTAACATAGACTATCTATAATGTATCATCATTTGATTGGGCAGGTCACCCTGAAACATTAAATTCTCCAGAAGTACTGGGACCGAATAAAAATTTACCATAATATACATACATGGAAATTTTTTGCATCTACCCACAATTACACAGAGCTCCAGCAGCAAGATGAAAGTATAATTTTTTCATAATGAAGTTTGTATGGGACTGTTTCCTTATAATCTAATTACCCATCTCTTGTTACATATTATCCTTTCATACTCTAAAATTTATATAGATATAACTTCAATCTTAGTAATACTAACTACTAAAATGATTAGTGAAGACAATTTTTCTTTTTTTAAAAAAATATTTAAACTCTGTTTTAAACTTATTTGTTTATACCACTGATAAACATAATGTTTCTGTATTAATTTTATTCTATGCTCAAACAGTGAGAACTATAATGTTAGAGGAATATATATACCTATTACTTTTATGTACTTTAGCACTAAAACAAATTTATCATATATTATTTTACTAATAAAACAAATTTGAATAAAATTGTTCTGTTTCTGTGATCTAGCTAATATGAATGTGTCTAAATAAATATTTTCTTGCTGGGCAGTGGTGGCGCACGCCTTTAATTCCAGCACTTGGGAGGCAGAGACAGGCGGATTTCTGAGTTTGAGGCCAGCCTGGTCTACAGAGTGAGTTCCAGGACAGCCAGGACTACACAGAGACAGAGAAACCCTGTCTCGAAAAACAAACAAACAAACAAACAACAACAAAAAAACCCACCAAAATAAAAATTTTCTTACAATAAAAATTATTATTGAAGAATGATTCAGAGAAATTAACATTTTTATGTAAAACTGCCTCTCCTAAACCTTCCTCCATGGAGAGTTTCAGGGATTTGTTTATTGACCAGAAGAACAACTAATAGATAATTCATCCTTATAGGGTGTCTGTTGCCACGGTAATAGTTCAGTGACATCTTCCCCAAGGAAGTTTTCTGTTCTAAAAGCAATAATGAGCAATAACCTGCATCCTCCATTCAATACCAAAGGTGAGAAGCTCAGGTTGCTTCCTAATAGATAGTGGGAGTACAGAATCCTGAGATCACAGCATGGCACTCCTCCCTGTTACAGCCACCTGCTTATTCTTCAAAAGTAATCTCCTGTCATTTCTATAAATTATTAGTTATTGTATTCCCTTTTAAGACATATTAACAGAGTGAATAAACTGCATTGATTTTAACTGAAGAGCAAAAATATGAGTTTACTTTTAATAATAATAAATTTTCTGGATAGATTACCTTTTAAATCCATATTTCATATACCCAGATAAAGTGCAAAAAAGAGTTACTCATAGACCTTAATGAAACTGCCTCAAACATTACAAAACAACCAAGTTTTCCTCTTTAATTGTCCATATATCACCCAGTGGCCTACATGAATGTATAGTGTTCATGCTTTACTATGGTTATGTTTGTGATGAGCACATGCTTTTGACCACGCCTGCAGATTTGCAAGAGTTCCTATAATGATGGAAGGAAGAAAGCATCTAGATTTATACCACTGAGAAGAAACTCAGCCTTAGGTTGAATAGTAGATACTAGAAGTGATGCCTGGACTGTTCAGTGGTATAGAGAAACGTAAAAATGTTTAGCCCAATTAACCTGTCTTTCTGCGTGTTGGACTAATACCTAGATCTCATGACAAATCCTGTTACTAAAGGGAGAAAGAATCAAAGAAGCTCACTCAGAAGATATTTGTATCTTGTAGGCAAAACTGTCGAGCCAGCTAAGAACTTAATTAGAGCTGAAGGCTATTGATCACCACCCTCTGCTGACTGTTAGTCTGTAGTCTCACTATTCTTTTCTGCTTAATTCATCTTTATATATCTCTTACCTTGTTTCTCCTCCTTTGTTGTTTTTCTCTTCTCTTGGATATCTCCCTAGTTCTAAACTCAGGCTTGGGAAGTCTGCATGAGAGTGTGTTAATGATATAATGATGAAGAAATTTCTAGAATTTAGGAAAATAATTGTAAATTCTGTGAGGAACTTTCTTAAATTTGTTCACACAATCATTGGTTTTCTGACTAATCATGTTTGTAGAAGACCATCTTTTATGCCATTCACTCATTGGGGTAGTACGGTATGTAGGAGAGAGTTGTTGCATGTGTGAGGAGTACGGGCATCTGCTTGGCACTCAGGATCCATCCCATCCAACTTTAAACTCTTTGTCTCATTTAATTACAATATTGATCACCCATCTAAGTATTATCATCTCTATTCTAAAACTAAAAATTAGAGGTGGAATCTATGAGCACTCGTAAATTGTCTAAATGATTCATCAATTTTAAATTATTTCAGCGTAAAACAAAAATTTAATAAGCCATGCAGAAAGAATGAGTATGTTTATGTGACTGTAAGGATATAAATCTTAAAATTATAAGGATAACTCCTACACAACTCCATTTATTATAAAAAAAAACATAAGAATATACTACTCCTATGTGATTTATTAAATTACATGTCTTTAATGGAAGTCATTAAACTTTTAGCAAGCTTATTATTTTCATTCACAAAAATGTAAGTGGGACTAATTCACTGTTACAAAAGAGAAATAACAAGTATCCAAATAAAATGTACACAAAGTAATTTAAATTTTCAACCATGTTATATTTTAAATGATTTAATTTTTGGTTAAATTCAGTGTTATGTTATGCTCTTCAAATCCAGTTCCTCAGCCATAAAAACATTTCCCTAATTTTATATGACCATGTAATCCTCCATCTTAAACTAAAACTTGTTTTTTTCAATTTATGAATTGAAAATAATTGATTGTAGCAAATGCAATCTTAAACTAGATGTCACTGTTTGATTAGGATCATATTTGAGACTTCATATGGTCCAGTGACAAAATATCTCTTGTGGTGGCATTAGTTCATTTTTACATGGATTTAGTTTATTGTCACCATACAATTTTGAATGTGTGAATGAATGTGTTTTCAGAAATTCTTCGTGAAGAAGGGTGAAGGACTACCTTCAATATGAGTGATACTCCACAGGATAGGACACTTGACCATGTAAAAAGTTCAAAGCAAGCATGTTTGTGTCCGCATTCATCTCATTTTTCATTGTGAAATTGATGTGTTCAGATGCCTCATATGCAACACAGCTTTCTCAGGATGATGGGCTGTATCCTCAAAGTGTGAGCCCAAACAACTCTTTTTTCCTCTTAAGTTGTATTTGCTGGGCATTTTCTCACCATAATGGCCAAAGTAAATGATGTAACCTCATGCTTCAACCATTTCAAGGAAATGAATAGTTCACACATGACAAGAGTACAGCAAAGTTTATGTTGGCAATATAGGATCCCAATATTCTTATTTTTCATATTTGCTTAGGCCCATAGAATGCTTTTGCTGTTGGTTCACATTGCTTGCAGGTCTAACTCCTGATCACTTTAGCAAATAACAATAATGGTAATTATTATTGAAACTGATGAGTCTATTTGGAAGTGGTGCTTCATAAGAAATACTCAAATATCTTTTTAAACTAAAAAGTATCATCTCAAAATGTATTGAACCTTTGTAGATAGTCTTACCTGAAGTTTAAAACACCCAATCTGTTTTGTTTAAATGGATTACTCTCATTCTAGGTAGACATTTTACATACATTAGCAGTCATTCTAAAGGAAAGAACAAATATTTCTTGATCCACAAACACACTCAGTTCCTAACAAATACCTTCTCCTTCCCAAAATGAAAAAGAATAATGATAATAATTATAGTTGTACAAAAAGTGAAAAATTGAATGCAATCTGCTTTCTATTGAGAACATAAATACTAGGAATTGGGTAGGCTTCTTTTATTTTTTATAGCAGCTATGAAGTATCTTCAAAATTGGTAAGCCTGGACAAAAAGTATGTAATTTTTCTTTTGTTGAAATTTTGGATATAAAACAGAATTGCTGACAAGTCTAAACTGCTACAAGGTTCTTTTTTGTGTATTGTAATGAGTTGGCAATAGACACTAAAATCTGAGTCTAAATTAATTCTTGTAACTAAAGATGAAAAACTACATTTTATGAAGCAAGGGAGGAGTAAATTAACAATGGAATTAAATTTTCTTCTATTGGAAATTGGCCACCATGTGCATGCATATGTCCATCCTTAAGAGGAGCTACTAATAGGAGTAACTTTCAGACAGTTTCCCCTGGGTTTTTGCTCAATCACCATGTACACAAAAACTGCACTGCTTTCAATGCTGACTATGTGACATTTTATTTGAGTTTCATTTTGACTGAGCTTATCATTAAGGTATTTTGAGTTTCTCAAACGTAAAACAGAAATTTGACTGAAACGCATATTCTTTATCTTGTCTAAGAGTTCTTTCACTTTAAAGTTAGCTGCCAATCTTCACTAACATCATTACATCTAATACCCTGGCCAAAAACATCGAAGCTATTTTTGGATATTGGAAGGAGTTAAAGAATGATCAAGTGCTGTCAGCTGTACATTCTTCATCTATCTCAGGTGCATTCATTTTTCTCCATCACTCTTGTCACAACTTGGTATGGGTCCTTGTCATTTCCTATTCAGATGATTACAACTGCTTACCAGTGATCTCCCATCTATCAATATCAGTCTTCCAATCTAGAGTTCATCCCGCTCACTGTCAAAGGAACCCTGCTCAAACTTCTATTTAATCAATACACCTCTCTTTCGAAAACCTCACTATAATTTAGCTTTACACATAGAGATACAATCTTGTCATGAAGGCTCTATAACCTAAGTTTGTCATTTAGCAATTCCAAATTAAGACACCACCATGTATTGAAGTGTCTCATCTTATCCTAAGATGGCCCTACAATAAAATTTTATACTGGGTTTTCTTATTCTATGCTTGATCTATATTTGCATTGCCACTTCGATTAACATTAAATTATAATCTCTCTTTAAATTATAATCCAGAAAGCTTTCTTTAAAAAATTCTGTAATTAGTGGTCTAGTCCACAAGAAATACCTGTCGCCAGTTAGCTAAAAGCAGCCATAAAATACATATAATAAAATACTCATATCCTCAACTAAGTTTGGTCTATGAGGTCATGGAATACTTTAAACACCTGTAATTATAGAATTTATCTATGAGGAATAATCATATATGTATATCTATATACATTATATATTTTATTAATAGGTGTGTGATATGTATGCAGGTATGATGTTTGTGCATATGCAGTCTTATTTTAGATACAAGAGAAGAAAAAACATCAGGCTTAGAAACACAGTCATATATTCCCAGTACCATAATGTTTGTAGTTAAGAACCTGAGATGTTGGAGATGGCAGTGTCCTGCATACTTGGTGACAGCTAAATCCTGGACTCACCATTCTCTGATACAAATATTGATAAAAAGTAACACTGGTTATGCAATACATTTATATCTGACAATTGTACCAGCATCATCACTTATCAATATTCAAGTGCAAATGTGTCTTCTATTTTTTAGTTTAATCTTCAGAGCAGTTGGAGATGATGTCATCTTTCTTGTGTCACCACTGTGAAGATCAAGCTATACAAAGAAATACAGTATCATCTACCTTACTTGCAAAGTTAATGGGGAAATATAAAAAGTAAGTGATCATAACAAAAATAAATTGTAACAGTGAGGAATCTGGAGATATTGAAGGCGTTGGAAGTAGAAGAGTGTTCACTGGTTTTGTTTGTTTATTTCTGGTTTTTCTTTTCACAATATCCAAGCTCAGTTTCTAGAATGAAAGTCAGGAATCCTATAACCCCAAGCCCTGGAGAATTAATGCACTATTCTAAATGCACAGTCACCTTCACATATGTGACATCCACCACATCTGTCTCTGTGTATCTCTGTATGCCTTTCTGTTATTCTGTCTGAATCTCCTCAACTCCATGCAAAGACTCCACATATACAGATAGACACAAGCATACAGATGTAAAACAAAAATAATAAAATAAATTTTAAAAAAGAAATGCTAGCATTTGCATTATTGGCACAATTCTGCAACTAATATTCTAGGAGACAGAAGAAATAAGGATATAAATAAATTAGTTTTGCGAATGTTAAGTTTGGAAGAATTAAACCTATGGGACCTAGAAGATTATATCATTTTTGGATTATTTATCATAATAGCATAATGGAAAACAGAATAAATATATTTACAGATATAGCATTTTTCAACAACAACCAAATGTCTTAGATTCAAATAAGCTTTGTCGTAGGTATAAAGAAAACCAATAAAAATGTTCAAAATCAAAGGGATTTACTGGGAGAAAAGAAGAAGAAGAAGAAGGAGGAGGAGGAGGAGGAGGAGGAGGAGGAGGAGGAGGAGGAGGAGGAGGAGGAAGAGGAGGAGGAGGAAGAGGAGGAGGAGGAAGAGGAGGAGGAAGAGGAGGAGGAAGAGAGAGAGAGAGAGACAGACAGACAGACAGACAGACAGACAGAGACTGTCATCCTGTATGTCAGCAGACTGATGCAACTGAATTAGCTCAGTTAACCAATGAACAATGTGATATCTTGATGTACTAGAAAGATGTAGATGGAATGAACATGCTAGATGTTTTCAGATAAGAAAATAATGAACAAAGAAGGAACAAGTTATGAAGAAGGGAAAAAGCAGAGGAGAAAAAAATCTCTAAAACAATAGATGGACCTTAAATATACCATGGCAGATTTGATTGCCTTAAATAACTTCTGTTGAGAAATCACTAAATGAGATGAGGCACCAGTGAGTTTTACTAATGACTCAGTGGCCACTTTTGCTCCTCTGCTTCAAAAGTTACCCATATACCATTGTCAGGAACTGAAGGATCCGTGCCTGGGCTTGAGAGGCTAAGTTGTGGAAGATTCTATGATGAGATTTATACTTTAGGTTTCTGTCATCTTGATACCCAAGGTTCAAGAAAAATGTGCATTTGATCTCCCAATGAATAAAATTATGTTCCATCATCTCATTACATCCATAATGTTGTACAAACAGGAATGGATACGTATTCTCCATGAATACACATGAAGCAATTTGGCTTCATTCTCTACTATCCCAATATTAAGAACCTAAAATCTATTCTTCACTTAAAATAAAATGATGGGAAATTATAATAGAAAGAGAATGTTAATGTACTTGAAGTTCTTGAGCTTGAGTTACACCTGCATTTTTTTCCAAATCATGAGCCAATCAAATGTATGAGAATCACAGCTAGGTTGCTAAATTTAAAAAAGGAAAAGGAAGTCCAGTAACAGGCTCAAATTGGGATCCAGCTCACGGGGATGCTCCAAGGTCTGAAACTATTACTGAGGCTATGGTGTGCTTACAAACAGGGGCCTGTCATTACTACCACCTGAAAAGTTCATCAATTACCTGAAAAAGTCAGATGCAGGCATTTGTACCCAACCAATGGACAGAAGCTGGGGACCCCTTTGGTTGAATTAAGAAAAAGCTGGAGGAAGCTGAGGAGGACGGCAACCCTAGAGGAGGACCAGCAGTCTCAACTAACCTGGACCCCCGAGATCTATCAGACACTGATCCACCAACCAGGTAGCATACACCAGCTGATATGAGGCCCCCAACACATATACAGCAAAGGACTGCCAGGTCTGGGTTCAGTCAGAGAAGATGCACCTAATCCTCAAGAGACTGGAGGCTCCAGGGAGTGGGGGATCTAATGGGGTGGAAGGTGTGGTAGGGACAGCCTCTTGGAGATTGGGGGAGGAGGTGTGGGATGTAAAAAGGTCTGAGGGTGGCCCAGGAGGGGACTAAAATCTGGACTGTAAAAAAGATTAAAGAATAATTTTTTTTAAAAAAAAATAAATCAATCTTGAATGTAAAAAAAAATGTTTAATTTGTGACCAAAATGAAAACAAATATTTTTGTAACAGTTATTTTTAATTGAGGAGAGGTGTGAGATACAATATTTGAATTTGCTGGTGGAGTGTCACTACATTTTTATGTTTACAGGCAGATATTACAGTTTTCATACCAATTGTTTTATGCAGAGTTTTCAATAGTTTGAGTTTTAGCATTTATATTCTAGTTTATATGAGTATGTGGTTATAATACATTTTAGGTAAACTATGAGCAAAAAATAAAATTGATTAGAGTTATTGTGGTCCTGGGTCCTAATGCTTGTCTAAGTGTAATGCTTTAACTTGAAGGCTGCATGTTATATTTGGTTCAGAAATCAGTTTTCTACTTTGAAAGCAATTTTCTACAGTAGATAAGATGTGATTTTTCTTTAAAACCTGGAACATAATAGGTGCAATTATTTGGATGGAGGACATACAAAACGTCACTGTAAATGGTGCATAAACGTGGCCTCGTTTGCATTGATTTATGAGGCATACACAGTGCAGCCCACTATATTCCCTGCATTAGGTATAAATATATTGATGTATGACTATGCAGTCATATCTACCCATTGTGAAATAAAATTACCTGAAACACTGTACAGAGCAGTGGCCCACGTAACAGTGCATTTACACAATGAAGCTAATGTAGGAACGTTCAATCGAGCTACATAAAATGTTTATAATATTTCTTCAAACCAGGACGCCCATGAGAGCTTTTATTTTCACTACTTTGGGGCCATTTTTTTTCTTTTTTTTTCTTCAGGGGAGAGTGCGATCGCAGTCCCCCACTACCACAAATTATGCAGTCGAGTTTCCCCCCATTTGGGGAAATTGCAGGGGTCAGCACATCCGGAGTGCAATGGATATGCCTCGCCCTGGGAAAACCACCTTCGTGATCATGGTATCTCCCCTGCCAGGTAAGAATTTTGGGCCATTTTTATCCCAAATAGCAAGTTCATTTTGGATTCATAAGACATTTTAAGTAACTAACAAAATCTTCTGGAATTTTCTTTATTTAACCATTTATATAGGACTCAATATGCCATTAAGAAGTGGTCTCTGGATTTAAATGTTATCATATGATGATGTTCTATTTATAAGATCTTTGTAATTCTGTTGTTTGTTGCTGTTGGTTTTAGATATACAGTTTGGGTTTCTCTGGGTAGCCCTGACTGTCCTGGAACTCACTCCATAGACCAGACTGGTCTTAAACTCACAGGTCCATCTTGCCTCTGCTTTCAGAGACTTAGATTAAAAGTTTGCACCACCATGACGCAGCTTGTAATGCTAAGTTATGAGTAATAGCCAACATTTGATGATAGGAATAAAATTCAATTTTTTTGCTGTATATATATATATATATATATATATATATATATATATATATATATATTAGTTCTTAAAGCAAATTGCATTTGAGTTAGATGGTGAATCCTGATGCATTTTGATTTGGCACTTGTTATTTTAATTGCACGAATTTCAACTATATTGATAAAGGACTATTCATGAAGAATTGCACTTATGCAAATGAACATAGACTTAGAGAAGATGGTGTTCTTTCACACGGACTCAATACATTTTTGCCACCAGAAGGCTCTTTTTAGGACTGACCAAACCCCACAGCTATTCTTGCATTGCAATTCACAATTGGAATCTTTTGCATCACACAAGCAGTGAAGCAGTAAGATACCTAAAATACTGTCATAGAAAACCTAACCTAAGAAACCAGCACTAACTCTGGAACTCTACACAGGGCAGTATCCTTTGTGGTATAGAACATGCAGAACACATAGGTTATGGGGCTTTCTTCAGACATCTCCTCCATTCAGTTTTCTAGTGCATTCAAAAATTGCCTAAGGTTCACTTGAAATTGTGTTTATAGTTATTTTAGTGTTAAATTATGAATCAACATACTGTTTTAGAACACACATCAAATTCTCATTTCATTTATAATCATTCTATGGATATTATAATTTATGAATGAACCATGATGCCCAGCTGAATTGTAACCTTCCATATGTACCCAGTCATACACATCACTTCCATTCTGTATTCACAGAGTCATCCTGGCATCAGTATTTGGCTTAAGACTTCCCTGTAAGGGTACATTTGAGAATATATATGTTTTTCTGTTCAATTTTTTAAAAAGCCAGTCTAGAGTGACTTTGTAACATAATTCTTCTTCATTAAGACTAATTCCATATATCTATGGTATTTAATTAAATATGTAACTTGAATTTGATGATAGACAAAATGTGAATAAGATGGAGCAGAAAACAATGCACAAAGACTAAGCTATGGCATCCAAACGGGAAAGGGACAATAAAGGAAGGGTGGGGAGATCTGTCAGGTAATTGGAACTCTCTGAAGTTGCAAATCTTCTTTCAAGAGCGACAATGCTCACCAACCAGAGCTCCAGAGTCTAAACCTCCAGCCCAGGAACACACATGGAGGGACCCATGGCTCCAGCAGTATACGTAGTGGAGGATGGTCTTGTCAGGCATTTGGTGGGAAAGGAGGTCCCTGGGCCTGTGAAAGCTGGATGCCCCAGTGTGGGGAAATTTGAGGCATGGAGCGCAGAGGGTGTGGATGGGGGAGGGCACATTCTCATAGAAGCAGCAGGAGGGGGGATGGGTTAGGGGTTTTCGGGGGGGGGGAATGGGTAAAGGGGATAACATCTGAAATATAAATAAATAAAATATCCAAAAAAATGAAAAAAAAAACCTTTTAAGTGTAAGTTGTCCGTCTCCCTGCCTGTTCTTAATACTATTTAATTATTCTACAGTGTCTACACTTTCTTTGTGTGTGTACTTCTTGTATTACCTTGTAGCTTCAGCTGTTTTACTAACAAACATAGAATGAAGAATAACATCAACAAACCAAGTTCATGTGCATGTTTCAAAACTATGCCAAATAAAACATAAATGTTTACAGAATAAGTATATACAATAAAATATGATTATATTCATAAAGAAAATACAAGAGGATGAAAGCACAAAGCTGAATCAGAGACGTTCTCACTCAATTAAAAGGGCTACCTTGGAGACAAGAAACAATGGAAGGGTCAGTGCATGGAGGGGATTTCAACACAAACAGTTTTAATGCTTGATGTGATAGATGGGGCCATATTTTACACTTTAAACACAGTCTCAAGGTAGACTCTTTGGAAAGTAGGCACTGAGACTGTAAAAATGTGGATATTAACTATAGCTTGTCTTTGGAACAAGCTGTAGTAAAAGGGAGGATTAGCATTACAGGCTTCCTTTAGGGAGAGCCCAGCTGAGATGCAACCTGCCATGTGCAGCCAGACTTATTCATCACTTCCATTCTGTATTCACAGAGTCATCCCAACATCAGTATTTGGCTTGAGATTTCCCTGTAAGGGTACATTTGGGAATGCTAAGGTTGTCTCAGAAGGGGTAGACAGGTGCAGACTGCTACCTCCTTTCTCATGGTATAACCACAAGTCTTCCTCTGTGTAGATATGGAGTCTGTGCAACAGACTTTGCTTCAACATATAAGTTTATTGCTTTTAGAATATTTTCAAATTCTTTCTTACTTGAGAACAAAGAAAGTAAATGTTTGTAAACATTTTTTCTATGTAAGTTTGTTTATGCCTGAACATATTGTGTTTAGACAATATACATGAAGTTATCTCCAGAGGTCAGAAGAGGGTGGTGGGCCCCAGGACATGAGGTCACAGGGTGTGTGAACTTCTTGATGTAGGTACTGAGAACAGAATCTCGATTCTCTGAAACAACAGCAAGGTATCTTAATTATAGAGCCATTTCTGCAAATAAAATTTAGTTTATACAGAAATTGGCATGTATTTTTGTTATTAAAGACACAATGCCCTTAGACATAATGTCACAGTCCAGTGGCCATTTCTCTGCCTCTGCTTAAGTAATACTGTATTTCTGCTTCACCTATCCCATCTATGTATTCATTTTACAGGGTGGTTAAATTCCCTGTGCTTATTCAGCCATTCTATGATGAACGGTGCACTAACATTTGTCTGTCTTCCTTCCTTCCTGTCTTTTTTTTCTTTTCTTTTTCATTGTAGTTATTTGTCCCTTTGGAAACTTTCTTAGCAAAAGGGTTTATTTTTCTTTTACACTATTAACAAAACAAAACAACACAACATAAGGCAAAGCAAAGCAAAACAATCAAAACTAAATATATGGTTAGTACTTTTCCCCCAAAAGCCAAGCACAACAGCTTGACGAATGCCTAGTGATAGTCATCAAATTCTACCCAGTCACATAGCCTCGTGACATTTGCCTGATGCTGCGAGACCGGACTATTTGCTGCCTGCTTGGGCTGCCTTCTCTTCATTCTCTTTCTCTACAGTTCCTTTCATGATTTGTGATGCTAGCCATATTTGTTCTGTTTTGAACTTTGTGATAATTTTGATATACTTTATTTCTATCTTAAATGTCAAGACCTATTCTTTCTCTTCCTTCACAGTTTCTCCCTGGGCCTTTGACTAAGACTTCCCCTCTTTCCCATGGCATCTTTTCTCTTTTTATGGTTAATTAACAAAATGGCCTATTTCATACATGAGTTTTCACTTACTTCTCCAACACTTTCTCTCCTAAATTATAAATAGGATGTATACTAAGTATATCACTCAGCATTTTAATAAACTGTTATCACATTCAAAACCATTTCTCCTAGTGTTCTTGAAGTATGTTTAATATTTCAATAACAATAACTTTATAATGTGATACTGAATACTGAATAATTTAATATGTATGGTTATGTGAACACTAGAATAAGATTATTAGTATTAATTGTCTCCATTGTGGTACAAAGAAGCTGTACATTTACTTGAGATTTATTTAAATACTTATTTCACATGGAAACTCAATAATGCTGAAGCATGAAATTAACACTATCAAATATATTCCTATATGTCTTGGCAGGAAATAACAATTCAAAGCTGCTTAATGTGAAAAAGCATTTTCTCTAAAATTGCCCAAATTATTTCCTGTAGGACTTATTGAATGTAGTATTCCAAGAGATGGATGAACACTCTGGAAAAATGCAGACGGATCAATTGAAATGACAACCACATTCAACTTTATCAGAAATGACCTAAAAACCCATTCACTACAGTCATCTTTTCATCAGCCTGTGTAATGAGCTTGTAATGGAGGAGACAAGCACAACTTAACTAATTACTTAGAGATATCAAAATCAGTCATGTCAAAGATTCCACCTCATTCTTTTTTCCTAGTTTGTTTATATCACTGTTTTGTGTTTTAAATTTTGTTACTCTTGATTTATGTTTATGAGTGTTTTGTCTGCATGTATATTTGTGCACCACATGTATCCCTGGTATCTTCTGAGACCAGAAGTGTGATATGAATACATTAGAACTGAAGTTGCAGATATATACGAACCACTGCACAGGTTATAGGAAGAAAACACAGGTTCTCTGCAAGAACATTTGAGCCATATTTTGAACCCTATACTAGTTTTTCTTAAAGACTCCATGCCAATGAAATAAATTTTACAGATGAAAGAATACAAGAACAGATAGTAAATACATATTATAAAGTTTAGTACAAAAGGAAGAGTAAATGGAGAGTCCACACTGTGTGTGTGTGTGTGTGTGTGTGTGTGTGTGTGAAAACAATAAGTAAATAGAAAATGATAATGAACTTGAAAGGCAGTGGGTGAGATATGAGAGAAGCTGAAATGGCAAGGGAGATAGATAACATAAATACAGTGGTCATATGGAATTTTCAAAAATTACAAAACAGAAAGTTTATTTAAATTGTTTTGAAACCCCTTGCTATTGATCATTGTAACACTAATGACCAAAGAGGTTTTCTGTCTGTTCATTTGTTTTATTTTTAAATAAGAGTTAAATAAGCTGCTGGCATTAGACAAAAATACTGATGCCTTTCATAAAAAATGTTTTTAAAATCTTTATTCTTTTATTAATTTTTTATTTACAATCCAAATGTTGCCCACTATCCATCCCCCAGAGTTCTTCCCTTGTCCTCCTCTCCTTTGCCTCTGAGAGTGTGGTCATACACCCCATTCCTGCCCCCTACCACTGCGTGGCATTAAGTCTCTATAGGATTAAGTGTATCCTTCCCCACTAAGGCCAGACAATGCAGCAATCTGATACACAGGTCTCTGGGGTGGCTCAGTCTCTGGGCTTTCCCTGGAAGGTCAGTGTTAGTTGACACTCTTGGTCTTCCTATAAGGTTGCCATCTCCTTCAGTATCCTAACTATGCCCTTGAAGTCCCAGACCTCTGACAATGCTTGGCTGTGGGTATCTGCATCTGTCTCAGTCAGCTGCTGGTAGAGCCTCTCAGAGGACAGCTATGCTAGGCTCCTGTCTGCAGTATCAGTAGTGTCAGTAGTACTGTCAGGGATTGGTGCCCACCCATGGGACGAACTCCAGGTTGGGCTGTTACTGGTCAGCCCTTCGTTCAGTCTCTGCTCCATTTTTTGTCCCTGCATTTGTTTTAAAAAATGTTTTAAAATGATTTAAGTAATTGGTGGTCTTAAAAAAAAACACTTTAAGAATACTTTAGTCTATATAATATCAGCATTTTCAAGGATTATTGATCATAGGAAATAAATTACTATTAATATATTGCTTTTCTTGATAATATGTAAGTAGCATGGGTAGTAGATTAATAGTAAATGTTGATTTAAAGACATTTAGTGTTTCTTCAGAAATTCATTAATAGTATGTAAATGATGTTAAATTTACCTTATGTTTAAAATTACTTATTACTTCAGCAGTGGAATTGCTTACTGTGACTCATGTGAACATTATTGGGAAATTTATTAAAAACAAGATGGAGAAGAAATCTTGACTCTGCATGAAAGCCTGAATAGATTTACTGTGCCTGTAGACTGCATAGTGAGTGAGTGACAGATGCAGAGGCCACAGCTTGTTGACAATGTCAGTGTGGTCTTACTCGAAACACAAACTTTAGTACAGACAAGAAGAGCATTCCAGCCACAGGCCTCTGGCTCAAATGAGATGGCCAAGACAAGTAGAAGATAAGCTGCAAACACTGGCATTTGATCAAACTATGACCTAATAGCAAACCGAGTGTTTTCTTCCCCCAACAGTTTCTGAGGGTGCATAGTCTATGTATAATAAAAACGCTAATTCACACTTTTAATTATGCCTTTGAATCTTAATTTCTTATCTAGTTAACTGTAAAAGATATAAGACAGATAAGCAGTATCAATTCTCAGATTTTGGACTGTGGAAATATTTTAAAATATCCACATAGTGGAGAGCATTAGCCCTTTATTATGAAAGGGGTCAGAAGATAGCTTATGTCTAAAGGATGTCTACGACTTATTTCCTCTGGAGATTGAATGAAACACTTGGGATTGAGTAAAGGAATTGATTCTGCCACTCATTCATGGAATACACAGAACTACCTAACAGTTCTCCGCCAAAAGGTCAAGAACTTCACTTTACACTGTTTACCCTGGCAAAACTCCTTCTGAATCATTGCAAGTAAAATGCTACTATGGAGAAGTTACAATGGAGAGAGAACTGATAGTCAATTGTCATCCAATGCTTTATAGTTGATCCTGGATACCGGCCACACTACAATATGGATGGTTTTTGCTATCATGCCCCTTCTTAGTCACTTAACAAAACAAAATTAGAGCATTATGTGGCTCAGCTATTAACATGGTGGTATGAGTGGACCAAGTCTTGATTCCCTAAAATTGTTCCATGAACTCTACTCATACACTGGACACACATGCAGCTCCTATATAAATAATGTACAGAAAGAAGATCTAGAAAGCAAATAGCAATATTTTGCATAAATGGAATAAAAAATCATCTATATACTATTTTGTAATCAAGTATCTTGAGAGAGAACACTGAAACTAAAAGGCATTGTTTGGACAAATCTGAGGTATTTTTATTAGGGATGTTTGGATTGTTCATCTGAGCTTCTTCATGTAAGTAGACAAATCACAAAAAAGGCCATGTTGAGCAGTTGAGCAGGTATCACACTAAATATAGAGGCTAAAAACTCAAAGATTGTGTACAAATACAACCCTAAACTACAGGAGGTAATGGGATTCAGCAATGAGACTATGAAAAATTCTTGGTATTCAGAAGAACAGTGGGGATCAGAAAAAAAAAAAAACTTTCAAACTCATTTCCTCTTCTCCTAAAAGCTGGAAACAGTGGTTCCTTTGATTTTCTGAGTAAATTCGTGAGATTTTTCAGCATTGCAAAACAAGTGCAAAGGTAGTCTGCTTGTTTATCTCTTGGGCAAATAAAATTAATCTAAAAAAAAAAAAACAAAGCACAAGATATTTATTAAATGTGTGATAGATCACTCCAGAATAGCAGTTTAATTATTGAAAGTAAATGAGAAAATATAGGAAGTATTGCAGGTGTAATTGGAGGAGAAGTAAAAAGAGAAATATAGTAGAGGAGGCATCTCTGAGTTTACACATTTTATTTAAAAACACATCTGTAGTGTCTATTGTCCTAGCATGTCTCATGGGGTTTTTTGTTCTCTCTCTCTCTTCCTCCCTCTCTCTCCCTCTCTCTCTCCCTCTCCCCTCCCCTCCCCTCCTCCTCCCCTCCCCCTCTCCCTCTCTCCTCCCCCTTCCCCTTCCCCTCCCCCTCCCCTCCCCCTCTCCCTCTCTCCTCCCCCTTCCCCTTCCTCTCCCCCTCCCCCCCCACCCCCGTGTCACTTGTTTGATTGTTTTTCCTTGTGTTTCTTTCCATGAGACATCTCAATTTTATTGACCTGGAACAAGCACTATTCCTGCCTCAGTCTCTTGAATCCAGATATTGAAGAGTTATTGGATTACATGACTGTGCTCCTACAACAAGTGTATGTTTTTATTAACTAAAATCTCTGTTCTTCACAAGAGAAACTAGTTCACAAAACGTTTTCTTTTGTCCTTCAATGTAATTCATATTAGAAAATGCATTTAATAGATTTTGATATGCAGGTTTCTTCTGCCAATCTTGACAGAATTAATAAATTCCTTCTATATTACCACTACTCTTCAATGAGGAAGCAGAGAGGCTATAACCTTCCTTATAATATTTATATATGTACAAATTTATATGTATATAAATATATATATCACCAAATAATTATTTTCCAAATAAAATATTAGTTTATTTGGAATAAAGGTAAAAGATAACAAATGTAAAATATGTGTTGCCAATGCTGTATTGAAGCCAAGTGTGTCCCATCTCAAAGATACGATGGTTAAAAAAAAATCTAGTTAGGTGAAAACAATGGTGCATAGAAGTTTCATTGCTTGATGACCTTCCCAAGCATTTTAGTTTTTTTCACTCATTTGTATTAGAATGAAGCGCTGATTATAAATTATTTTGTCAAAGAAATATTATAAATGCCAGATCTTTTCCTCTCTGTCTCTTTCTGTCTCTGTTTCTGTCTCTCTCTGTCTTCCTGTCTCTTTCTGTATGTGTGTGTGAGATACACACACACACACACACACACACACACACACACCATGGATTACATGATAACTAGCTGCCTCTACTCTCTTCTTCTCTACCAATATCTCTTCTTCTATGCAGTACTCCCATCAGTCTTCTAAAGATCTTAGAAGCTATAAGTCTGTATGACCTGGAGTGGAGGCAGGGTAGATGATTAGTTATGGTTGTGATACTGTGACCAAACACCTGATGGAAACAACTTAATAGTGGAAAGTATATTTTGACTCAGTTTCAGAAAGTTTTCTGTGTACCATGGTATGGAATACAAACCAGCAGAGAAAAATAAAAGAACACTCATTTCAACCAGAGGTTGAAATTGGCATCTTCACACAGTGCCTCCACATCCCAGTACAGAAGACCATGCTTATGAGCATCTGAGAATCAGCTTTTGTACTGGAGCATAGGCATAGGGGAGGGCTTGGATTCACCATTCTAAAAGCAGGATGTGAGATATGTCAGGTTGTCTGCTTTTGTGATCTCCCTTCTCTAGGGTATGTGGGTGGGCTACGTTTTGGAGTTCTATTCACTACAATTTTCTTGAAGCCCTGTGTTTGTTTTATGGTCCTGATTTAGAGGTGGCAAAATTCCTTTAGGTAAGGGATGGTGCCAATTGCAGCTCAGTCTATAGTAATGATAACTTTAGGGAGTTGCTGTGTCACATGACAATGAATAGGAACAGGCCCATACATGAATCCTTGCAAGGCTCTTATCTTCCAAATCTTGCCTTCAGCACCCCAATATTACCAGCCAGGCACCATTTCTTAGAAGTTTCATTACCTCCCCAAATCACTACACCCTGGCATGGAACATAAATTTACCATGTGAGCCTATAGGGGACATTTCAGTTTTAATATATAGCTGACAGTCTCTAACTGTTTCCAGTCTTTGTGTATTTGTGAGGTTATTTCCTCTAACCGACTCTGGGAACCAGCAACCCTGGCTTTGAGTAAATTATGTGTATTTTAAAAATATTACTCACTGCTGAACTATTTAGAAACAGATGCCACAGGAGATGACCAAACTGTTCTCAGAGATCAATGATGGGAACCAAAATGCTATTAAGACAACAAATTGTTCACCACACAAAGAGCAAATAAGGTTTTCCCAATGTTGAAAACTTATGTAGGCCTCATATATATTTATCTTGTATTAATGGTGGATCATACGGGCAAATTCTGTTTTCTTCAGAGTGTGGCACATATCCTCTGGTGTGTCCTGTACGATATCCAGCTCTGATAACAGCAATCCTAAGAACAAACTGCATAAATGATTAAATCTTAAGCAAACACTAGAAGCTGTATTATTTCTACAAGACAAACAAATGGGTGATGGTCTACTAAGATCCCTTGAGAAAAACCCAGCAAGGTCAGAAATGAAGGAAGACAAGTATCTGGTTCACAGCAACTTTCTCCCTAGTCTCTTGTGAAGACTAGAAGTGTAGCTGTATAGGGGAATAAGGGTTCATCTGTTTTTCTTATCAGAAGTCAGCACAGGAGTCAGAGTCTGCAAATACCTCATTGTAATTTAGATATCCTATTGAATAACAAGAAGAAAAATTGTAGAAGGGCAACCAAAAGAAATGAGAACAGATAAGGTATACATCAAAGTAGGACTCTGCTTTGTGGTTAAAATAGAAATGAACTGGTTTGTTTACAAGGATGTAAAATGAACCCAGGTAGTGATGTCTGGCCTTATATTTTCATTGGGGTGGGTCTGCTAAACTATGCTTTATTTCATGTATTGGGGAGCACTTCTAACTTGCTCAAACTTCAAAGATTATAGCCATTTCCACAGTGGTTTCTTCACTGAAAACGGTGAACTGGAGAGGCGCTTCCATAAGTAAAAGAACTTATCACCAAGCCTGATGACCCGAATTCAATCTCCTGGGAACCACGTGGTAAGATAAAAGAACTGAATTCTCTATGTTGTGTACTGACATCTGTATGTATGCTGTAATATGTACAGACTTACTTAAGACATAATAAGTTGTAATAATGAAACTCAAAAAAAAAAAAATAAAGAACAGCCAATCCTAAAACTTGTGTGAACTATGTTTAAGAAGCTGAGATATGTGTGAGGAGTAGAAAAGTTGGTTTGAGCAGCTAAAGAAAATTAACATGTTGGATTTCTCATTTGTATTTAGCCATGAAGGAGTAGATAAACACAGTCCAACTGACACTAATTTTCTTTTTCCAGGGCATTAGCCTACAGATGACCATTTGCAATGGTTGTGTGCATTTTAACACTCTCTAAGTGTATGTATTATGGTATCACTCTCTGGTATAAGTACATCTTCACAAGCACCAAGTCCTAATCAGCAAATGTTTCACACAGAGACAAGGTACTAAGCCCTGACTGCTTCCCTTGTTTGGGGGTAAGGAGCTGGGAGGCCTACGCTTACCTAATCGCTTTCATCCACATCTTTCTCACTTTTAAAAAAATCAAATAGCATTTTCAAAGACAGAATTGAAATGTTTTACAGAATAGAAAACAAATGATAATAAAGTGTTCATTTGAACTGCTAACAGATGTCTGCCAGGTATTTTGAACCACATTCAGTTTTACTGAAACATTATCAACTTGACAAAGAATGGTTAATAGTTATTATGTGCAATGCTATATGTAGGGGTGTGTGTTCATGTGTGTATGTTTGCGTGTGTGTGTGTGTGTGTGTGTAAAATGTGAGATGATCATGTCAAGTGAGTTGACACTTCAACCATCTCACATACTTCTGTGGTGAGAATATTAAAGATCTAATAACCAAACATCTTTAGTGTGATGTAACAACATTTACTATACTGTATGGTAGATCTGAAGAAATTACTTTTTCCATTTAAGTGAAACTCCTTACTAGTAAATCAACATCCCTTCTTACTAACTTCCGAACCACAGCATCTGACAACAATCATCCTACTGTCTCTATTTCTGAGATCTATTCTGCAATTTTCACATGCATGTGAGATTGAGCAGGATTTGTCTTTCTACACGCTGCCAATTTTATTTAGCATCCTGTCTTCTTAGTTCTCTCATGTTACTGCAAATGTCAATATTTTCTTTGGGATGGCTGACTATTTATACCATTGTACATACTCTTCTGCATTACTTTATGTATCCACTGAGTATGTATGGATACTCAGATTGAGTATTGGATACCCTACACATCTTGTAATACTCAGAATAAATAGATATAGATACATAAGTAGAAACACAGACATATACATACATATATCTTGGTATACTCAAAGGTATTATAAGAAAGGATTATGGAGTGTGAAAAGTTTCAAATTTGCAGCAAAATGTAGGCATTCAGGTAGACAAAGAAAATCAGTTTTTCTGGTTAAAGTTGTTCACAGGCTGATGAAGAATTCTGTTCAAGAAAAGTGTATCTATGACCTTAAGGATATTACATGTTAACAGCCTAACATACCTCCTCACTGAAAATTTTGGAATGAACTTCACACCCTGTGGCTCTGGTGAAATGACACATAAAGTTAGCCATAATGGAGTGTATAAAACTGACATTTAAAATACATAAATCATTTTGTCAAGGATCTCCTGCATATATCAAAAACTAAGCATGCTAAATTCCCTTAAATAAAATATGTGGTATTTTCACAAAACATATCTACATTCTCCCATAAACTGTAAATTGCCTCTAGATTACTTACATGTCTACTAAAATGCAAATATTATGTCAATGCATTATTTAAATAAAAATTATCAAAATAAATAATGAGATTTAGCAGAGATAAATCATTTTTTTAATGTTTGGTTTTGAGAATCTAAATAGTACTAGACAATTGTTGTACAATGGAGCCATATCCGCATGCCAAAACACAAGTTTTTAAAAACAATATTTTTGATTGATATTTGGTTGAATCTGTCTATATGCAATCCATACGTATACAGGAACAGTGTGTGTGTGTGTCTGTGTGTGTGTGTGTATCATGTGTATGACATATAAATTCTAACATTCTGAAGAGAGTATTGCTCCATGCAGACCTGCTTCTTAATTTTTCTAGAATGTACAAAAATAAAACTATAAAATGATTTAATTTATTATTAAATTTTGGGAACCAGCAAGCTGCTTCAATGAATATTGGTATTTCCTATAATCCACATGGTAGACAGGCTTAAGTTGTACTCTGACTTCAGAATGTGCTTTAGGGCAGATGCATGTCTTCCCACACAGAGGCACATTTTAAATAAAAAAATATTATTTTGATTCACCTGTAGTTTCAGAAGTATGGGTATTATCTTATATCTTGGCATATCCCTGTTGAAGAATTTTCTAGTTATTAGTATTACTCATCATGCAAATTCCCTTGATGATATCACACTCTGCTTTAGCTTCTAAGTCTATCACAGCTCTGTCCACATCATGGCTCTCACATGTGTTCATGCTTCCTATAAAGATCACAGAAGTGTTGAGAATATCAAATTTAATTCAACACCTCTAAAAATACTTCCATGATTGCAGAGCTGTCTTACAGGCATTTATATTAAATTACAGTTTGACACTGAATTTAACAAATGACAAATAACAATTCTAATCCCTCAGACTCCATTCCAAAGGGCTTTCTACATCAAAATATTTAAGTAATTCATCTGAATGAGGTTAGTAACATAGACACTAAAGTCACACATAGTGTGATTATAAAGATAGATCAAAATAATCCTTAATTAATAAAATAATATTTTTAGTGAAAAAAAGTGGAATCTTGTCTTTGAGACCTTTTTAGGATTGTTTTTATGAATGGCCTTCTTGCTTATTTATCTTCTATTGATTGTGAGCTGCTCTTGGTCCTATTAGATCAAAACCAGATATGACTTGTTGCATATGTCAAAAAAAGTTGAGGACCTATGAAACATGCCTGCAGAGAAAACCCAAAATTTACAGTGAACTGGTTTCAGTTAACTTCTTTCAATCTGGGTGCAGAGAAGACAGCCCTGAATAATAATACATCAAGAAAAAACTTTCAGGAGCCCTAAGAACTGGAGAGTTAAGGAGGGATATACAAAGATCAAATCCTCAAAGGGCATAATCTGAGCCTAAAATGATCCCTTTGGAGAAACCCAGAGAATACAGTTCTACAATTCTATTCTCAGTAGCAAAGAGGCACATGCTAGGATTTGTGAGGCTCAGAAGACTTTATGAGAAGACAAGGCCCCAAGCAGAACAAAATCTTTCTATCTAGGCTTTCAGGTGGAATTAATCCAGGCTTTACATTCTATTTCCAGTCCTATCATGTGGCTACCCTTGACAGCTGCTCTTAAGTTAGAGAGCTACATAGATATCTGTGGAGTTCTTCCTATGAATTGAGAGTTGGCTACATTGTGTTTTGAGTTTCTAGATAGTTTTGTCCAATACAATGAAGTAAAGAAATAGCATATAATTAAGCCATATTGCTCTAGATCTGGTGATCAGCTGTTGTTTACTTTTTTAAAATTCCAAATTATCACAGTTAACCTTATATGACCACCAAACCTTCATTATGAAAATGAATAATAGATTTTGTGTGTTAGTAACAAGCATATTGAAAAATAAAATATTCTTCAACTATTAAAACATAAATTATTCATGTGCACAAAGTGTTTATTTGTCCTTACATATCATTTTACTTTATCCAACACAATATAACTTCATAGGATTATAATGTAGAGTGTGGGGAGCCGACAGAAGGTGGCTATCGTCCTTGCAGCCATCTTGAGCCATATACTCTGTCAAGAGACTTGTTTACAATAGCCTTCAACAGCTGAGCACACTCTGATAACATCTTGTTTTAGATACCCAGGATCTTCCCTTGGGTGTGTGAGACTTAAAGGTGTGATTTAGAGACAAAGCTTAAAGGCCTGACTTATAGGCATGACTTAGAAGTGAGACATATAAAAGGCGAGAGGCAGACAGAAGAAAGCAACTAGGGACTAGACACTTGATAGAAGTAACTTGGAGCTGGGAAAGAGACTAGCAATTTAGGACTGGGATTAGGACCTGAGATTTGGGTCTAGGAACTATGGACTAGGAACTAGGGACTAGGAGAGAAGAAGAGAGACTGAAGAATAAACAGGATTGAATCACACTCTGTCTGGTCTCCATTCTTCGTGTGCATCCTCACTGTCTTTCTTGCTAAACCCTGAATGTGGACTGGAGCATCTTGGGGCAGTGCAGGCTCTAACAATTTATTCCCCATGGCTTTTGGCAGTGCAGGTTCTAACATTGACAGAGTGGTCTGTGACATTTTGGCCCCCAGGCATGGGGCAGAGCAGTTCTCAACATTTTTGGTGCCCAACATGGGGCAGCTTGGGCCACAACAATAGAGGGGCCAGTGAGATAGTTAAATGGGTAAGGGTGCTTATACAATAAAACATGACAACCTAAAAGTTCCATCTACAGAAACCACAAGGTAGAAGAGCTTTCAGCTGCCCTCTATAGGCACAGTGACACATGGTTACCAACTTTGGAATAAATGGATCTGATGTTCTCTATATGTCATCATTAAAACTATTTTAAAACTGTACTTGTATGATGTTTTTATTTTAACTTTTTCCTCCCACTTCTAGTTTGCTCTACTGAAAATATGAAGAGCAACTGACCACAGTGTTCTTTGTAATGAGTTTTCAGTCAGTTTTAAACATCATTAACGCATCCAGCTATCTAATTATATTTCATTTATGCCCTGAAAACAAAATACCATGCATACAGAATAATTTACTTTTTCAACTCTAAAGTGAGTTTCATTTCCTATTACATACAGGGACAATTATATCCCCCAACAGAAGATACAGTGAGTTCTAAAATCATACAAGTTTTGTTAAGAGAAAAAGAAATTCTTTGATGGATTAAATGTAAAATAAGCTAAGATGCTACCTGCTCCATTAACCAAATGTTTGACATTACCTTCAGTTTCTATTCCCTGTAAAGGACACATATATTTGTTTCTAACTAATACCCATTCTCTGATGTTTGATTCCCATGAGAGACAATGTGGCTAGACATCTTAAAATTTAAAAGAAAAGCAGAGTTTAGCCTCACAAAAAAATAGAAAAACTGGCTAGGAAAATGTGTCAGGCAGGAGTATACTTTAGTAAGAGAAAGAGAACAGCCCTGAATTTCTGATGACAAAGTTGAGACCTTTGTTTGGTTCCAAGGACCATAGCATGGAAGGAGTGAATGATCGATCACAACTTGTCCTGTGATTTCCACACATGTGCCCTGGAACATGTATGGTTCCCAATTTCCATGATAGTGAATGAACAAATAGAAAAAATAAAATTTTAAAATGAAAATTAATGAAGGAAAAATTTTATGTCAGGAATGAATATTATCAGACACCAATTAAAGCAGAGTGCAGTTGTTTTCTCTCTATAAAGATATTCCCTGGACCTGGTGCTTCTCAGATGAAATAAGCAAGGAGCTTAGAATAAGTAATAATAATAATCAACAAATTATACTTTCAAAGTTTAGCTCATTGAATGCAAAAGTAATCCTAGTAAAACAGTTTCTTGCAAAGTTGACTCCAAGTGATATAGAAGCTAAGGTTCTTAGGTAAACAGTCAGACAGCTCCTTCTAGAAATGGACTTTGGGGCTCAGAATAACTTTCAGAGACAAAGTGATATATAAGCTGTCTTTTTAAAATGTACATAAAGTTGCCAAATGGAATACTATGAAGAACAGAAAGCTTATTCTTGATGCAAAAGCTGGATCATCCCATAAGGTTTAAGAATCTGTAATAGATGAAAAGGTACATTTTATCTTTCAATAGTATTAAGTTTAAAGTAAAAAGAACAGAATATTGAGCCAAATGTAAAGCTCTTCTGAGGGCAGGATACTAAGTAACTGCTCATACCAAGGCTCTTGAGCTGGATTTTTCATGTTTATAGTGGAATTAGCAGCATGATAGAAGGATCAAAGACAAGCATTTTTGAAATACACAGGATACACATTCTATAAACGCAGGAGAAAAGGGGTGGTGCAGTTTACAGAGCAGGACAATCTACCAAATATATGTACACTGTTTATTGCTTCAAGTGATGGTCACAGAATGGTATTTGACATTCCTCTCTCAAAGTGTTGTCATTGTCCTGTCTTTTTTTTTCCAATTAGATATACCTGTGATGCATATACAACATCTTAAAAATGCGAGAGTAGATAGTATCTACATTTATAGGAATTACAAATTATACTTTATGTGCTCACAACATCCACACTTAGACCTCTCTCTTGCCTTTGAAGAACTCATCAAGGGAGAGGTACTTTAGAAGTTATTAGACACTTTTTAAAGTAGTCAATATTCTCTAAGGAAACAAAACTGGTAGAATGGCTGTATATGAAAAGAAGGATTATTAGATTGGCTTACAGGATATCATTTAGGGTGTCCAAAATAACATTGATAGTATATTATTTATTAAAAGGTGTAGTGACTATTATAATTTTATAGGTATAAAATCATAATATACAAACATGAGTGCTGTTGTTAAACACCTTGAAAAAGTTCATGTCTCATAATATAAACATGCACTAAATGATGTGAACAAAATCAAGTAATATAGATTGAAATGTAGACTAGAGCATCTGGTTTTGTTTATAGAAGTCAGGTCATATAGCCTAGTGTCATCTTCCTTCAATAAAGTGAAGAATGTATTCTAAACTGAAAAGATGACAGAATTTCTTACTTGAGACTATAAGCAACCCGACTTAATCAGTGTTTAAAAAAAAAACACTGTGACCTCTTTTAATTACATGCAAGAATGAAGGTTAGTTCTAGGATAAGCAACTACCAATACAATAAATGCAAATAGTCAAGGAACAAACAAAATAATAAACACAAATTGTCAAAGAACAAGCAAGGCAATAAACAAAGTTCCCTGAACACTCCTGAACAGGGCTTATCAGGATGATCAAAAATATCTAAGCCTATTTTCCTGTCCTAGCCCAAATTTATTTTCATGTCTTAAGCCTACTTCCTTGTTCTAGCCTAAGATTTAGATTCCTGCCTGAAATTACTTCTTTGTTCTAGCCTAAGATTTAGATTCCTGCCTGAGATTACCTCTTCTTTTTTTTATTGGATATTTTATTTACATTTCAGATGTTATCCTCTTACTCCATATCCCCCTCCTGACCAGGAACCCCCATCCCATCCCCTTCCTGCTTCTATGAGGATGTGCCCCCAACTACCCACACCACTCCCACCTCCCCACCCTCAAATTCCTCCACACTTGTCATCTAGCCTTCATGGAACCAAGGATCTCCTCTCCCACCTATGCTCAACAAGGCCATCCTCCCTTACATACACAGATGGAACCATGGGTCCATCCCTATGTGCTCCCAGAATAGTGGATTAGACCCTGGGAGCTCTAGTTGGTTGATATTGTTGCTCTCCTCATGGTGCAGCACACCCTTTCAGCTTCTTCAGTCTTCTCTCTAACTTCTCCATTGGGAACCCCTTGATCAGGTCAATGGGTAGCTGTGAGCTAGGCTCACAACCAAAAATATAAGAGATTACTTCTTTGTTCTAGCCTAATGTCAGATTCCTACCTGAAGTCCAATTCTTTGTTCTTGGCCAATGTCAGATTATTGCCAAGCAGCCCCAAAAGCTCTCTGCCTCTCCCCCTTTTTTGTTTCATAAACAAGACTGAGCTTGTCTTAGGTCATTCTGCCAAGAATGCCTTCCTTACCCCTCATGGGATATGCATTATCAAAAGCAATGCACTTCTGTCTTAGGTTGGTAAGGCTCTGTGCAGAATCTTACCTGCCCTTGGCTTGCCAGCCTGTTAATTTAATAACTCTGTCTAGGGGTCCATTTTCAGGTTCAAGCCATGTACTTTGGCTGCCAACATGTTGAAGTCATTAAAGACAGCTTTAACATGATGCACAGGAATAAAAGTACTCCCAGGACAAAATGAACTAGCATGATCAAGCTGTATATATCACTGAACATCTATTCTTAGAATAGAAGTTCAGAGCAGTATTCAAAATCATGCTAGTACAACAATTTATTACTTAAATTTTATACTCAGCATACATATAATAAAAATATATGAATTTAAAATGTTACTTGATTTAAATAACATGACTTACTTACTACAACAAAGTGAAAAGCGCCCTTATAAGATATCATTATATTATCTTATTTCTAAAATAGATGACTTAGATGGGGATATACTTCAGTTGTTAGAATGCTTGGCTAGTATGAAGGCTGCCCTGATGTTAACCCTCACTACTGCATAGACAAGGCAAGATGATAAATACTTAGAAGCACAGTGTTTGAAATTTGGGAATTATAACATGGCCCTTGGGATGGTTCTGCTAATAAAAACTCTTTCCTCCCGACCTGAGGAGTTTGAAACTGGGACCCATGTGAAGACCCACCTAATAAGTATTTTTTCTCGAAGGATTAAGAGTCAGATGATTCTTTCAAATAGAGACACATTGGGAGAAGGGCTGTGACATGGTTAGAAAGACAGCAAACTTTCAAGATAGCTTTCTCCTTCCTCATTCCCACATTTTGAATTCAAAGCTTAATAGTCTAAAACAAAGGCCTTATGGCCATTATCTACTACAAATAAGGCTTCCTGTTGATGGACTGACTCAATAAGTTCAGTATTAGATCAGGATATGTTTACACACCACTTGTAGTCCCACCAGATATTTCTTCAAACTTACCAAGCTTAAATTAGTGGAGGAAGAGACCCTGACAATACTTTTAAAAATTCCCAGCTTACAAGGAGATGCTGGACTTAGACTTCCTGAGGCCTCAGCCTGTGCTTTGCAGAGTGTCTTTCTTTCTGTGTGTCTGATGCATGTGTGTTTTCCTCAGCCCCAATGAAAGCCTCTCTTACAGACTCATTTTGTTTGCTGCTATCTGCCTTGCCTGAGATTGTTTCTGATGCTTCCTACCTCATCCTACTGTAGAGAATTTTTTTCTGCCTTTTAATTCTGTAATTAGCAAGAGAGCAAACCAAATCAAGACCCCTAATGGTAATTATACTTTACCTTTACACACACACACAAACACACACACACACACACACACACACACAAACACACACACACGAACATACAAGTACACACAAAACAAATAAATATAAATAAAAATAACAATATGAAATATGACTTGAAAAGAAAAAGCAAAATAAACATAATAATCATGTTTTAGATTAAAACTATTGTTTCAGTTTGAAAGCCTAAATTGTTAGTGTTTAAAATGATTATACTCTGTATGTAACTGGGTATGAGTGAATCTTGTGAGGAATCTGCTTCTACATCTGCCTCTTGGGATTTTATATGGCTTGAAAAATTAAGAGAAACAGCGTGGGTTGGTGAACCAGAGAACAATACACAAGTGCCTGTGCTATACCCTTCAAGTCAGTTTTTTTTTTTTTTTTTTTTTTGAGGCTCATAAGTAAGTCCCTCCAGGACTGCTTGAATGGAATGTTCTGTGTGACAATAAATATTCAGTGTTGAGAATACATCAGCATTTGGACAACACACTAAGAGCCACCTTAACCAACTTCTCATCAGCTCTAAGCATTCTGTGATTCACAGGGCTTCTTTCATTTCTCTTCTAGAACCAGTTGGCCATTTTCTTAGCTCAGTGACCAAAGAGGGAAGGATAATAGGGATTTGTTATAAGAATAAATGTTCACTGAAGTGAAACTGATACCACAGTGCTCTAGTGCTAGTGTGGGTGCAAATAGAAATTTTTTCTTTTATTTCTGCCATAGCTTTAGACACCCAGGCTCAGAGATCAACATTATACTTTAAGCATAAGATTTCTCTAGATAGTTTTCAAGCTGTGGGAGATATGTAAATGTTCCCACCTTGCTATGCTTTTATTTGATTTAGTCCCTAATAATAACCTAGCAACTGTTACCAAGATTGTTTTGCAGTCCACTGTGCTTACTCCACACCATATAATAGTACCATGATTATTATTAAAGCACAACAGTTTTCTATTTAAAAGCAGCATTTTGCATTCAGGTAGCCTCAGGATTTCAAGTTAAACTCCTCCAGGCTTTGTTGCCTCTGGCAATCTTTCTCAGTTCACATGCAAGGGCAATTAATTTTATGACACAGATCTTGGATTCTCTGCAGCTCCTGAGGTACTGTGCTTCTTATTTTTTCACAAAGCAGGAATAACCAAAAAGCAACTTAGCCACTTTACTGAAATTGATCTGGTTCCTTGCACAATAGTTCAGATAATATAATTCTTCAAGTGTTGTCTTCAATCAATTTCCTACCCAAAATACTGGAATTCTCTTTAGTAAAAAGAAAAGCTACAGATATTTGATCCAACTTAAAGTGAACCCACCCTTCATGATAGCCTCTACTTTCATTACCACAGGAAAAGCCTGAATGAATGTTCTCTTCACTGCTCAGTCTTTGCTTCCCCACACTGTCCTCCTCCAACTCTTGATGTGATTATTTCATATAAATTTTGAACATGCTGCTAAAATAAGTGTAGAATATTATACAATATCTAGATAATGTAAATGCACAAAAACAAAAGATCTATACACCTAACAGTCTCTCTCTCTCTCTCTCTCTCTCTCTCTCTCCTTCATTATTTCACTAATGCATTACTTTGCAGAGGCATTGTTTTGTCATCTGTCTTAGTTAAGGTTTCTATTGCTGCAGTGAAACATCATGATCAAAACATGAGTCAGTAGGAAAGTGTCTATTTGCCTTACACTTCCACATCACTATTCATTATCTAAGGAAGTAAGGACAGGAACTCAAACAGGGCAGGAACCTGGAGTCAGGATCTGATGTAGAAGCCATGCAGGGTTGCTGCTCACTGACTTGCCCCTCATGGCTAGCTCAACTTGCTTTCTTATAGAATGCAAACCACCAGCCAATGGATGGCACTATGCATAGTGGGCTGGGCCATTCCTCATCAATCACTAATCAAGAAAATGCTTTACAGGCTTTCCTACAACCCAGTCATGGGTTGTAGACATTTTTGCAATTGCAGATTTCTCCTGTTTGATGATTTCAGATCAAATTTACATAAAACTATCCATCACATCATCTTATATAAAATAGCCTATTTAGTTTTATTTGTAATCTGTTACGTTACGTAAATTAAAATGGCAACATAGCCTATAAATTTCCAAGTATTTAATGAAACTGAAAAAGTTAGTCCCAATTACCACTTTAGTTTTTGTTTTTAATTAACCTGACTTTAGGTTAAAAATTTTACAAAAAAAGTACTTTTTCAATGGACATCAATGTATTCTTCCAGGTGCGACTTCTCCCTCATACTCCTCTCACCACTAACACACACAGCTAACATTCTTTAAAATATGTGGATTGATGTGTTGGTGCAGGCCTACAATCTTAGCACTTAAAAAGCTGAGATAGTAGTCTGAGGATGCCTACACAGTCTACATAGTTACATCCTGTTCCAAAAGAAATCACTAATGGCCACAATTAGACATGGTGTAGTAAATTGTAATATAAATATCTCAAACAAAGAATGAACATCAGAAATATATAAAGACCCTAGATAGCAGAAGACAGATACTATTGTAAAGTATGAAGGAAAAAAGACAAATGGTCTACATTTAATATGTAACTAAATTTTTATTTAAAAACTAATAAAATAAATATGTTTTTAGATATAAAATTTAAAAATTTTGGTTACATATATATGTGTGTGTGCTCACACACATGCATGTACATATATACACAAACACACATATATGTGTATATATACACATATATACATATATGTACATATATATACTTGTACATATATGTATATATACACATATATACATATCACAAAAACACATCATACATACACATGATGATTTAATCATTTAGAGAACATACTCTAAGAAGAATTCAAATTATTCTCATACAATATGAGGTAAGGGAAAAGTGATAGATGTGTATCAGATCACTATGACATCTTTCACATTTAATATGATATGCTGTCAAGTTCCAAAAATGGAGGATTCATTGACATCAGTTCTGTTTTAACATTTACTTAGTTTCTTCTGAAATCCTTCCCGGCAAGGAGGTCATACTACAAAAATTGAAACCAGCAAGAAACAAATTAATGGAACCAAATAGCAAATGAACCAACGCATACATCTTATCTCTGTCTCTTCTTAGACATTGCCTTATGCATAGAGACACAAAGGTAAGGAAAGAAGAAATTAACAGGTACGATTAAAAGAGGCAGGAAGGGCTAAGAGAAATTCTGTCTGTCTCCACCTCATTTAGGATCTTAAAAGAAATAAAACCCATGTGGGAAAGGAACATGAAAGAGCCAAGAGGATTTGCCTTTATAGATGCCCAGGGAGAGTCAGAAATATGTGATAGAAACATGGTAAATTCAGATAGAATTCCTTTTTAAAACACACCTATTGACATGGTAACAAATGGATACCCTTCATGACCCCTCAGATTGTCAACTAGAGCGATGAAATTGAAAGTGTCTTTTGAACCAGAAGAAAAATAGATTAATTAAAGCCCTGATGACTGAATTGGTCATAAGAACACCCTGAAACTTAGCTAGAAACCCAATTATTTTAGAAAATAACCCAACAAAAATGATTGAAGAAGACTTGAAGTTTTGTTTTTTGATGAAGAATCATGTACACCTTCCCAAATTCAGCTTTTATTTTTAAGTAAGAGTTTTCATATTAAGAGTGAAATAAAGGTCTACAGCACTTGAGACACGGGCCTTCTGTTTTATTTGGCTTTCATCAAACTCTTGTGTGAAATTGTAGATTGTTTCAATTACAGTTTTTTTTTTATTTGAGAAGTTTAGGATAAAATGTCAATGCAACATTTGATTTACATTCAGTGAGTAGTAGAGTAATTTGTAAGAAATCCAAATATTCAATCAGCTGTCATCCTAGTTAGTTGGTAATGAAGACAATTCCTCACTGAACTGGCATCCATGTCAAATTCCAATATTGAGATTTCCAATTATATGAACAAGATATTGAGATGAAATAATGGCCAGATCTGAATATGTTAATATCATGACAAATGAGTCTTTAGGCTCTTCAAGATTGTAGTTTTAAAAATTCCTGTGTAGTATTAAAAATATTGAAGACTTCTCATTCTCTCCATATCATCAATTTTTAAAACAATGTGAAGCCTTGGAATGCTTATACAGAGATATTCAATCAGTGGGTACTGAGATGACTTTATGATAAACTACAAGGAGAGAGATCAGATATGTACAGTGTGCCTTTAAATCTTCTCATCTTCTCTCCATGTTAGACACATATCTATTCACTTCATTAAATGTCAGACTATATTGCTATTTCATAGTCATTATCACAAGGACTTTCATTACATACTTTGGATTTTTAAATTGAATGTCAAATAGAATTTAAGCAAGAGAGAAATGCAAAATGAAGACTTTTCATGAGATACATTAAAGGCACATTTTAACATTTTAGATGATTGAATGTTAGGTTTGGTAAGGTTTCTCTGAGCAAACTTTAACTGAAATATACTGAGCTTTATTTACTTTTAGTAATCCTGAGCTTCATATTACTAAAAGGTATAGTATACTTTTCCAAAATTGTTTAATGTAGGCCAACCACTCTAGATAAATTTCTATGCCTATTTCAATAATGTAACTGAAAATTTGTGAATATAGGGTTGTTCATGAATCAGGAACTTTTATTACAAATACATGCTATGTCATGAAAGCTGGTTCTGAGAGCAACACCTATAAATCATATATCATATACAATCTACATGACCATCTGGTTCCCACATATACAAAAGCAAGAGAGGGAATTTGATTAAATAAATGGAGAAAACGTAAGCTTAAGATTGTTTGTTAAAATAGTAAAACAAGAATTGTAATTTTATTTTTATATCAAGGAAGCCAAAGCCTCTATATCAATATGTAAGCCATAAAGTTACTACAGAAGCCTTTTAGCTAGAAAAATAATAACATAATCATGGGGCATAAATGGAAAGAGGAGGGTTAAAACATATTATCATAAAACCCTGAACTAAAAGGAAGACATGTTATTTTCTGATTACATGTTCTAACATATAATCCCAGGAGAAAAGTGTGTGAACAATGAGGAACTCAGCAATGCACAGATTTCAGTATTATATTTTATTTTACTTTTAAAAAAATTTTGAGATTATTCTATAATTGCATCATCTTCTCTTTCCTCTTCCAAAATTTTCCATATGTCTCTATTTGCTCTATTTCCAATCCATAGACACTTTTTTCATTGATTGTTGTTTCTATAGACATATGTAGAAGTGTGTATCCATAAATTGTTCTAATATAATCAGGTTACTTTACACACACACACACACACACACACACACACACACACACACACACACACTGATGCAGTGGAATCCCAAGGTTTATAAATTATTTTTCTGTTGTGTACAACATGAAGCTCATGTGGGAAATGTTCTCAAGCCATAACAGTGAGAACATGAATAAATATAATGTTACAGACATTAAACACCTGTGCTCCATGGGTGCTAAAAGTGTTGCTCTGTGGAAGAGCATGTATCTAGCATGTATAACGACCTTACTGATGACTGCATACACTACATGTGCACAGAGAAAGAGGGGGGAGAGAGGGAGAGAGAGAGAAAGAGAGAGAGAGACAGACAGACAGACACACAGAGAGAGAGCTTTAAAACTTTCTTATGAAATAGGGAAAATGAATTTGTATTTTGTTTGTGATTTCTTGTGATCATTCTCAGATTTTCAAGTATCAAGAGTAGCCCAGTAGACAAGACTAACTTATATTAACAGAAATACCTTTGTATAACATGCTTTGTGTCATTACTATGAGCTAAAGTTCAATGGAAATTTTATAAGAAACTTAACTAATCAGCTTTGGAAAGAAAAGACAGTCATTAGTAGAACTTGCCTGTGCTGTTTGGCAAGTTTAAGGCTGAGAGAATATTTAGCTAAATACATAATAATAAAGGAAATACAGATAAGTAATTGCATTCACTACAAATCTGTGCAGAGAAACTCAGAAAGTAAAGTATAGATAGGACACATGAGAGTGGATTCTCACTCCTTTTATCTATCAACCTTGCAGAATGACTGATAAGACAGACAAAAAGATTCTAATATAAATAAGATTAAGATGTATTTTGAATCAGCATTTCATAAACCAATTCCACTGAAAAGAAGATCAAAGAGTTATGGGCAATTTCAGAAGAAGAAGAATAAAAAACAAAGAAGAAAATTTTTATAGTTAACTTCTAAGATCAGGATATGAGATAAAACTAAGAATTCCCTTTACTGTGTGACATCTGAGAGATTTTATTATATAGTATGTATTATTTATAATTATATGATCCATATCAGCTTGATTATATTTTGATATCCAGCTCAAACTCTTAGTGTTTTAGTATATTAAAAGTTTATTTGTAGTTCATCCTCTAATCCCACCACAAGACAGAAATTCTATGATGTTTCATAGAGACCCCTGGCTGATGGAGATACTGTCATCTAATACAGAAAACCTCTGCATCATGGAGTACCTGCTTCTTTCAAGAAAGCAAAATAGGACCAAAGAATAAGGTTTAACATAGTGATGACACTTTCCAGTGTCTCCATCTCAGCTCTACCTTTTTTTTAATTGTTCTTAACTGGTAATAATCCAGTGTCATAGAGGGTGTGAAGATATGAAGGTCAAAGTGAATATTTGGGCATTTGTGTCCTTTTGATGGTACAGATGTGGGACTTTAAGATGCTTTACTTTTTAAACTTGACTGAAAAAAAATACTTTTGTGTGACATCTTATGGGCTTCTATATGAAGTATAGAAATACTGATTAGGAAATACTGATATAAACATTCTCTCAATGAGAAAATTATTAAAAAATTATCTTCTTCATGAAAGACAATTGAAAATGGTATATATTTATTCACATCATCTCTAGCCAACCTAAAGATGAGCTATTAGAGAACATGGAACTTTTTTTTTTTTGCATATTACAGTTTTCTTTGCTAATATTCTATGGACAACCCATACTGAAGACCTGAGAGGTACTTAGAACTTTGCAGGAGTCACATAATTACCCAGCATTCATTTTTCAGGAACCCATTTTCTTCAAGCATTCCTACAATGTTACCATGAATAGAAGCAAACTAAGATCACTTGTCAACAGAGAGGATTATTAGCTCCTTGTGTGCTTTTCGTCTCCATTTGTACTATGACTGGATTACGTGGATTTGACAAAGTTCCATGAATCTCAGACACCAAATACTTTATGCTACAGTATCTAACAAATTTCAAAATAATGCTTTGTGGTGCTTCCTCCAAAAACAAAGGTAAATGCTGTAAACATGAATTTCAAGAATTTTAAATACTCAGAATTAAAGTAGCTCTTTTATATTTCCACTACTAGTTTTTTGCCCCATTCTGGTTATATACACAGTGCCTTCTGAATGTAGAAGATTGCAAAATATCTTTTGGAACAAGAGTTACCAATAGGATGGTTATGAGGTATCATGTGGGTGGGTGTTGGGAACAAACCTAGGTCCTCTGCAAGGGCACCCAATACTCTTAATCAGTGAGCAATCTCTACATATGTACAAATAATTTTTCTTTAATTTTATTTAAATTTATATTTATAATATATATAATTATATATAATATATAATTTTATTTACATTTATATTTATAATATAAGTGTTTATTTTTATATATGTATTTACTTACATATGTAAAATATTTCAACATAAGACATTTTCTACTAGTTGTACGTATATCTTCTAATTATCCTGAGTATATAATAATCTACACCATTATAACATACCTAGTCTTAATTTTCTGTTATTATCAATTAAATTGACTTATTTAATCTCCAATCCTATGTATATTCATATATAATAACATTAGGGGCATGAGAGGACATTTACTTTGTAGAAACTGATACATTATTAAGACAAATACTGTCCAGTTTCAAAATAGGAAATGATAATACTCTGTTTTACATTATAAAACAAATTCCTTGAATCACCAAAGCATCATGCTAACTTAGATCTGGGCTTCACCCTGTCTGTTTCTGAGATCCATAGTATTGGACACATGTAATTAGTAATCTCTTCTACCATATATTTAAGATTACATTGAAATTTCATGAAGAGTCATAATTTCCCCCAGAAAATTGAGTTATATCATAGGTGCACATATTCAGCAGTTGGACTGTGTACAATTACTATGCAAATTTGGGGAGGTTGTATGAGTCTTGACAACTGATTTACTGAAATGAGATTGCATATGTATGTTTCCACTGTTAATTGTCCCCCATTTCTGACATTAACATTTTCCTTTTCCCATGTACCTCTTTCAGCAGAGAAAATGATTGCTTAAAATATATCTTAAAATAAAATAATAGATCAAAATGAGCAAAATACTTACAGTACAAATCTGGGAAGGAACAAGATATACATGTATATATATACACATATATATGTATATATATGTATATGTATATATATATACGTATATATATATCATACAAATAATTATGAAAGACAGTGTCTGGCAATAACACACACACACACACACACACACACACACACACACACAAATCCAAAACTAGAATCACATGATATTTGTTTATTTATTTATTTATTTATTTATATTTTGGGGAGTCTAACACTTAGGTCTCTGACTGTGGAGCAATGTTAGACGTTTTAAAAGTTTCAAGAAACACTTTTGCAATCCATTCTATACTGCCACAATTTTTAAACATATTTTTGTATAAAACAATAAATATTGAATTTCTAACTCACTGCAGAGTCTCATATTGATTATTATTTTACGATTGATGTATTCTCTCCCCATTCTATTGTTTTCATCCATTGCTTAAATGGTCAAGTATACGCCACGTTATTTTGATATTATTACTAGCAATATTTTCTCATTCTTTTACAAACATCATTGGAGTTTGATTCAGAGACTGTTTCTAATGTCACTGTTATGGAGAAAAATGTATTCCTACCTTGTCTTGCACAACCCTCAGACACATCCTTTTATGAAGAAACTTAGATTGCTGATATAAATTATGCCACCCCAACATTCAACAGGCCCTCAGTAGTTTTAATGAAAGCTTGTACATTTCACATTGCTACAAAATTAGCTGTGAATTCAGAGGATCTTCTGCCAAAGTAACTTTATGTTCCTTAAAGACCTGTGAAAGCAAATTATACCTTCATTCATACTAATGATCAGAAAATTAATAAAACTGTCTCCTAGAAATTCTGGTGACTACTATGGCTTATCCATTTATATCACTTGGAGTAGACCCCATTTGAAGAGTGCTCACACTGTAATCATTTCAGGAATCTTCCTGCATATTTAGCATAAACTCATATGTAGCCATTAACAACAACAACAAAAGTTAATGCCACAGTGAGCATCGTTCACCACTTCTCAAGTGTAAATCATGAACTTCAGGGTTGTTGAAGTAATGGATGCCTTCTTGCATTTAAGTGTTCTGAAAAGACACAATCTAAAATGCACATTCAATCCTGTAGAAGTTTAAAAAGAGTCAGAATGTTCAGGAAGTGTATTTGTATTGTAGTAAATAAAAGCAAAACACATTTTGTAATGAATAAAAGGGAGGATATTTAGAAGGAGAGGCTGGGCTAATATACTCATAAATGTGTGCCTGAGATGGCTTCAGAGTGATCGTATCTGTGTGTAAACATCCATTTGTCCTGTTTAAACTATGACTGAGCTTTCTTCTGTTCTAGGCAATATATGATAGAACCACCAGTCTCTGCTGCATGTATTTCATAGGTGTCTGCATCGTCCCATACAGCACAGGAGGCAAAATGGACACTATAAACTAAAGCATGCTGATATGTTGGTTCCCACTCACTCTATGATCAAGTAATAAGTGGTTTTCAGTTTATTATGCAAAATAAATTTAAAGATTAACCAAGTCTTCCACTGTACTGCACCCCAGAATGTTTTCTACTGCAGGTTTCACTGTGTCACGGGGCATTTCCCTTGTTAATATTGCTTTCTCTTCATACCATGAGCATGACACCTCAGAACTAAGGGAGGTTTCAATTAGGACATTTAAGCAGGACTACAAGAAATTGAAGGTATGACCACCAGGTTTGTTGATTTTTGTTTTTAATTTTCTTTTGTTTTCCATGTATACACAAGCTGCAGTGATCACCTGTAGAAACTACTCTAAATTCAATTAGTAGAGCACACCGGCTTGTTGTGATCGTGTATGTTGTGATCATTGATTATCCCACATTTGCCTCTCAACAAACATTTAGAGCTAACATGTAAACCATTAAAACAGATCACTGAGACTTTGTTAAAATCAGCCAGACCTTAGTAGAAGTAGGAAAATTCAGCCACTTCAAACAAAACTACCTGGGAATTGTCCATTGTTTTTATTAGTTTCTGAACTTTCAGAGAACACTAGGGTCATTTATTGATCATTGTGTCATAGAACCACCTACACCTCCACTGTCAACGGCAAGAGATAAGGAGACTCAGAACCTAATGAAGCAATACTCGAGGACGTTAAAGGCAGAGAGCTAATTACCCTTTGCAACTGTTGCTTCTCTTTGTTCTTCACACTTCAGAAAAAAAGCCAGAAACAACAAAGTTATGTCTCATCCACATCTTAAGACCCAAGGACAACTTTTGTCATAGGTAACTATTGGTTTAATCTGCTGAGAGGAAAAGGCCAAATTGATGATGAATATAATGTAAAATTCTCATTTCCTGTCTTCTTAATACTATTTCCACTTGGAAAAATCTCAATATTATATGAAAGACATTATTTTTTAATCATTAAAAATAAACATACATAATTTTTAGTTTCATCATTTCCAGGTTTGCAGTCCTTTATGATCAGAGTTACTGGTTTAAAAAAAGTTCACTATGGCAGATTTCTGAATGATAAGCAATGGACAACCCTGGTCCAGAGATCTATAGAACTTTCTGTGACAAGAAAAATAAACACTTTAATTTTTAAGCATGTTAAAATAGTAAACATGGCTCAAGAGAACTCACAGTATGATATTTTAAAAATATTTTTAAAGCAATTCTCTACTTGGTCATTATTGAGCAAAAATATGTAATCTGAAAGAGTGGTTTTCTTTTTTTGTATATATACATTTATACTTAGGAATTGTTAAAATTTCTTGGAAGATTGATTTCCCTGTGATTGTTAAAAATAAGTGTATTCTGCAGGAGGTAGATTCTTTATTGCCTTTAGATCTGCAAAAGAATATCACATAGAATTTACTGTTGTTATTTCCAACCTATACCTAGACAATAGAGTGGTAAAGGGTACCCTAGATAGTTTTAATAACTATGTATTTATTGTATTTTTAATGCATGGAAACCCAAAAAATGAGAAAAGATAATGTCTCCCATAATAATACATTTTATGATACTAGTAAAATTATTTTAAAGATTCTGAAGTCATAAGGATGTAATACAATAACTATATATCCAATAAAATGAAAATATGTTTTGCCTAGATTTCAGAAGTCTGTCTCTCTACTAACAAGAAAGATGAGCATATGACTGTTATTATTCATATATATAAAACATATATAACATATATATTCTTTATATGTAAAGAATATATTCTTTGATTATATTCATTCTCTATTACTCTAGGTTGTTATCTCCTCCAAATTCCTTTTTTCATTTTTCATCTATTCTAATTCTATGTCCACATATGTTTAAATCATTGTTGTGAGACCTTCTTTTAAATACTAAATCTTCTAGGCCTTATTAGCTGATCATATGCCTTTGACATCTTCATTATATGAACAATACATCCACAGCTCAACCAATGTGTATGTTATAGATGCTAGCATATAAATTCATGTTAAGAATGATTGGATTTGGTTTGATAAATACCACATACCTACACCTGCTGCCTAAAAGTCACTGTGCAATGATTTATTTGCAGTAAAGAATAGATATGGTCTTTATATAAAGGACAAAACTAAACTTAGCAAACAAAAATCAGGACAAAGACATGAGACATCAATGAAAATGTTTATATTGTTCCAATTTTATATTGCAATGTTTCTATTGTTCAGAGCTTCATAATCTGAAAATTCTTATGATGAGAGTGCTGGTTAGCCCTGTAAATCAACATATCTTTTTATCCAGATTGCTGTTGTGGGTACCCTTCTGATTCTAATGGTTTACATGAGAAATGTAAAAAAAAATGACTTGCCTCAGTGTGTTTATCAGCTGGTTTTGGCATTTCTTGCTAATAAGTCTATTTCATCTAACTTGTTCCCAGGCTAGCCAAGGCTTAGGCCCCCATTCCAGAGAAAGATCATTCTTAAAATACTTCATTCAAAACTGAGAATACTATTACTTTATTAATGTATCCATGGAACAATTTCAGAGTTTCAAAAAATGTTAAGTTCAAAATAGTAGCAGAAGTTTCAGTACATACTTTTAGTAACTCAGACACCAGCAGAACACTTGTGCTTCCTTCTCCACATTGATGAATGTGGTTGGCTTACCGAATCCCTTTGTTTGGGATAAAAATTCTACCTATTGGATTTGTAATCATGTAGGATTTTGATGATGAGAGGCATCAATGTTTCCATCATTAAGCGATGGAAACATAACTATAGTACTAAGAAGACTGATGAGAATTACAAACATACTTCACTTTTGTTAAAAGCCAGTATGATGCCTCTTGTTTTAAACTCAGAGAACTTTTGCATGCAGAGTAATAGAACTAAGGTATGTAGATACTCCAATGGTTAACTGGTCAGAGAGCTTAGATAAAGGTCACTGATGCGTCTGGTCAATGCCTTCTAAAAATATAGATGATATCTGGATTGGCAGACATATTGTGTCAGTCATTTCCTTCTGACTACTGTGACATGTCATAGTGCTGGTGAAAATTGTCTCTACTGTCCTTCTGAAGTGTTGTCTTCCATCAACACCTTCCTAACCTCACCACACTTCAGCATCTTAGAAAACTTATTACTCTCCTATGACATTTGGGTTTTTAAACAGTAGTGTTGACATAAGGTATTACAAGACAATTGGCTTAAAATAGGTATATGGGATTGATACTGATTGGTACTCAGCATAATACCATTACTTTTTTTTCTTTACTATATCTACATAAAGAATTATACACATACAAACAATAAAGTAAAAATAATAGTTTAAATAATAGAAGGTGGCTTGAGGCCATCCTGTGTTAATGGTTGAATGTCTTCTGGCCTCCGATGACAGCTTTAAGGAGTGACCCGAGGCTCAGTTTCTTCATTCCTAAAATGTGTAATTAATTATCACCATAAAAATCTACCTCAAAAGGCTCATTTACAGTTAGGTTACAGATACAAAATACTTGGAATAGATATTGGTACAAACAAGTCTCTCCACAGTTTTTATTAAAACTTATTCCTGTGAAGATTTTTTTTTATGGCTATTTCAGCTAATCAAAACTGGTTAAAAATAAGAAAACATGTTCTCTCTCTCTCTGTCTCTCTTTCTCTCTCTCTCTGTCTCTCTGTCTCTCTCTCTCTTTCTTTCACACATACAAACACACATGCATATGTATCTTAGAAGTCTTCTATTATTCTTACATATACCTGCATGTATATACTTAATATATATTGTATATTATTACAATTGTTTGACTTTTATGCATACAGATATATTTGAGGTGATTTTAATTCAGTTAGTGATATTAAAATGGATATTTGCAACATTCCTAAAGTTGTTCAGTTTTAAAAATTGCAAGCATGTAAATAATCTGTTACTTTAATTTTGCTTTAAATACTAAAATGCTAACATATAATATCTAATTTTACATTTAAATATAAAATGAATACCATTGTCTATATGCTTTTAATCTAGTATTAAATATGATTTAAAATTAATATTTAATTTTATTGTGTCTGCATGAGAGTTTTGCATGGATATACACATTAGCATTATTCTAAATAATCATGAAAATCCATCAGTGCATTGGAAGTCAATCCAGCAATGCCCATAAGATTTATATGTAAAATTTTCATGTCTATTTCTGCAATCCATTATTTCTTTATTATCTAATTAGTAGTATAATTGATAGTCAAGTTGTGCTATTGAATTTTTCTCCCTCTATGTCAATAATGTGATTTACATATTTTAGAATTGTAGTCAATAACAAGTTAAATTCCACTATAAAATCCCATCATTTTAGTACGAGATGTAAAAGCTTACCAAGCCAGTAATTTCACTAAATCTCAAATTCTAAATTCAATTTTATTCTTCTCCACATGATGTTCTTTGTCTCCCATTTCTGTGATTGCTCTTTGATTTTAAAGTGTATTTTCACCAACAAATCTTCACATAGATACAGAAAGGGTTTGCGCAAAGAATTTCAATGTATGACACCCAGTTAGAAATTTACCACAAGAGCATACTGCATATGTCAGTGTAAACTCTCTTTTAGCTGTTCTTTTTAACCTTACACCAATTCTCAAAGGTTCTGAGTACACTGACAGCAGTGTATACTATCCAAGTGTACAGCAGTGGCATCACATTTCTACTCATTATCCCCGAATAAAACTATGGAGTTATTCTAATATATTGAGTATTTTCAGGCATTTCATGCTGATCTAACACAAAGGAACTCCCTAGAGAAACTTTCCCTATCAACATAAACATTCAATGGGGATATGAAGGAAATGGCGATTATACAGAAGGATCACTTAATAATACATTTTGCATAGAGCAAGAGAGTGAGCAATGTAACTTAGGATAAATTTCTGTTTGTAGATGTATTGCTGTGTCTGCTTTTTGACCTATAAATTAACAGTGCTCTACTAGCATTAATAAGCATACTTTCACCTCAAAAACAAGACATTAAAATTAAAGTTGAGGAAAAAAGAACTCATTCTGTACAATCTGCAGGTTCGTTATTGCAACTCTCTGCATCTCTGCTGGAGATCAAAAAGGCAGAGGGTGGGCAGACACATTTCAGAGCAGGAAGTGAGAAGGTAAGACATGGGCTGTTTTCATTAAAAGAGACGAGACATTTGCAGAAGGGAAATTAAGTTGTTCTGAAGCCAAAGGAGCGTTTTACTCCAGACTTTCAAGCTTGAAGGTGAACTGCCAACAGCTGGACTCTAGACAAGTTGCCTGAATTGTTTTATTCAATTAAAAGTTAGCTCCAAAGTTAAGTGCAACAGGTTAAGTAACACAAAGCTTGTCTTTTATCCCCTTCTTATGGCTATAATATTCTCAAGTCCTTGGCACTAGAGGACTCCATATCAAAGGACCTTGAGAACGTTACACACCTCCTCTCTCCCAGCTATTACCAGAGGAGAGTTCCAATGAAACTAGTTCCATAATGTGAAAATGTCTGCTTTTTCCTTATCTCCATGTTTTCTTTAATGTGTTTAGTGTGTTTTAATAAAGATTTTTTTTGTTTACACTACCCTTCAACCTAAGGCTTTCTTTTTAACTTATCTAAAAGATTACCTATTCCATATCAAACCCAACACTCAGAAGTCTGAAGACAAAGACCCAGATAACCAGAGTCATAACATTTTTAGAATGTTATGACTAACCCATGGCATTGTGGTGACAGGAGTGTAATCATTTGTAAGTTTAGAACTGCAAAATCTTTTTCTTTCAGAGGCTTGTCTTTTGAAAATATGAAGAATTAAAATGAACAATTTATATACGGTAACACATCAGTTCCCCCAGACAAGCCTTGACCAAACACTGAACAATAGCCAGCTCTCTAAGAAAACAGTGTAACCTGTCCCTGAATTATGGAAGCAGCATCAACATGTTCACACCTTCTAAAAATCTTTCTGTTTATTTTCTATCTTATGTTCTTAGGGGATCCTTAGCATGGTCCAGTCTCTCTTTCCTATTGAAGATAATAACTTCAATAAAATTAGTTCTGGCATGCTTTTCTTTTAATTAAAAAGTGATTAATGTGTTGTAAAGAAGACTCTTCTTTAAAGGGACTGTCTTCTCCCGTGTCTTCCCATTGTCTTTTCTTTGTACATGTCTATTTTCTGGGCAAAATTTCCTTTTATAAGAGCAATGCTGCAAAATTAAGGCCCCATCTCAGGATTATATGCAGAAATAATCTCTCTCCAGAAAGTCGCTTATGCAGGGAGGGTAAAAGACTTTTTATCATTTTATAAGGTACAGTTCAACATAGCATCCTTTCCCAAAGATTGTATACTATCTTATTTTATGTAGTATTAATATTCTAGATAATTAGGGAAACATACTCTCTCTCTCTCTCTCTCTCTCTCTATATATATATATATATATATATATATATATATATATCTTACACAAATATTCCTATATGTATTTCAGAATATTTGAGACCTTTATTATAATAAAATATATTTATAAATATTTATTTTTTGTTTTGTTTTGCTGTTTTTGCTTTTTTAAGACAGGGTTTATCTGTATGGTCCTGGCTGTCCTAGAACTCACTCTGTAGACCAGGCTGGCCTGGAACTCAGAAATCCACGTGCCTCTGCCTCCCAAGTGCAGGGATTAAAGGCATACGCCACCACTGCCTGGCTTATAAATATTTCTTAACTTGAGAAAATGTATTAGCAAAAACATAGTCACCTGTGATAAATTGTCAGTTTCTACAATGACCAAGAACATATATAAAATTTCTACAACAACACAGTTGGTAGTAATAACCTATGGTGAAGGGAAGCTAGCTTGTAAAGGAGTGTAAGGGAGTATCATGCTTTGTTTTTTTTTTTTTTTTTTCTCTCTTTCATTCCCTACACAAAATATTTATAATTAAGTTTGTAGATTTTCTTTAAAAAAAAAAAACTTCCTTTGTAATTATTTAAAGATTTTAAGTCAATTAGGACTGCAAATTGCAACTTAACAATTTTCAATATTTTATTTTTAATATGAAGATGAGTGTATGAGGAATTATACAAAACTTACATTAAATTCCCTTTTGGGGTTCCTCTTAAATTCTAAATCACATCGTTTTAACTAAATATAGATGTTTTTGACCATATAATTTTAAAACAATATAACTATGGCCTAGGATAATGCCTGAAAATAAAAGAATTGGAAAAACTCACACAGGAAATAGTAACTGTGGCACTAAGTAGAGTCCATGCTTGACTTAAGCTAAGCACCTAGAAGCATCTCCATGTTTGACTTGGGTCTGCTTTAAAATTCCAATTTAAACACAAATGGTGGCATAAACATGCTGTCGCTGAGAGTTCCTCTTGCTGGAGAGGTACTTAGCATGCAAATCTACAGCATAAATTTAGTGTACAAATGGCACTGCACAATGATTGCTGCTACATCTCATTCTCTAGTCACAATAGATGTGAAAAAGATAACTAGTTGGTGAAATAACAATAATTCAAGTAGAAAACTGACAGCCAGTCCCCCCAAGCTTCCCTGCATAGCTTTCCTCTTTGACAGTGTAGAGAGTTTTGTACATAAATATCTTTTGGCCCAAGACAGTTTTACTAGAATAAAGGATGGACAAGAATTAAAGTGCCTTAGGGTAGTTAAATATGAGCAGACATAGTAAAGAATAGTCCTTCCTCTGCTGTCCTCTAAGTTTCAACAAATATCAAACTTAGTCCATGCAAGAAGTGTCTGTCTATGGCGGAATATTTCAGGAATGTGCTTAATTCTCCCAACTCATATGAGAAGAAAGGATGGCTCATCACATTTCAGAAATGGCCACTTCATTTTTAAACTTTTATCAATGGCACTTTATTACATTGTTTTGAAATAATTTCTCTTATGTTAAAATGTAACTACATCATTTTTAGTATATAGCTTTTACACATCTTAACAACACAATGAAACTGAAAAATTGGCTCATAATTGTCTTCACATAAAATATAATAATAACAAATGGTAAACAAAATGTGGTAAAGACTTCAAGCAAGGGATATTTGAGATATACCAGAAATCCATTTCTGAGAGAAGGAGCTAAGAAAAGCAGAGACCAAATTAGCCTCCGGATGGTAACTACAGAATTCCAGTAAGTTACTATGGCCTGTAAGATGTTATAGTTATAAACTGAATGCATAGAAGCTGTGTATGGTTTCTTTGTTTTTAAAATACTCTACATAGAAATTCCTCCATTAATATTAGAAACAAAATCTCAATGAACACATACAGCATTTTAAATATTTTTATTCTAGTAGTGCATCCTCAAATGTATATTTTTATCTTTTGTGTGCTGAAGTTGTCATAGCATTATAGAATCTCAACTTGCTTCCAGTCTCACTTTATACACAATTAAGTAAAAACCATTTGATGTCTTGTATAGATGTGTATAACAACCTTTTTTTTCAAAAGTAAGATTTGATATGGAAAATTGTAGTTGTAAAAACAGTTTTCTGTGGTCAACACATGTGAAGTATTTTTACGTGAAAGGCTATTTTTATTCTGTTAGGCATATTCCTCACAAGCACGCTAACATATGCCCTAACACATCATTGTTTCTGTGCATTGAAAATTCATTAAAAGCACTAATATGAAAAAATAACATGATATTGTTACACAAATATTTTACATGCTTGTCTAAACTTATAAGGAATAAAAGTATGTGATGTTTTTTTAGGTAGCTACAAGGTAAAGGATCTCAATTATTGATATTTAAAATATGTGGAGGTAATACTAAAGGTTCAGGTAATGAAAATTGGAATGAGTTGCATTAAGGTAACAGTTGCAATTTCCAAAGAGTTTATTAAACAATACTCTTAATTTTCCTTTTGGCAATAACAGCCAGTAGTTTCATGTTATTAGCTTTAATGTATTTGTAAGTATAAATTTAAATTTTTTACTTAATGTGTACTACCCAATTATTTTAAGTAAAGCAGCAATGTGCTTCAAATTAATTTCTAATATTGTAACAAAGCAGAGCATAATCAAAGTGAGTGCACTGAAGGTCAGAAAACCCAGAGAAATACAAATTAGAACTCATTTTCAAAATCCACCCTCTTCTTTCCTGGGAGCTATCATTTTGTTCTGAAGTGAGGGGAGTGTTCGCCAGGGAAGGTAATGTCTTAATTATGAACTGAAGCTTTCAGCTGTGATCTTGCAGTGGAAGCACTGGTAGAAACTGGCATGCTTTGCTAGGTACACAGCAGACTTGACCAGCATAAGCAGGCAGCATTTGCAACTGAATGGTTTCTAACTGATTTTTTTTCAAGTGCCAGTTATGATAGATTTGCCTCTGCTTTTCCAGTTTGCTCCTGTTCGGCTTTTCTTTTCCCACAGACTTATATCTATACCATCCTCTTGCAAATTGCCTTCTTGTAAGAAACAGAGGTGGTAATCTTATCTTAGTTTATTATTCTTGAAAAGCATAGAGGGAGATCAGGCTTAGAATTAGAGTTGCTATCAGCTTTTAAACGTATGCGTCTCTTTGCACAACTTTTTCTTTCCTGGTATTCAGTCCTGGTCCTGGAAATTACTTTCTTAGTCTCCTTGTGGCTGGAACAGGCTGTATCAAAGAAGCCTTGCCATCCAACTACCTTTTTGTGGTTATTGTTTTGCTTTGTCATATACTGTACAACTGTTGCCTCTATCTGAGTGTTTTCTAAGGAGGAGGAGCAGGAGAAGAATTTGAAGGGTTGCACATTCAGACCACTTAAAATGCTGTGGCATTCTTGTAAGACTGAAACAATTATCCACCTAAAAAGCTGAGGGAGGGCTTTATTTTCAAAAAAAATGTTCTATTCAAGCAGAAGAAAAAATCCTATATTTCTAACAACATATAATGTACCTTTGTTCAGATTCTTTATTTTTTTTCTCAGTAAATGCTATACTGCTTTTTAATTTATTCACCTGTTTGTTTTACAGTCCATTTTTGAGAGTTTGAGAATGTGCAAGAGCTCCAAGCTTTTGGAGAAATGCCACCTGACAGAGTGAAGAGGTATTCTACACAATGTGGACATCCGATGCTGGTCCTACAACCTGCTTTCCTCTCCTGAGAACACTGTGTGTCTTCCATCAGTCTCCTTCCTGCATATCTCACTGAAAAAGCATCATGTCAGAGACCCTTTTTACCTGTGTACTGGAGAAGCCTCCTTCTTCTAATTGCTCCTGTCTGAAAGAATTGCAGGGGTGAAAATGGAGAGAAGCCTGATGAAAACAAAGTCCAACAACAGGCCCAAAATGGGATCCAGCTCTAGGGGAGGTCACAAGGCCTGACATTATTACTGAGGCTATGGAGCGCTCACAAAAGGGGACCTATCGTGACCACCCTCTGAAAGACCTAATAAGCAGCTGAAAGAGTCAGATGCAGATATTTGCACCCAACCAATGGACAGAAGCTGCTGACCCTTGTGGTTGAATTAGGGAAAGGCTGGAACAAGCTGGGAAGAAGGGCAACACTGTAGGAAGACCAGCAGTCTCATCTAACCTGGACGCTTAAGATCTTTCAAACACTGGACCACCAACACATATACACCAGTTGATATGAAGCCCCCAACACATATACAGCAGAGGACTGCCGGGTCTCGGTTTAGTCAGAGAAGATGCACCTAACCCTCAAGAGACTGGGAGTTTAAAGGTCTAGTGGGGTGGATGATAGGTAGTGGGCACATCCTCATAGAGATAGGGGAATGGGGAGTAGGTATGGGATGTGGAACAGTTGGAGGGTGGACCAGGAGGGGAATAAAGTCTAGAGTGTAAATAAATAAATAAATAAAACATTAATTTAAAAAAAAAACTTATTTACATTAAAAATTGTTCTTTCCTCCTCACTAAGTCTGTTTTTGTCACAGATAGAGTTCATTTTAGCTCAAATAAATCCTATCTCATGGCCAATTCAAAACTTTCAAATGTTAGGAAGAGTCTAAAATTCTACCTGGCTAGAGCCAGAGAATATCTCCGTTTTCATTCTAAACTATGAGGATAACTCTAGGACAGTGGTTCTCAATCTGTGGGTCGTGACTCCTTAAGGGAATTAGATGACCCTTTCACAGGAATCACCCGAAACCACTGGAAATCATGGATATTTATACTACAATCTATAACGGTAGGAAAATTACCGTTATGAAGTAGCAATGAAAATTATTTTATGGCCGGGACTTAGTGTAATATAAGGAACTGTATTAAAGGGATGCAGCATGAGGAAGGTTGAGATCTACTGGCTTAGGAAGATATTAAGAGCTTTTATCTCCCAACTTCATGTCATAGGAATGTTAAAGGAGCCATAGAAAAATCACAGCCTTTCCAACCCGAAAAGCACTGCTCCTGTGTCAGCTGTCTTTAGCTGATGAGTTAATTTTAGGCAAGATATACAAGGGACTTGCAGCTTCTTCACATAAGTAAGGCATGGGTGCTTTAATATGAAGCTCAGGGAAATTGCTGCAATAACGTTTAAACTTTTTTATCATGCAACTTTAGTACTTTGGGGAAATGAATGATACACAAATATCACAAATAGGAAAAGGAACACATGCCAAGAGTAGGCAGTCCCATGTGTACCCTGAAGTAATCTGACCTTATCTGTGATCTGATTCCTCTGCCTTGACTCCAATGAACTCAAGCAAGGAATCTAGTCCAGAGATGCTTTAGCTTTTCATTGGGGGAAATGAATGATACACAAATATCACAAATAGGAAAAAGAACACATGCCAAGAGTAGGCAGTACTCAGAGAAGGCAATCTCATGTGTACCCTGAAGTAATCTGACCTTATCCGTGATCTGATTTCTCTGCCTTGACTCCAATGAACTCAAGCAAGGAATCTAGTCCAGAGATGCTTTAGCTTTTCATTGGAAAAAAAAAAAAAAAAAAAAAAATATATATATATATATATATATATATATATATATATATATATATATATATATAGCTAGAGGAAGAAACAAAAAGAAACAAAAACAAAAACAAAGCACGGAAACTTTTTTTAAATGAAAAGAACTTTCAGAAACAGAAACATCTGTACCACCTTCTAGATAAAAAAAATAAAGAAAAAGAAAAAACTAAAAACCCAAAACAACAACAAAACAAAAAACAGGTGTACTGGAGCGCCCCCTGCTGGCCAACCTGAACTGCACCCCAGGTCTCCAGGAAAGGCTGCAGGAAACAATCAGTTACTTAAGAGTTCATTCAGAATCTACCTTAAAACCATACATACATGATAATTTTAACCTTTGATTAATATGTGTGAATCTTGGCATGACATGTGTAATCATTATTGTTATAAATTCTTGTAATAAAAATAATGTTACTTTGATGGATAAACCAAGTTATTACATATTTAAACTGTAATCCTGTTTTGTTGAATGTTTGAAATTTGAAATGGACAAAGGAAACAAATTAGCATACATATTATCCTACTTGTGTGTGCTCCCTGAAAATAATCAAAGTCTATGAGAAAACACCAATTGTGTGCACTGTAATGGTTAATATTAAGTATCATTTTGAAAGCATCTGGAGACGAGCATCTGGATGTCTATGACTAACTTTCTAGATGTGCACTGAAGTGTGACAATACAACTTAGCTGCCAGGAGCATCGTTTCATAGACCAGAGGCACAGACTAAATAAGGAGAAAGTGAGCTGAGTGCTAGTGTGCACCTCTCTCTGCTTCATGACTGGGGACGCACGACTAGTTGCCTCATGTTGCTCTGCCATGACACGTTCCCCACGATGGACTGTACTCTCCAAGTGTGATCCAAAACGAATTCTTCCTTCTATAATTTGTTCGTTGTGGGTATGTTGCCCTGTCATATAAGTCTCTTCAGGTGTAGTCATTATGAAGTGTGATATAGGCTCATGTGCACCACAACACTGTGCTCCCAACCAGAATGTAGAGTCAAACTAAGGGACATCAACAAGCTAGGACTCAACAAGTGATGAGTAAAGAGAATGTGAGTGTGTGTTTACACAGGCACATAAAACACTATATATATACATATATATAGATATATACATATATATGTAAATATATACATACATATACATATATGTATGTTTATATATGTATATGTATATGTATGTTTATATACATGTATATATGTATATGTATGTGTATATGTGTATATCTGTATATCTGTATATGTATATCTATATATATGTATATATGTGTGTGGGGGTGTATATACACATATATACACACATATACATACATATATGTATGTATGTATAGATAGTATTTATATATGTGCATGTATATATGTATATACAGTGTTATGTATATAGTATTTTTATATATGTTTACATATGTATTGTATAATTCAACATTTATTATCACAAAAATATTTGTGCTAACATACATGAACTAGGAGGACTTTGGAGTGACTTTAGGCACAGAAAGCAAATATCATATGATTTTACTGACACATAAAATTCAGTAAATCAAGCATAAACAAGAAGAGTAAAATGGTGGTTTTGTCCATCTAGGGGTCTGGAGGGATAGAGATGTTGGCATATAAAACAGTTTAAATCAGGCAAAAATTAATACTTGAAGAAGTGCCCTTTGGAATTTTGATAATATCATTCCATACATTAATAAGTTCTGTCTTTCATGCCAAATTCAGCCACTGTTTTTTGTAAAAGTCAAATGTTTCAGATGTTTTGCCATAGAGACTCTGTTATGAGGCTTGTCCTTTGTAACATGAGCAAAAAAAAAAAAAAAAAGCAAAGATCTAATAGTACAAACGGATGTCACTGCATTCAAATGAAATTTTATTAACAAGAGAAGTCCAAAGGATTTGGCATACAGGAAGTAATTTGTTCTTTCTTATTCTCAGGTACAGCACGGATGATGTCATCAAAATCTTTCTGGATATTTGCAACTCAGAATACAAGGAAAACGCTAGCACAGAAAGAAGAAAAGGGGGATGTCAGACAAAAGGAACACTTGGTTTCCTCACCTGAGTGAGGTCTAAGGTTGTCAATTACATGTGACCTCTTTCTGAGTCAGTTTTACAATTGATGGGATACAGGAAATTACTGACTAGTCTATAGTGTCCTCGGACAAAAGGCACATAAAACACAGCTGATCCAGAAGGTCCTTAGAAGCTACCTCACCCTCCAATAACCCCCTTGGCACTAGTAAGATCATAACATGCTGAAACAAACTATGTTCAAATCTGGAGCTCTCTCTCTCTTAGAGCCATGCCATTTTTGCTCTTTCATCAGTTTCATTTCTGTTGCTCTGATAGAAAAACAAAAGCAGCTTAGGCTAGAAAAGGTTTACTTTTAGCTCACAATTCAGTTCATAAGTCATCATCATTGAGAAGTGAAAGCACGAATCTGAAGCAACTAGTCATATCCATAATAAATAACAGAGAACTGTCGCCTCCTGAACCAACCAGCAGACAGAAGACAAAGGACATGGGATCTTCTTCCCAACACGGTTTATTCGGGAACCTTGAATTACAGCAAAAGCCCCCAGCTCTGGCTCCCAGCCCTTAAATCTTTGTGTCCTCTCCAATCAGAACCTACCACGCAGTCATTCTCGATTGGTGCTAAGCACATATGTCACATGGCCTGATCTTATGTAATGACGAACAAGCAAAATGCATGCGCAGTAAAGCCTAGCCTATGTGCTACCCAGGCTTCCTGAAATGGTGAGCCAACACTCCAGGGGCCATCCTGAGTTCCGCTCCCCACAGAGAACAAATGTTTACATGCCTAGTACCAATAACTTTTTAAAAAACTATTCTTTAGTCCCCTAAACCAAGGACAGTATGCCCCTTTGGGGACTGGGTCTTCACACAATTAAGTCAACTAAGGCAGTCACCTGTAGTCAGGCTTCCTGGGCCAGCCTGATCTAGATAGTCTCTCAGTGAGACACTTGTCCTAGGAGATTATAGGTTGTACCAAGATAGCAATTAAAAATTAGCTATCATAGGCCTTGATCTAGGTAATCACCTAAGAGCAATGTAAAAGGTAGATGATATCTATATTTTGATTAGGGATGAAAACCCTTAGTGGACAGTGTAAAATTTGTGGAAAGTAAAGTAAAATAATTGGCATTTGGATTCAAAAAATAAACTACCTATAGACTTGAGAGGAAATTGGGAAAAAGGCCAAACTAAGTATTTACCTTTTAAACTCATGATAAACTTTAATGATGGTTATGCTATTTTTCACTTGTATATCATGCTGACATGTTATTTTAAAGTACAAGATGTGCAAAATGTCTAATTAAGCTGAACAGTTTCTATGTCATTTCTTGAATGATTCAATCCTGTGTTTATCTTGAAAAAATGCATGATACATGCATTGACAACTTTTAAAATGTTTTTGGATTTATCATTAAAATAAAATTAACTTTCAAGAATGTTGTCACAAATCAAGAACCCCAGCATTTGAGGGATTAAAAAAAGAGAAGAGTTTATCCGAGACTTCTGCTAAAAAGCAAGGTTCTAACTCAAAATTTGATAATTTTAATAAGCAAAATGCTTGATTAAATACTTGTAAAATTCTATTAGAACCATTTCTTCTAAAATTATTTCTGTTATTTCACTTGATTTAAAGTGGTTGGCTTTATTGATTATTATTTTTCTACAAATAAGGCCATATACAGCCACATTAACTTCTCAAATGAATTGGATTGCTTCAGATATTTAACACAGCATTCATTTACTGGACAAAAAAAAAACTATACTGTTCAAAACTAAGATTCCCTTTGAAACCACTTTATGGATGATGAATAAAAGTTTGTAAAACGCAGAGGAGGCTGTGAGCTTTTGATGCGAAAGACAGATTCCTGCTAACAGCCAAGGAAAAACACAGCATGAGAGGAAAAGACAAAGGTCACTGCTTTCTGCAATGATTGCAGTGAGACAGGAAGAAGTAATGATGACTGCCTGAGCATTGAAGATTGGGATGAAGAGAAACAGTATGACAGACCAGTTGACTGGTGGTTTTGCTGTTGTTGTTATTGTTGTTGTTTGGATAGTGTTTTTTTATGTAGCTTGGGCTGACCTAGAACTCACTGTGTAGACCAGTCAAGCTGCCTTCAAACTCAGAGAGTGTGCAACACTCCCGAACAGCTTTGTTTAATCTTTTATTTTATTTATTTTATATTGAGACAAGAACTTTGTTGTATTCCGAGAAACTGAAAACTATTTGAAAGACAATGGTTTAAAACGAAAAACTAATAAAAATAAAATTCCAATGTTCTTATTTATATTCAAGCATATCACATGGTCAGAAATATCAAATTGGTCTGGAGATGGCTAAGGTAGGATGAGACTTTCATTCGGGAGTACCTTAGAACTAGATAGTAGCCAAAAGGTTCAGTAGAGTTGAGTCTGGGTGAATGACAGAACCTGCCCTTGGGACAGAGAATCTAAATTAGTGTGTGCACACTGTACCAGCTAAAGGTGTCACCCCAGCAGGATGGGTATGTATAATGTACTTATTATATCTCCAGTCATGCTTGTGGTCCTTGCTCAAGTTCTGTGCAGAGTCCAGACCTGTGCATAACTTTTTCTGCCAGTTTGCATCTATAATTTCCAAACTTGAAACTCCTTGGGAAGCCTTAACTCTATGGGAAAAGTTATAAGCTTTTCCCAAAAGAAAGTCTAATTGAAAGCACACTGCTTAAGATTCCCCTTATTATCAAGCTATTAAAACGAATATAAATTAGTTCGTTTTTCTCTGAATCAAAGATTCAGGCATATAACCACATTCTTAGCAGGAGAAACTGGAAATTTAATGGCCTCAATAGAGACAAGGTTAAATTCTAGTTATAGTTTTGTGCTTGAGTAAAAACAGAGAGAAAAGAGGGCTAGAAATGGGGAGGGAGGAAAAGAGGTGTGTGAGTGTGTGGGTGCATGCTTGCATGCGTGCTTGCGTGCCTGTGTGTCTGTATGCGCGTGTGTGTGCGTGCATGCGTGCTTGTGTGTGTGTGTGTGTACGTTTGTGTGTCCTTGTTCTTCAGTTCTTCAGTATCCAGTGCGTGTATGTAGAGGTAAGAACAATTTTCGGAGGTTGGTTCCCTCACTGCCCTTCTATATTTTTAATGCATAGTCTCCCAGGCAAGCTGGTCTGTGAGCCTCTATGATTCTCTTGTTTCAGGCAGCTTGACCCAATAGCATCTTTACTCACTGAACCATCTCCTTACGGGTGGGATGATTTATGTTTAAGATTCCATTTGGCTAGTGGTATAAAAGAATGATACTAAGTAGATTTTAAACCAGTTTCAGATTATGTACCTTTGTATTCCTGCTAGGTCAATAATAGCATCGATATTTTAAAAGGTATTTAATCAGTGGTGAAGGCAATTGATGTCATTAATCATCTACTTTTCCTCATCAAAGCAATATGTGAACCCAAAGACACAATAAAACCTTTAAAAGTATATAACAAATTTATATAATCTGAAATACTGTGATTAACATTTTATTGCAAACTTCAAAAGCCACACGGGGGGGGGGGACACCTTTTTTGTGTTAGAATATTACATTATTATAACAAAAAAGAGAAAATTGCTCACTTGCAAAATGATTAAGGCTTGATTAATTTTTGAAGATCCACCTATTTTAAGTATATGAGTGCATAGATGTGCACCAACTGGATGCAATACCTATGAAGTCCAGAAAAGGACTTTGGATGCCCTGGAACTGGAGTTACAGGTGGTTGTAAGGAATCATCTGCATGCTAAACCTTGTCCTTACAGGGGCAGTAAGTGCTGTCTGAGCCATCTCTGCAGCCCTTGATTAAAACTCAGTGAAAGTCATTATAATTATTATTTTATCTGAGTGTGATACTAGATACCTAGTGGTAATAACTAAATTATATTATGGGAATTATTTTAAGGATGTCAAACTTTATAGAACTGAGACTAGAATTATTTTCCCAAACAATTTTAATAGCCTTGTAAGTAAAATGAAAATGTGAATTGATTAAGCTGGTCATATCATAATCAAAAATTACAGAGTATATATAAAATAAAACAATGGATCTGTATGCCAAGTATAATTCATTAAAACATTTTTTCCTTTCACATACACATAATGTCCATACATTAAATATACAAACATACATTAAATTATATTATATTAATCACATTATATTATGTGATCATTAATTGTACCTTAGAAAAATTAATAACATTTTTCTTTAGGTATTTATACAAAAAGAATATTGAAAACTAAATATATGTTGACAATTTAGAGGGTTCAGAGATATGTTTTAGTAATTAATTTGAAGAACTGAATACATGAATTAGCCAAAAAATTTAATTAAATGTTAAACCCTCCTTTTAACTGTTAATGTTTCCAAAGTTTTAAATGATAAAGCTTTCATTTTGTCAACAAATTCAATCTTTTTCCCACCCAAAGCTCTTTTGCTCATTTTTAGATTGACAAGGTGAACACAGAGAAGGCTAGTTTTAACTAGGAAGATTTGTTTAAGCTTAAGTTGTAAAAACAATTCTGGAGCTAAGAGTACTACAAACTTTCAGACTTGACAATGCATTACCTTAATGGGAATAATTACTTCTCCAGACAGCTTTCCTTCTAGCATGATTAAGCTGTCCTCATGGATTTGTTTCTTAATTTAAGACAATATAAAGGATAGTAACTACCTGATTATGGATGCTCTCTGTTCATTATCTGATGCCTAGAGTAGGCATGGATGGAGTTATTCTAATCCCATTGGTACATACAGAGTACAGCCTTAACAAAGATTTATATTGAAACTAAATTAAATACATAGGAACAGCTGAAATACAAGTTAAATTTCAGCATTTTGATGGCATTCCACATAATACAACATCAATAAAACCGTTGGCAATTCAAAATTTTATTGCAGATATTACTGATATGAAATAAACACATATTCCTTAATTAAGGATATAAGTGCAATAGCTACCCAAAATAAATCTAAAAATCTCATTACATAGAGACATATTTTATGGCAGATCTTCAAGTTCTAAGTAAAATTCATCTTTAAAAATTCGTCTCTACATATATTTGTAATAGCAATAGATATATATCATGTGCCAAGTTGAAAATAATGCACATTTTTTATATTTTAGATTTTATGCCTTTTAGATCATAGATGTAAACATGAGAAATATAGTTAATGAATTTCTAATTTATGCTATTCTCAATTATAGTGCCAAATATTTTGCATTACACAGTTTTGGCTCATACACTCAGCAGGAATGTAAGAAACTTTGGGGGATGGTTATTAAAAAAATAAGTAGCTTATGCATGTATTGTTTAGCCTAAACAATTTTGATTTTCTGAATACGAATTCAGATGTCTTAAATGGAAAATATAATTGACATTTCATTCTTTGCAGATTAAACTGAAAGAAAACTTTCTTAAAAGCTACTATAATTTATTCATTAAGGTATATAGAATGTCAAAATTATCTGACAAGATTTTTAAGATGCTATTTATTAGAGGACATTATACCTGTACATGAGAAATAACTATGTGTTTTCTGCAATAGCAGCCACACTACAAATGGGCTCAGGAACAGATGTCGGCTGTTAAATGTATTTCTGAACATAAAACATTATAGTAGAAAGAGAACCCAAAGCACAGGAGCACCTCTGCCTGTCAGGTTCATTGACTTACTCTACATACTCATGTTTTATTCCTTCTCCCCCAAATACACTTACTTTTATATTTTCTGCCACCCATTCTGTTATCTTACCTCTGCCTAGGTAAAAGGAGTTGTGAAATTTTGCAAGCAAGCAAACAAAGAACAACAACAACCCTCAGCTCTCTCTCCCTTTTAGTTTACAAAGTGATTTGACTGCTATCCAGGTAACCAGTGGTTCTGCAGAGGAAACACTGTGTTTTGTTATTATACATGAAGTGCAGAACTGCATTTTTTCAAAGTAACTCCAGGTGTGCAATGACATTCAAATGATGCGCTGTAGTTACCCTTTACTGACTTGTTTCTCAGTAGTTTTAATTTAGCTTTTCTAACTAACATAAATAATATGACCTCTGAATATGGACTGAAGAGAATTTTGGTTAAAACGGAATGCTTAGTTGTCTCAAATCTTCTGTTTCTTCCCCATGACCTGAAGATGAAAATTTGGCAGTGTTTTAAAGTCTTCTGTCCTGGATCCCTGTTGTGTAACCATAAATCATTTTTCTTTGTGCTAATCCACTTTCTGTGGGCACAGCCAGCATACTGCTTTCTGATTAAAATTAAGCTCTGTTCCATAAGAAGGAACTCATGTCTGACACTGTTATGAGGGCCAAGAATATGTGAAAAGAGAGGTCATAAGCCTCAGGGGAGAAGACACCACTATCATTTGGCTAACCAGACTTAGAATTAAAAATAATTCCTAAAGTCTTATCATTATGCTTGTAGATAAGCACATGTCTCAAATCTCATAAGACAACCATGTTCTTACAGTTAGTGGCAATTAAGAAACAGGCCTAAAAACTAGTTGATATGACAAAAATAAGAGACTGGCATACTCATGCCTAATGAAAGACATCTGGACCACACTTCTCGCCACAAGGCTGTAAGGGCCAGAGTCTACTATGAAGCAGTGTTTTACAGACACAACAGGAAAAATGCACATATGAACTCATACCAATTGGGATAGCATGCACCTGACTTATGCAAACTCAAGTCAGACCAAATCTCAGCATGAAAATCAGTGGGGATGAAATCTCACCTCTAGATATTGGCATTTTTATGGTTTTCGGTAAATGAGAAAGCCATTCCTCTTTAAGGGTGTATCACCTGCTAGGTTGAGTACTCTGTGGGGCAGGACCTACACCCAAAATTAATGAAAATGGAACTAACTGGGTTTCAAACAACAAGAAAACAGTAATAGGAACGTTGGATGAATAGGAAAGTAGTGGTTGAGCCGGAAACGTTTTGGGGGTGGGGGGGATATGATCAAAAGTATTGTTTGGAATGATCAAATAATTAATAAAGCTATTATTTTAAAACATTGACTTTATAACCACTCAAGGGCTTTGAGAATAAGGAATAAAGTTGAGTAGAACAACAAATAGTTCCGACTCACAGTCTGCTCATCAGTAATAATCATGTCCCTCCCTGTCACACTTGGAATGCTGAGAGATTCGTTTGAACTTGACACACCCTGTGGCCTGTGGGGCTAATTGACAGCAATGTTTCAGAACTTTACACCTTAAAATAACAAATAGCCCTTTGAATGGCATCTAAGGTGAGAGGAATGACAGACAATCAAGAATATTTTGCTGAGTGGCACATGGGAAGTTCAAAGATCAGTGCGGTGAAGAGAGATTTCAGTATAAGGGAAACTCATTTACCTGAATCTTATAGTCTGAGGAAATGGCTCAATCGGTTATAGTGCTGTCCATGCACACAGAAGGAGCTCAGTCTAATCCCTAGAACGCATATGGAGCTGACTGCAACCTGCTTTAACCCCAGTGATTCTAGAATCCTATAGTTCTCAGGAGTGAACAACAAAAATCAAGATTAGCCCTACCCCGAATAAGATGGATACAAGGATCAGTAGACAAAACTTTTCTGTTACCCCCACACTTACACCTTGGCACATGTTACATGCTTGAGTGCAGGCACACACACACACACACACACACACACACACACACACACAGAGATACACACCTGACTTTTAAAGCAGCAGAATGAAAAAAATCAAGTACACTGCCAACACCCATGAAGGTATGAGTACAAATAAAGAGAAATTGAGTATGTCTCGTATCAGACAAACCATTATTTAAGTCAAACATAATTACCAAAAGGAAGCCACTTTAGATGTAGTAAAAAGAAATGTTCTCACGTGGCCCAAAATACGCCTCCTCCTCCCCCCCAAAAAAAGCTAGAAGAATACTGGAAAGTGAAGTTTATGAAGAAATCAGTTATAAATTGTGACAAATATTATACTGCACTGTGTTAGTTTGCTTTTTACTGTTATGATAAATACCATGACCTAAAGCAACATGGATAAAATGGCGAAGTTTGAATTTGGCTTATGAATGCTAGTCAAGTTAATTGTTTGGAAGTCAGGTCAGGGGCTCAAACAGGAGCAGAGGCAGTAACCATGGAGGAGTGATGCTTACTCAGCAAATTGTCATGGTTTGTTCAGCTTTTTCCCTTTTCATCATAAGACCTAGGACTGATACTGCCCACAGTAGGCTGAGCTCTTCTATGTCAATAAATAATCAAAAAAAAGGTTCCATAGAAATGTTAACAGGACAATATGACAGAGGTAATAACTCATTTGTGAGTTCCTCTTTCCAAATATATCCAGGTTTGTATCAGGTTGACAAACATCAACCTAAACAATTGACCCTTTTCAGTTTGACACAAAACACATGACTTTAAACCATGATCTTTCCTTTCTTGCTTATTCTGAAGAGCGCATATAATATTACTATGAAAACCCAAATTATAGTCCAAGTTTAATGTCTCACATTCTTAAAAATCCCAATAAGTCAAAAGTTCAAATTGTCTTTTGGAAATCCAACATATTTCCATGATGGGCTCCTATAAAATCAAACCCAACTTATATATGTTTTTATTATTATTACTCTAACAAGGAAGACCTGGAGAAAAATAATAACCAGATACAATAGATAAAAATGAACTACTCTAAAGTGAACAGCTCAATGTCCAAAATCTGTAACTATACATGAGTACCTGATCTCCAAAGTGCTTAGATAGCTTCCATTTCTCCAGCTCTGCCATCCACAGCAGTGGCTTCTTATTTAATAGGCTCCAGTCCACATCTTCTGTTATCCTTAATGATTACAACAATGCCTTAGCATCTCCAATATGCTAATTTTCCACTGCAACTGAGCTTGCAGTTGCACCAGTGGTCTATCCTGGCCTCTGAGAGTGACAAGCTTCAGCTACTCTCTATAGCCCCTTCAACCCTGTGTCTTTGAGCAACCAAAGTTGCTATCATTAAGGACACTTTTGATAAATTACCAAGTCTAGCTGCCTTCTTGAAACATAGGTTTTGTCACCAATGAACCATGACATCTATGTGCTGAAATCCTTCTCAGGAGACTTCACATCAATAGTACTAGCCCCTTATTAATTACAATTGATTTTTTAGCTATAAGTAGCCAGGATATATTGTCCCAATAAAGTAAAGTTTTGACTTGCTCACATTTTTAATCTTGAATGTAGCATAAATAGCCCTGTTTGGGTCTGTTTTTCTCTGAAACATTATAAGCAAGACCTCCATCAACTACATTTTTCTCAGTAATCATGTCTTTCATGATTCCACAGAATAGTCCCTTATGCTTTGAGCAGTCACTGGTTTTTCCAGTTCAGATGCTTCTAGAATCCTCCATAAAACAAAATGATCAGGTGTGTCACAGAAAACACTTATTTTTTATACCTGTTTTATTATAGTTTGCTATCTATGGCAATGAAAAACACCATGTAACCTATGGATGAAAGGGTTTATATGACTTACCTATCCCACTTATGGCCAATCACTGGGCTAAGTAGGACAGGACATCAAGTAGAAGCAGAGACAGGAAAGATGGAAGGCAGCTTCTTATTGGTGTGCTTCCCATAGCTCACACAGCTTGCTTTTCCATACAAACCAAAACCATGGACCACACAAAGGGGACTTAGACCTCCTGCATATATCATGAAGATACTCCAAATGCCTCAACAAACCAAAACCATGTGCTCAAGAGTGGACCACACAGACGGGACTTGGACCTCCTGCATCAATCATGAAGATACTCCAGATGCCTCACAGACATACAGACAGGGCTATCTGATAGAGATCATGCTTCAGTTGAGGAATCCTTTTAAGAAATCGATCTTCATTTGTATCACGTTAACAAAAATCATATTCATCACTTCAAAGATACCCTAAATATATCAATATGAAAATGTAATTGTTACAGCTAATGGAAGAACTGGTAGAGGATTTTATTTCTGAATTATCAAAGGGACACTTTGTACACTAAAGAACTGTTTTCACCCCTTATTATGCAAATACTTTCCTTGCCTGACAAATATTTTTTAGTAGTGATTTGAAAGATGAACTCTATATTTTATGGGACTTATATTTTTGACATTCCCCAAACCTGGTATGACTCAAAAGAACAATTTCCAAAATTAAGGGAAACTTTCAAAATATCATCATTTACAACTCTAAAGATTTGATCACAACATATTAGTTCTGTAAAACATTTTAACTGCTCCATTGTTCACTCAGAGAAAAAAGTTCATTTTCTTATAATTGCCTAATCAAGTAAACCCTAATTACAATATGTTGTAAATACCTTTTGTAACATTTGATAATTCTAACTTAGAATTAATGATTTTGTGTTAGTAATTAAGAGTAGAAAAAAGCCTCATGCTTTTTACAGAACAAAAATGCAGTGTAACAACAGATGTTTTCACGCACACTACCTTATTGTAAAATAACATAATTAATTTAATGTTTTTTTTATTATTAAAAACTAGATTATTTGAAGTGCATGTTTTATAAAATTGTTGAAACAGTATAGTTATTCTTTTTTTTTCAGAATGGAAAAGATCTTTGTGCAATGTCTTTTTAAAATTTAACAGACATAAAAATTATACAGATAAGCATTGCTTCCCCAGGATTTGAGCAATAAATATGTCATTTCATACACATGGTTGTATCTAAGATGTAATGATTTCATCAGGTATCAGGAAAGAAGGGAAATAGAGTAATTGGAGTTACTGAGCACTTACTCTGTGGTAGGCAAGCTTAGGGTGACTTTTCGTTTAAATGTGAAAAAGTATAAATAATAATTATGCTTTACTAACTAATAGAGTTTAAAATCTTGATTGATGGAATTTTTCATTTTTATTGGTTATTTTACTTATTTACATTTAAAATGTTATCCCTCTTCCCAGTTTCCTCTCCCCAAGTTCTTATTCCCTCCCCCTGCTGTTATGAGGGTGCTCCCTCACCTGCCCATTTACTCCTGCCTCAGTGTTTTATCATTCCCCTACCCTGGGACATCTAGCCTCCACAGGACCAAGGGTCTCCCCTCCCAGTGAGGCTCACTAAGGCAATCCTCTGCTTCATATTCAGCTGGAGCAATGGGTCCCCACCCCCACACCCTGTGTACTCTTTGGTTGGTGGTTTAGCTCCTGGAAGCTTTGAGGGTTGGGGGGTCTGATTAGTTGAGATTGTTCTTCCAATGTGGTTGCAAATGCCTTCAGCTCCTACAGTTCTTGCCCTTACTTCTCCATTGGGTTCCCCAATCAGTCTGATGGTTGGTTGTGAGCGTCTGCATCTGTATTGGTCAGGTTATGGCAAAGCCTCTCAGGGGACTGCTAAACCAGGCTCCTGTTAGGAACCCCTTCTTGGCATCAGCAATAGTGTCTGGGTTTGGTGTCTGCAGATGGGATGAATTCCTAGGTGGGGCAGTCTCTGGATGAACTTACCTTCAGACTCTGCTTCACTCTTTGTTCCTGAATTTCCTTTTGTCAGGAAGAATTCTGGATTAATATTTTTGAGGTGAGTAGGTAGCCCCATCCTTCAACCTGGGGCCATGCCTATCCACTGGATATGGTCTCTACAGGTTATCTCTCCCCTTTGTTGGGTATTTCGGCTAATGTTTAATCTAGCTTCTCAACAAACTGTTTGATCTTTATCAGTCTATCTATCATATATCTATCTACCATTAACTATCCTTCTCTCTATCATTTATTTATCTATCTGTCTGTCTATCTATGAATGACTGCTAATACTCATTGCCAGCTTTCTGGATTTAAAATCACCATGAAAATATTTCTAAACACGTCTTTGGTGGTTTTCAAAGTATTTAAGTGAAGAGGGAAGGCCCTTCTTGATGTGGGAAATGTGCCTAGAGGCTGGTATACTGGACAGGATAAAAGATGAGATTCTTTGGAGCACCTGACTTCATCTATATCTCTGTAATTTCTGAGAGCAAATGCCATATGAGCAGCTGTCTGCTATTCCTGCCACCATGCCCTCCCTACCATGATGGACTCAAAGTGTAATGAAAATACAATCCTGCTTCTTTTCCTCTTCCCTTCTTTCCTTATATTGTCAAGCATTTTATCATAGCATCGAAAAGAGTAACTGATACATTGTTTCTTACCACCTATTTATCTATCATCTATCATAACTAGTTATAAATACAAATCTTCTTTCTTTTCATTTTCTGATACACTTTCCTTGTCTACATGTTACATGTATGGTTAAGTTTTACATAGATTGTGATGAAACAGGAGGCAACCCTTAGCCATCTTGATCTGTGTTTTCCTCAATATCTCTGGATTTAAAATAACTAACAGTGAAAGGGAAAGTGCCCTCCTTATTCAAATGACTTTTCATAGTAGTAATTTCAGTGTGTGACATGGGACATATTTTGTGTGTATATTAAATGAAGAATATTTAAGATTAGAAGATGACTGTAGCGTCACATCTGTCCAACATTCTCAAAAAGATCCTATAAAAGTATGAGGCCTTTGCATGACTTAATAATATAAAATATGTCAATAGCAATGCTTGCTAATTCTCATGCACATGGAAGGAAAGAGAACAAAACCTCAATTCAGAATTTTTCTTTTACCTCAGCTTCAATTTGGGTGTCCCATAAGAGTCCAAGGGATATAAGATTGGTGCTAAATTCACTCTAGTTGGAGACAATATGGACTTTCAGGATCTGAGATCTAGATTGATGTGATAATGCATGTCTAAAATCTAAGTTGATACTCTAAGAAATTAGAAAGTATGGTCCAAAGTGGTAGGCCAACTTAACTACAGAGACTCCAAATCTCAAAATGGTCAGAAAAAAATTAATCAGTGTAAGCCTCAACAAGTTACCTTTAGGGTCAGTTTTGTTGCTTCTATAATACACATCTTATTAATCCGTGATCAGTTGGTTTGTAAGTGCTACAAAATCATTCAAATAGTAAATTAAATAAAATCAGGCATTAAGGATTTGTCTCCAGACACAATAGCCAGTAATGGCACACTATGACCTTTGATATAAAATCACATCCATATTTCAATGACCAACATCCATTCTGTACATCTTCCTTAATTGTGAGCTCTTTGAAGCTACCAGTTTGAGCACTTTGAATTATTTTTTTATAGGTGATGAGCTTCTGTGGGGACTTCAACATGAACTGGGCACCAGGTCTAACTTGACTTATTGAGTTCACCAGTGCTGGGGTATAAGATTGTGAGTGAAATAGGACCATGGTCTAAGATAGAAGCTCTGCCATCTGAAGGGTGCAGTGAATCTCAAGAATGTGCTGTTGAAAGATACCATTGTACAGTCCCTCAATAGTTCTCAGAGGATTGTTAAAAAAAAAAGGAAGTCAGATTTCCCCCTTATTGTTAGACTCTCTGTGTGACAGTGCTTTTCTTCTCTGTCACTCTCTCACGGTATTGCAGAATGTATATTAAACCGTCAGTAGAAGCTGAACCAGTAGTGCCACCTGCTCTTCTCTTTTGATCTTCCAATAGAACAAGATATATAAGATATATAAGCATCAATTGTTTCATTACAATTAGATTTTTTCTCACATAAAGCACATAGAGATGGTTCTGGAACATACAATAAATATATTTTTATCATTGATATGGAGAGCTATGGCATACATACAAACAAATAGAAGAAATAACTCAAGGTAGGGCACTTTTAACTTACCTTTTTCAGTTTGTTACACAGTAACCATTTCCAAAAAAAAGCATATATGAGTCAAGGTCAAATATCAGACCTATAAACAGTGTTAAGAAATTAAATATCCCATCATACCTCACAGGCTCCAGCAAAGACTACAACCGTCATTAAAATGTAGAATTCAACCTTGTACTCTCAACTGAGTAATAAAGGTTATGATTCTCTACAATCTAATCAAATTGCTAGTGAAGTCCCAGCTCCTGTAGTACTTTCCGTGTATCTTTTACTTGTGCAATAATATTATCCAATACTGAGCATTTAATTGCCTACCAGCCCCTTAGTGATTCTTTTTTTTTTTTTTTTTTTTTCATAGCTAGCAGATCCCAACCCTTTAAATCTTCAGTCAGGTAATACAGATGCAATTTCAGATAAGATTACCTACACCTGATTAATTTAAGCAAAGCCTCAGGAGTGCCTGTGGCAATCTACATGCCATATTAACCGCAGTGCTAAAACACTCCTCCAAAGTGCCACAGGTCAGCCAAAGTGGCTTAGAAGTAGCTGTCCCTATTTCAGAATAAAGTAATAATAAAAAGCTTTGAATGGCCTGATAAGCTAATAATAAAATTTGCACCCTTGTTGACAAATCCTAGGTTGCTAGTGCATGTCCATGGATCCTTTCAAAACACTCACAGACTAAATACAAGTATACTTAGGGGTTATATCTTCTTTTCTATCTTCAGAGATTCCTATTTAACATTAATTTGTTGAAAAAAAACTTTGTCTTCCAGTCATAAAAATAGTCCTCAGAAATAAATAAATTTCAAGAGATAATAAACTGACCCACTGGTGCCTCCCTGTGAGATTTCAGCTCCAGTGGAGGGTGTAACCATGCTATGGCAAATCGTGTTAGGAAGGCTCCATTAGAGGATTCCCAAGGTAAATAGACACTACACTTCAGGTCACCATGAGCAAATTGGCCATGAAATGGTATAAAGGCCAGTCATGATTCCTCCCTATTGACTGGCCCTATTATCTTTTTCAAACAATAAACAGAGGAATACACCATCTGAGCGACATAGTATGCTTCACAGCAATTTCCAACAACAAAGTATTAACCCAAACATTAAAACTTTAAAGTTGTGTTTTTCAAATGGTTTATTAGAAAACACAAACAAACAAATTGATTTACAATGATAAATTGGGATGCTAGATACACTATATATGCTTAGCACTCATTTGAGATGAGGACTGGAAATATGATTATAATTTCCAGAATGGAGAAAACATGGAAGAATTTTGCCACTGCAAAATCTATTTAACATAGAAGTTGTTATTTGGGCATATTTGATGAGAGTCACTTTGCAAATAAATCTAAATCTAACAAATTGGCAGCCAATGGTAAAGCTGTCTTTTTTTTTTTTTTTTTTTTTTAACATCATGGATGTTCCATATTTTGGAGTTTCAAAGATGAGACTTCTACCTTGGTTATTTATCATTTCTCTGAAAGCTATGGATGCCAGTACAATGGACTCTTTCCCCATTCCTTCATTTATATTTCAAACACTGTGCAAACCCCACCTACATGCTACTGACATCTCCTTAGTTGTTTTTGTTAATGAGGATAATTGAAGATGATTGAAAATGCTAGGCCAGAATGGCTTCTGTAGATTTACAGGATACATGTGTAATCATGATATCTTAAAAACCTCAGTATTTGAAACTTTCATTTATGTAAATTGGCTTAAAAACCTATTGCTATATAATGTTTTATTAGGGAAGAATATTAATTTTTTGAAGAAGACATAATAAACAACAGGACCGATTTCATTTGTATAAGCCAAAAGACATTTCTGTATACGAAATTTCTACTTTCTATGTTTTCAACTTAGAAACAGTGACCTGTATGCACAGGATGAAAGTGATTTCTTCCAAGGCTGAGGCATTAAGCATATTTTTTTTTAGCTAGTTTTGTGTGTGTGTGTGTGTGTGTGTGTGTGTGTGTGTGTGTAAGTTTCATCAATATAAGAGACCTTTCTGATTTCCTGAATTTATATGTTTTGAGAGCACTCTTCATAATTTAATACATCACCATGACCTAATAATGAGAACCTGTGCTAACAGGACAAGTAACAAGTATGCTACTTTTAATTTTGACCATGTCATGAAATCAGGAAATTAATATTCTATATAAGTTGAAAAATGAAATATAGGATGTATCTTGAACTCTAATAAAGACATTGGCCTAGACACCTAATTTTAAATTATTCTAAATCCTTTGTTCCCAATTTTTAGCATTATCACAGAAATACTTATTTTTGAAGATTACTAAAGTTTTGAATCTTTTTGAATGAAAGGTAGCTACTTCATCTGCCAAAGTTAATTGCATATAATTAAGACGATAGTGAACACTTTAAACTGACTGTACAGCAACAATCGGAATTGCTATGAATTTATAGTTACATGTGAGCACAAATTAGAATCTATAGAGAATTAAGAAATACATAAAATATTCTCTGATTTTCATTTAATTTGGTGTACTGAACATAAGGAGGTATCTCTTCTCCTCCTTCTCCTCCTTCTCCTCCTTCTCCTCCTCCTCCTTCTTCCCAGTCTCATGAAATTATTTTAAGAATAAAATGCTAGAAATGCTGGAGGAAGAAAGAGCATCTGCAGGGGTCCAGACCAATGAGGCATTTGCAAAGACAAACAACAAATAGGTGCTAAAGGGAAAGCAAGGGTATTTAAGTGTTAAGGGTTTCATGATCGCCACATGGAGCCATCCTCTCGGCATCCCCATGGGCAGTGAGAGAGAAAACGTATTTTATGAATACTAGATGATCATCCCAGGTCCTATCTGCCATGCAGTCTCTCTAGGATTCTTCCAGAAGTATGTATTTATCTTGTCCCTCTTCTAGAAAAGACCAAGCCCATCTCATTTTTAATCTCATTCCTGACTTATTTCAAAGGCCAAGCAGAGTCATTTTGTAGAACTAGGCACACTGGATTCGGCCATTTTGTCTTGATGGAAGTTTTGTCACAGCAGGGATGCTCTGCATGTACTTACTTATCACATGATTCATTGTGACAGTCAGCTTCTTTATGGCTGATATCGTGTGATTACTCATTTATGGAAGCAACTCTCTGCATTCAAACCTTGGGACTTGTTCACTCACAATCCTTTTAACCAGGGCCAGCTCTATTGTGATAACATGACGAAGTTCAGGGCTAGCTCTACTGCTGATTTGAGGACAATTTTAAAAATAAGTAATGAAAAGAGAAGATATACATTAGAAAGGCGATTATAACAAGAGTTCAGGAAATCTAGAAATAATTAAGAGAACATGAATACACCTGAGGAATATCTTGTGTGGCTTTGAAACAGAAAGAAACATTGGCTTTGTTCCCATATCAAAGCATTTCACAGTGCATAGTCAGAGCACATGCATGCACACACAACTGTCAAACAGAGAAGTCAAACGTGAAATACATTCATACATAAGTGTGAATGCACACATACCACAGATATGTTAGTTTACTTAGTTATATTCTCTCTCTCTCTCTCTCTCTCTCTCTCTCTCTCTCTGTGTGTGTATGTGTGTGTGTGTGTGCTAGTGTATATGTAAGCATGTGTCACAGGTGGTTTTGGAGGCCAGAAGACAGCATCATATCCCATAGATTAGGCGTGCAGGTGACTGTGAGCTGCTGGACATGGGTGCTGGGAACTGAACCCTAGTTCTTTAGAAGCAGTAGAGCTATTAACAACAGAGCATCTATTCAAGCTCTATGCACAGTGTATCTATTGAAGTGAGGCTAACATCATAAGACTTGACTAATAAACTCAAGAATAATTCCAACAACTCATTTCCTAATTCAGATAAATTTGTGCTTGGTTTTTGTTAAGTGCCTGTCTAAATATAAGCCCTACCCTTTCTTCATAGTCTTGATAATCATAAAGCATAATAGCCAGTTTTCCACCATGTACATATCAAATAAAGATGGAAATCTGGATATCCTACAGTTTATTTTGCTTTTCCCTTGGAAGCACTTCTTTGTACAACCTCTTTTGGTAGCAATTTAAATCAAGGTACATAATAAATATTATGGATCAAGAGATGACCAAAATTTTCCCACAATTCAAAAATACAGAATACCACAAACACATCAGATCCTTGGCAAAAATAAGCCATTCTAAAAATACAATATTTCAAAAAATGGTAGAATAAGTAGACTCTAAAAAATGGTAGACTCTAGCAACCAGATGTAAAAATAATAAATTTTCATCTAACCTTTGAATCAACCAAACTAATTGAGGGTGGGGTGACTTAAGGCCATTCTGTGTCACTTAAGTCCAATATCTGTGCCTTCTATAAAACAATGTTTAGAGAGCTGGTGGAATGCTTTAACAAATGATAAATAAAAGCAACTGGGATTTTCTTGTAGATCAGATATAAATATGAAACAAAAATGATTAATTCTGTGGAAAAATTAGAGCATAGTGTTCCTGGAACTCGCCAGTTCTGCTTTGAACATGCCAGGTATGACACTGGGAGTCCTCTCATCAAGAAGAAAATAAGCAGCAAGGGAAACATAAGATTCCATAAAGGTGTCCTTACGTTTGCTCAAGACGACAAATTACCAGAAATATTTTAGCATCATCCGTGGTCTACTAATTCAGAAGAACAAAAGACAAAGCAAAGAAATTATAAACAGTAAAAAGCAGAACCTCTGTAAATTCTGTGCTGCAAGGGGTGTAGCCTCAGTCACCTGAGAGGCTCAGAAGCATTCACTGTCAACTACAGGATTTTGAAACATAACGGTTCTTAGGGCTGGTCTTTCCTATCCCTGGGGCTTGCTTCAGCACTACATAACCTCATGAAGTCTGCCAAGGCAATTTAAAGATGAACTATTTGTATTTGTTTTAAAAGCAAATAAGAGACTAGGCTACAAATATCATTAATTGGTTTAGTCTCAGGAGGATCTTATGCTTCTGCTGAAAGTTCTGGAAAAAAAAACCTATTGCTACTTGGCTGAGCTCTAAATAGTTACTACACAACAAAAATATGATGAATATTTAGTATCTATTTAACCCAAAGGTTTAGCATGTTTGATGAGAGAATAAATGGTGATAAGGGTTATAAAAATAGGGAGACGGGTAAATAGAGAAGGAATATATAACATGTATATACTGATAAATCTTTGTAAATATTTTGTTAGTAGGTATTAGGATAAATACAAATAAAACCATCAAGAAAGTCAAACTGGTGCCCAGAATGCAGAAAATGGGTTTCAGGGAAGGAAAGAAGCCATTCTCTACTGTGTTCAACTGCATTGCAAATTCATCATTAGCTCATTCACTACCTGGAGAATGCCTTACTTTTCCAGTCTTTATATCAAAGATCTGGGATACAGTGACAGCTTGCTATAGACAACTTTTTCACCAGAGCACAGGGTTGAACTCAGTGAAGAAGCCTTCTAGAAACCTTTTTATTTTTTTAACAACAGAAAATTAGTTGTGAAATTGTTTATGAATTTATTTTCAGATATTTTTAAATTTATTTCTTTACAATTGTGAATAAATTTAACACTTTAACACAAAGAAATAAATTGCCCCAACAAAACTGTAAGGTGCCAATAAATATAAAAGAGGCAGTAAACATTTGTCCCTGAAGCAATAAGAGAAGGGAGAAAGGAAGACTGGGCTGTTATCTGCTGAGTGCAGAGGATGGTCAGTCCCATCATCTAACCAAACAAATTAGAGATGAAACCAACAATCTTAAGCCTAAATTCCCTTTTGGTTTTATAGCTGCTTTGCAGTGATGGTTATTAATTTACAAACTCATTCCAGAGCTGTTTTTATCTGCCTTATAAATACCCACTACTATGTATTCCTTTAATGGTGGATTTGCTGCTTCAGTTTTTGTTGTTAATGGATTTAAAACCATGATTTTCTTGGAGCATCAATAGCCCAGAACCAGGCTCTCCATAGGTAGAAATATCACAGAGAGATAACTTTACAACCTTGACAACCACCTGTGTGATTTTCTGAACTTGGAAGCACACCAGGATTATAAGAAATAGAAGTTATGGATAGTTGATTTCGCTAGCAAAGGAAGCTTTGGCACTGGAAAGGCACTTATCACAGGAAAAGCAACATCTTAATATATAAGTGATACCACACAGGTAATATCAGTGACAGGATGAGTGTTATTTACTACACATATCTTGAGTAATTTCTGTTTGTAATTCTTTGTCCAGGGACAGCAAAAATAATTTTTTTTATTTACCTAATATGGTGAAGGATAATTATGCTACATGCTTGCGCCAACCAAACTTGAGAGAGAGAGAGAGAGAGAGAGAGAGAGAGAGAGAGAGAGAGAGAGAGAGAGAGAGGAGAGAGAGAGAGGAAGAAGGGGAGAGGGAGGGAAGGAGAGAAAGAGACAGACACACGGAGAGAAGTAGAGAGACAGAGACAGAAACAGGCACAGAAATACAGACATACAGACACAAAGAGAGGACTACATCTACTTCCGATAGTCCCTTTAGCAGTAAAGTAAACAAATAGCTAATATTTTCTCTGAAGGTGACTAACAAATCTACAGGTTTTAGAAGTCATAAAAAGACCCCCCCCCAAAGCCAAAAATCAACAACTGAAACAAAACAAAAACAAAACAAAACACAAAACCCAAGACGTTTGCCCTTAATGTTAGATCTTTGCATTGATTATAAAATTAAATGTGTGTGTGTGTGTGTGTGTGTGTGTGTGTGTGTGTGTGTCTTTAAATAATCACCGTTATCCATGGTTATCTGGCTCAGTGATTCAGATTCTCCCTTAGTGACAAGCAACAGGAGGCATTTTCTCTGCGTAGGTTGTCCAGCAGTAGCTATTTCAGAGTAAATAGTCTGCACTGCTTGATGAAGAGTTTCATGCTAGGAATCTTGAGCTTCACTAAGCTCAATATTTCAACAAGTACAAGTATTTTCTGTATAGTCATCGCTCTAACAAGGGGCATAATGACAATGACATTCATGCTTTTCATAGGAATGGGAAGAGTTATTATATGCTAAGAATTTCAATTTATTAGTTTGTGTCAGCCATCTGAAGATAAGTATAGCTTTCTAAAGGATCCATAATATGCCTGTGTATTACAAATTGCAAACTGAGGGTAAGGACTGTCTGTCCATTCTGAAAGAAAGACATGACTTCATTAAACAATGTTTGTTATATTATCCAACACTTTGCTGAGGTTTAACTCTATATTTTTCAACCTTTCTCAAAAAGATATTTACCTTATAGTAAGCAGAAATTAACAAAAAATCAAAAGAAAGTCATATTCCAAATTATATACTGTATATTTATTAAAAATATGGAGGGTAACATCTTTTCAAAGATAAACTTTTAGTCAGAAATATAATTTAAAGAATAGAAAATATGAAAATACTTTGATTTACTGTCTTGCTACTAAAACGTAAAAAATTTCAAAGGATGTAAACTTTAAGACTTCACATTATTTATATATTTATTTAATTGACACACAGAAGTCATTTTTATGTATGTTAAATGTATTATACACATTGCTGTAAAACACATGTTAAATAACTATATTACATACGTATATCTTCTTAAATATTCATCATTTACTTATGCTAGTGATAGTCATCATTCTTCTGTCCTTTTTTATTGGTGAGAATATTATTGTTTTCTATGGTAAGCCGACTATACAACAGCACAACAAAACACCTTGCTCCTAATTTTAATTGATAAAATTCTCCAATCCTGTCCTCCAAACTTGCTTTTCCTAGTCTCTGGTCACCAATATTTGCTCTTGTACATATGTACTTCCATGTTTACTGAAACTCCAATAAGGAAGGGGACTAAAGAAGCTGAAGGTGGTTGCAACCCCATAGGAAGAACAATATCAACTAACCGGACCACACAGAGCTCCCAGAGACAAAACGACTAACCAAAGGGGATACATGGAGAAAGCCATGGCTCCAGATACATATGTAGCCGAGGATGGCCTTATCTGACATCAGTGGGAGGGGAGGCTCTTGGTCCTGTGGAGGCTTGATGCTCCAACCTAGGGAGATGTTAGAGTGGTGAAGCTGGAGTGGGTGAGTAGGTAGAGGAGCATCCTCAGAGGCAAAGGGAAGAGAGTGAGAGTATGGAATGGGGAGTTGTGGAGAAGAAATTGAGAAGGATGATATCATTTGAAATGTAAATAAATAAATGATTAATAAATAAAACTCCTTATTGTTTCTTTATTAATTTTGTCTGAATATTGGCAAGTTTCGCTGCTGACCTCAAGTACCTGCTTTTAAACTTTCTTTATGAAAGTTTTCTGAGACTTTTTTTCTACCCAGTCATGTAGGGCACCTCATCAGTACAATGTGATATTATAATGCTGAGCTTTAACAGCTGCTTCCTCATCTGTTTGTCTTTTCAAAAATTCTAAGGCTTATTTTTTTTAGTATGATTATTTCTTCTGAATCTGTCACCACTACAGTGCTTCCCTCACTAGGTAGTCTTGTGTGTTTCAGGACTAGACGGAAGCTTATGCTTGTTTCAGGCAATGAAGCTGTTGCTAATTGTTTGGAAAAACATTAGCAGAGAATAGCCCATCTCCACTTATCTCTCCATAAAGTCTGAAAGGGCACACGCCATTTATTCTCACCACTGGCTGGGCAGAGCTCTTCAGGAAAATGTCAGTTGCTGACCAGTCTCCCCAGGCTTCTTTGTCATACATATGGCTACTAATGCCAAAAAACCATTTTACTATTAAACTCAGATTTCCGCAATACTTAGAACAGTGGTTTTCAACCTGTGAGCCATAATCCCATTGCAGGGGTCACATTTCAGATATCTTGCATATCAGATATTTATGTTATGATTCATAACAAAATTACATAGCATAGTTACAGTTATGAAATGGCAATGAAGTGATTTTAGGGTAGGGGTCACCACAACATGAGGAACTGTACTAAAGGTCACAGCATTAGGAACATTGTGAATCAATGTTAGGGTGTATTTATTACTGGGATAGATTCATGCCAAGGGCCACTATAATCAGCCATATGCGATCAGGCTCCACCCACGTTTAGGTTTTACCTGCAAAGTACTGAAGTGTATAAGCTGATATGTTGGGTTTCTCACTTTGTTCTACTTTAAATGACTGGAATTTGGTGGTGCACTGTGCCTGCTGAGATTGGAAGAATGTTGATGAAGTCAGTTGCCAGGCTTCAAACTTATTATAAGTCAGGTATTAGCTGAGTTTTTAGAAAGATGGACGTGCTCTCTCAGGAAAGCCACAATTCTTAAGGTGGGTCGTCAGTGAAGCAGGTGAATCAGGAGTCTATCTACACGGATGCATATGTCTATCTTAGATATGCTGGGTCATTTTGGAGATTATGAATACTCACCTGTGTAGAGCTCTCCTTCTTGGGGTGTGGGATGGATGGGTAGGAACATGAATTTGGTCTCCAAAGCTGGGTTAAACCTGCTTTATAGCCACAGGATACTACTCTCCCAGGTCTGCCAATGATACAGACTAAAATGAGTCTGTTCAGTAGGTGCATGGTCATATTCCAGACCTGACTAGATGTACATTGAGTGGTCTCTGCCCATATTATAAGCATTCAGTTTTTGTTAAGTACTGAATCTCAACTCAGGGGGCCAAGCACTTGTCAGAAACAAGATCCTACACTAATATCTGACTCCCTAAAGCAGGGATTCTTTATATATATATTTGCCTGAAGTTGAGGGAGGAATGGTGACTTCTGTCATTTCCCTAGCCTCACAGCTTAAGTGGACTGGCATGCTGACAGGGGCAACAAGATGGTGGCCAGTTCTATGTATCACCACAGTGGTCCTCATAGAGAATTTCCAGTTGAAGACCCCGACATATGTCTCTTCCTGCCTCTAAGTTGAATACCTCTATCTGTGAGCTAGGATGCTATGATTGGGCCACTTCCATCCTTCTGTCCTCTCTACTGTGTCTTTATTTTTTGTTTAGACAAGAGGAGGTTCTATGTATTCTCTTCTGACATCTTAAACTTTGATGAAAAAAGGTTGCTGTGCAAAAATCTATTTAATTTGCTATTTCTACAGGAAGACTAATATACAGAGAGGTCTTAACTGCAGTTTTGCTCATCCTTCATCTCTGAGGTTTTCCCCAAGTAATGAATTCTTTCAAGTTATTTTTCTCTAAGCTTCACTAAGGTCTGCCTCTGGTTAACGGATCTCTTTAAACTTTCATAAAAGGTTTATTCTTATAAATCTCTGATGTCTAAACTTAAAAGTTTGATAAATATTTGTACAAATGTGTGTACACTATGTGTATGCATTTTAAAATATTAACTCATTTAATTTCGTTTTAAAAATATGACATAGTATTAGGGTCATTATATCACCAAGAACAGTACAGAGAGAAAGGAAGTTTAAATGAATATCACACCCAAGGATAAGAGGCAGAACAGGAACTCACTACAAGGTATTCCCTTCAGTATGGCACATATTTGATCAATTTAAATCAATAAGCTGATGACGTGTGCTTACTGTTATAATGCCATTTTAGCAATGTTTCAATAAGATCTTTACTCTTCTTGAGTATTTACTATTAAAATTGAAAACAAAACTGTAACATTCAGGGTTAAGCAAAGGAGTATGTGTTGGGGACTCGACGTTTTCCAGGACATATGGCTTCACAACCTTAATTCATTCCCTTAGACATTTTGTCTGGAACTCATGTTAATAAGGAAACTAAGGAGAGGGTCTACGCATGCAGTTAATGAGGGCTTAGCAGGCATTGATTATATAGTTTTTACAAGTCTGGCACCTCAGTTAAGATAACAGCAAGTTTTACATTCTTTTATCTATTTAACAGACAATAAGAAAAATATTTGTAGGAGCAGGTCCCCAAACCTGGGAATATGAACCTGGCTTGACCCCCTATTAAAAAGATGGGGGAGCAAAATTAGAGAGTTGTTTTCAAGAAGGCTGTGCTCTGACAGCGCTCTCCTTACAATCAAGAATGCAAAATCAGCCAAGGATTAGAGGTAAACTGGAACCATGATATACAGATATTGAATGTGAAAACTACTATGGCTGGTTTGGAAATTGGTATGAGATTTTCTCATGAACTTCAAACTACCTCAATCATTTCTCCAGGGGGACCTGGAGGCTGTCAGCCCACATAAGGCAAAGAAACCTCCATGATGACTGAAGCCTCTCAAGTTAGCCAAGCTGTGACAGGATTCTCAATGCTGATCAGACTCTGGGTGAAAGCATGACAATTCAGTTTTTCTTCTGATGATGATGGTGATGATGATGATGATGATGGTGATGATGATGATGATAAATACCACAAATACTGAGGTTTCATAAGACAGGACACACAAAGAATGGTGTTGGGGCTGTTTGTCTCTGTGGTATCTATAGGGAGTAGGGTGGGGGAATGGAAATCAACTAACTGAAGAAACACTTCGAGAAGTGCCCTGGAATGTTGAGTGTGATGAGAATTTTAACAAAGGTTAAAATAGTAGCAACTACTTTCTAAGAAGCCTTTGGAATTTGGCCAAAAAATAGTAAAAAGATAAAACCAGAGATAGTTGTATGATAATTTTGTTCATCTTCCATTTTAGGAAAGGCAGACATAAATTAGTTTTAGGAAAAACAGCTCTTCTAGTTTGTAAGCCACATGTAATAGATGTATTGCCTCATTTCTACTTAAGTCGTTCACACAAATATGATCTACGATATTTGTACTAATACTTTAAAATACTCAAATAAAAAGCCATACTGCACAGTAATTAAGTACTGCGCCATTACTTTTTATGGCAGCAGTAGGCAATGTGAGGGTATTTTTTTCCCTGGGCTTACAGGAATATGCTCACTTAAAAAGCAAAATCGTTACAAGACTGATTGAATCCAACAGTTTCTAAGCAGAAATTTAGTGTTTTTCATTTTTATTCAAGTAGTCAGCATTCTTAGAAAGCACATTAAGTTCAGCATATTCAGCTACTTTTAAGCCACCTGAAAAGAAATGATGCAGCTTTTCCTTGTTCTAGAACAATAAAAATAATAAAGGACTGACTGAATGCCTGTGCATAATTTAAAGCATCTTACATTTATAACTTCAGGCTCCTTAAGTGTTGATTATCCAGGAGGAAACAAATGTTTAGCTGAATTTGAAAGCTATAAGAAATCTTGTTATGAAAGTGTTACCCTCCTTAAGCTGACTGCTCATTTCATTTCTGTGACTTATTTAAGGCATCAAGCAAGATATGTCCCAAATTATAGAATTACTGTCCCAAGTGTGGAAGGAAAGATTCTAAGTGATCTTCAGATTTTATTGTCAAGGAGAAGAAAAAATTGGTAGCAGGGTTATCTGCTGAGGAGATACTATCTAGAAAAAAACTGTGCATTCAGATTTTTTTTCTCCTTAACACATTATGCAAAAGTAGATGCTTGTTAGTGCTGTGGCAGACAGCCAGGCTCAGCTTTTGTGATAGCTAATTCTTGAGAGCCAATGAATCTAGGTTTATGATCCAGTTTATTTATAATCACCTAGGGGATAGGTGCAGCACACATCTGGGTCTCTCCCTCATGAATTTTCCAGGAAGGATTACCATATGAGGGAAGACCCACACTGAATGTTGGTAGCATCATCCAAAAGCCTGGAAACTCACATAAAATAATGGAAAAAGGAAAGAAAAGAAGCCAATTCTTGTATTCCAGAACTTTCTCTTATCTCCTTTTTCTTAGTCAACAATACAATGAACTTTATCTCTGAAATTACTAATTTAACCTGAGTCTCCCCCCAGAATGGGAATGGGAGTTATTCTAGACCTGGTCATCAATCTTCTCCCTGAAAACTCCTCTATTTCATTGATCTAACACAACTAATGTATAGAATTTGCAGTTGGATTACAACCAACACTTATGCTGTATGCACTCTGCATCATGGGGACTTCGTAGAAATGGGATCAAGAGAGATCCACACCAAGAGTAAATCAGCTGTTAGATGCTCTGGTGTTCTATGTTAATCATTCATGCTCAACATGTTGATGTTTTATCTCTCATTGTATATTCATCTTTAGACTTTGTGTTCTTGACTTCCTGAAAGGATTACGTTGGGGACATTATACTTGTTTGATCTTCACAAAGCTTATTGTTGTTTCTGCAACGTTTGAATTCTGTTTTTTGCCATTTGAATGATATGATGGATACCATCAATGTGATAGAATTGAGAATAAAATAAAAGATGAGGATATTCACAAATCAGAAATGTAGATGCATAACTGGTTCTATCGTGAGGCTCCTGATATGAAGAATGAATAGATTCAGAGTCTGAATCACTACTGAAGCGTGCTGGACAATAGAAGACAGGAACTATTGAGAGGAACCATGTCGTTGGGAGCATGTTTTGGGTTTTGTTCTGCTTTAACAACTTCCTGTTCACCATAATGTGAAGTTCATCCTTGACCATGCTGTCTGACCATGTTGATGCTCTGCCACACACAAGGAGCCACACAATTCTACACTCAAGTCTTAGAAGCTGTGCATCTTCTATTCTCTCAGATGTTTTGGACTTAGGTATGCAAATGCAAAAGCTAACTAAAAGGGTAATTTTGAAATGGCATTAAACATTTACAACTACATTTACAGCTTCCTGATGTATGGACACGGCCAGCATAAGTCAATACATAAATGCTCAAAATCATTTTCCTTGGTTTAAGTATTGGCTTTACAATGTATAAATTGACAGATCCTTGGACAATTACAAGTCTTCTTTTTATGTACTTCAATTATCTCATTTTTACTGTAACTGCATTATCTTCTTCAAGGAAATTCTGTATTAATGGAGAAGCTTATAGATTCAAGTTCAATAACATAGCAGAGAGTGGTTATTGCTTTCATGCCGGGATATTATCGTCATCGTCATCGTCATCGTCATCATCATCATCATTATTATTAATCATCATCATAATTATCAGCAGCAGCATCCAACATAGTGACTCTTAACCCATAAGAATTCACTTAAGGAGATACTTCAAATGGCCATTATTCAAGCAATATAACCACAAATTTTGGAAGGAGACACAAATATCTGTAATTTCTAATCTTACATCCAAGACTATGAACCTAGGTTTACATCTATGATGACAGTAATCAGTGTTGGAGCTATTACCTTCATAGGCACAGTCAGGACTCTCTTCTCTGCTAGTGAAAATACAGGAGACTATTGTATGTTTAGATAGGAAAGAAATCCATGGCCATTGCCTAGGTGACTCAGCTGTGATCTATTTCCACCAATAGTATCTCAGGGGTTTATATGGCTAGAGTTACCACTCTTGCTTCATGACTGAGAAGTAGGAAGTAGATAATTCATTGTCTTCTTCTGAAATAATTGTTATCAAACAGCTTGGCAAAAAGAATAAAATGTACCAGTCCAAGTATTGTAAGAATGTCACACCATAACTGAAAGCTAACCTATTCATTGAATTTTCCCTAAAACTAAGAACTTTTTAAAATTAGTAATCAGCATAATGAGAAAATAAAACTTCACAAGAGGTAAGATAAATTCTGAAGTTGAACACTACATAATCAATCTTACATTCTCTTCGCATCATTATAATACCACTGAAGAGACCTTTGAAAGGATCTCACAGCACACAAACTGCACTCTCAGCCACTCTAATCCAAATGATAGCACAGTCACAAGTATATTTGAACATGTGCCCATTTGATCATTTTATGTGCTTTTGGAAATGCTAAAACCCATTATTTAATTTCCCACATTCCCTCTGACCCTGATAAGGAGTTCAACATATTAGCTTTGATTGTGTGCATCAATTAGAAATGGCAAGGACACACCACTGACCCACTCAGCTACATCAAATGCTTCTAAGGATATGGTCTGCTTTTAACTCTTCCCACAGAGCTACAGTCAATTTTTAATGATAATGTGGCCTCTTATGACTATTTTCCCTGTTATCATCTTCTCTTAGCATTTTTAGTGTATTTGTGTAAAAAATAAGCGTAATTTGATCTTTGAAAAGAGAAACAGTGAGGTTTGTGAGAAGATAATAACTACTTCAATGGTTTTTGATGCGACTCTTATTGATGAGTGGATTTCTGGCATAATCTACATATTTCACAAGTGTTCTAAGTTGAGGCTTTGTTTGACGCTTGTGTTTTTAGACAGAGTAAGCTAGGTTTTTTTGTTGTTGTTGTTTATTTGACATTCAAAGATAATGATGCTTTTGTTACATTTGAATAATCACAAGCACAATTTAATTAAACAGATAAAGATGGAATGGGAAACCCTGTTCTAACAGTCATGTTCCATTTGCTATCCATAGGTAGTGACCACCCAGTATCCTCTTTAACAGCATGAGTTATCAGACAAGAGAGTGCATAAACTCACTATCCTATAGGAAATAACTTTAATCTTTCTTTTCTTCCTGCTGTGTAAAATTTCACATATAAAATTTTAAAATGTAGACTTTTCTCCTGTGAAGAAGCTTTATTTTTAAAATAATTTATTTTAAGTGTATGACTGTGTGTGTTTGTCTGCATATATTTATTCATGTGCAAACAGTGGTATGTCTGGTGCCTACTTAGCCTACAAGAGGATAATGGGTGGCCTGAAACTGGAGTTAGATGTGGTTGTGAGCCTTGGTGTAGGTTACCAGAAACTGAATCCCAGTCCCAGTCAAGGGTCACGTGCTCTTCACCATGGGCTTATCATGCAGCTCCTCACAATATTTGCTGTATAATATTTATAGGTTCTTAATATCCTTCCCATCTTGTTCTCTACAAGTCTGGACTTTGTAGATGATAACTCTCACTCCAAATTTCTCAATGTTTTTCTTATTAGATTTCTTTATCATTCTGGTTTCGAAAGATTGCCTTAATAATTTCTTCCAACATCTTTCTACTGCTTGCTTTGAAAAAGAATTCTGTTTTTATAAATATGTAATTTCATGAAGAAAAATAGGCCTTGTATTATTCTGCCTAAGGACATATATGTATGTGCACTTTAGGCTTTTGTGTGTTTTTCTGTTTATAACTCTCCCTTAAGGTCTAAAGGCCTTTTCAAGTTCTTGGGTATTCCTGAACGACAGCTTCTACTTTAGGATGTGATATCAGTCACATGAAAGCCTTCTGACACCCACAGGTCTTGCTCACTGCTTGCATTTCAGCCTAAGAGCTGTATTGAGTTTTTTTTTAAGAGATTCCTAAGTATCCCTAATTGATATTCCCATTCTGACCAGGATCTATTTACTCCAAAATGTATCTTTCAGTGTTTGCTGTATTACTGAATTGCAGCAAACGAGGCAAGTTCCACCTCTGGAGAATCTTACACTGACTCTATGCAAATGCAGGTCACTGATATTAATACTCTTATCTTTCTGGATTTCTTGGAGAATTATGAAGATAAGGTTTAGTATCTTGGTTTTCTGTTCTAGCCTTGGGGTAATGATTTAGGGAGATTAAACTGATAATCTTCTGCTGAAACTAAACAATGTATCTAGTTTCTTCTACCCTATAGTGAACACTTGAATCAAGTTATTTGTTTATGTAAATAAAGAAAAGGTTGCACATAAAACAACACAATAAGTAATAGAATACTACGAGGAGTTAAAAAGATTATTTTTATTTATGTATATGTATGTGCCTGAAAGAGTTTATGTGCACCACATGTGGGCAGGTTTTAGTAGATACTGGCAAGAATTGGGATTGGATTCCCTGAACTGGTGTTCCACATTTATACAGTTTAACATTTCTTGTTTTATATTCTGAGGAAATATAATAATGCTATAAAATTGGTTTGAGGATGTTATTTTTTAATATTTTATTTTATTTTGTTTTATTTTATTTCCCACATCCCTATCTTTTCAACATCATGGGGTCTATTTTACACAATAAGGAGTCTTTAGCTTCTCAATATGACAGTCTGCCTTTCAAAGTAAATCCTTCATTTTTATAGCTTCAATATATTTTCAATTGATTAAAGAGAAACCAGCAATCTATCTTGTTACTACTAAATATCACAAATGGCAATCCTTAGCTAAGTAAGTATCTTATTTTTATTATGTGTCAACAATTACAGTTCAGGTTACTCTTGTAGGAGATAACTATTGAAGTTACTGTCAGGGAGGAAGAGGCAGATAGAGGAGAGGCACAAAATGGTGCACAAGTTACAGAAACTGTACATTCAGTACACAGTTTTGGTCACTTTTTCACAACATGATTATTTTCTTGTATATTTTACTAGTTATTCTCATGATAAAAACAGTGTTAAACACACACATACATATGCATACATTTATGCAAATTGGCAAGAATTCATTTTAATTTTCTAATATAAAGTCTCTACACATGCACATTGTTATAGACTAACATATGTATCACTTTGATTCAGAGATACTCTTGTTAACATTAGTGACATCTTCTTTATAAATACTCAGGGAGGCAAACAATTATACTCTAACTTTTGGATCCAGGCTTAAGGGTGAAAAAAAGCTCCCTCCCCCATCAAAAAGTAAACCCAGCAATCTATAGAAGAGAGGGAGGTGAATCCTTTATGTCCCTTTCTTTTTGTACCTGTTGTTGGAAACAAGTGAGGAAAGATAGAAATAGGGAGGAAAAATGGATAAACAAAAATAACCCACTCCCAGTGATTTCCCTCTAGATATGTGTTACCTGTGGCCCACAGTTGCACTTTTCTGACATATATGAAAGTGAACTGAGTCTAATGTAATTGTGTTAAGTAAGTAAATTAAGAGAGAGCTGTTAAGATTTTGGGCTAAAGGTTTGTTTGTACCCAGAAGATAAAAATTTTGCAAAATCAATTGAGAGTATCTTAGTATCAGAATCATGAATATACAAGAGTATTGTGTATGTATGTGATAATAATGAACCTCAGCATTTTATCTCGGTTGCTTTTCCAGAATTTCTGTAAACTCAACTACTTAGTTTGCAGAATTTTAGCCATCCCTTTAACAAATTATAAATATTTAGTTTGTAGCTTCTACTTAATAAGGAATTGATATCTGAAATAATAATAAAGTTTTATAATAGAAAAGATTTACTAGTGCAGCTGGTGGTTCTCAGACTGGACTGCTTTGACTTTGGGATCATCTAATGTATCAGTGTAAGCCTTGATGAGTGACATTAGCTATATAGACATGTAATCCTCACATTGCGATCATTTTGCAATCTTTTTTTGTGACCTTATTAAAATATTTAAATTTGTGTTCCCTTTCTGCTTTGCTGTTTCATAAAAAAAGCTCTTTCAAAAAATGGGTTTGAAAGGGTTGCAAACGTATTTATGTTTGCTGTGTTTATGTGTATGTGTATGTGTGTATACATGTGCTCTGTTTGTCTCTATGCATGATCACATGTGTGTGGGTGCATAAATCGATGCCCAAGTGTGTGTTTGCATGAGATGAAAGTGAGTGATTGCTGGTGTCTTACTCCTTCATCATCTGCTTTATATATACATACATTTTATTTTATTTTGTGAATTCCATGGCTTTCTGCTCACGATTCTAGATTATAATAGGCCCTAGCATCTACCTAACAGGTATAATGCTGTTAAAAATTTGAATTTTTCTCTTGTACATGCTCCCAAAATGCTTTACACGTGTAATAAGCATCTCCACAACACCGCAAATGAATTTTTAAAGGAGCCTCAAAATTAACATGGATTTTGGATCTTTTCCTTCCACTTACTCTGTCCAGTTTTTCATCAATGTCTCCTTAATACAAACGAAGTTCTTAGACTTATCACTGTCTTCCTCTAACTTTGCTAATTAAGACAATGACACATATAGTTACTTATGTAGTAAATAGAAAATACATAGAGAATATTTTGATTCAAAAATATGTTAAAAGAAATGATGGTACATAGTACCATGGAAATAATTTAACACAAGTTTAATTGGATAGGTGGGTTTACATATGTGTACATGTGTGCATGTTTATATGTGTTTATATACATGTATAAATGTGTTTATGTGTGTATGTGTTTTGTGCATGTATATGTGTGTATGTGTGCATATGTAAGTGTACATATATTTGTATATATGTACGCACGGTATATGGGTGATTATATGTGTGTATAAATGTGTGTATGAAGCTGTACATGAATGTATTTGTAAGTTTTGTGTTTGTATCTGTCTACATTTGTTTTATATATGTATGTGCTAGTATGTATGCTTTTGCATGAGTGTATGTATCTGCGTGTGAATCTGTGTTTCTGTGTGTTTCTATGTGGGTCCATGTGTATGTTGCAGCTACATTATCATTACATGCTTCAGTGTAGCTAGAGCAATGATATTAAAGACCTTCTGCCACCACAATTCTCACCTTCCTCCTTGTTTTTATAGATGATGGTGTAAATAAACACATGAAAAAACTAGCAAATGTACAATAAAAGATGAGGAAGCTAGATTATAAACTCATAATACTAATTAGAGTATGTGATTACCTACTCAGAAACCCGCGAGAGCTTGGGAATCCTTATTACATCTTATAAGCAAATTCAAAATGGATACTTAACATAAAATTAAAAGTTTAAAAATTATTACCTATCATATGTATCCACAACTGTGTACTGCAATGACATTAAGCAAAAATATTATCTAGTGTAAAGTTACATTTTATGTTTCAAAATAAATGAAAGATTTGCTAGAGTTAAATACATAAATTTTAAATCTTTACTGAGGAACATATGAAAAAAACATGAAAAACAATAGGCTTATTTGTGTTGGGATAATGTTATCCTATTACAATTTGTTCTTTATATTTTAATGAATGAGTCTTTCATACAAACATTGGACAATTATTTTATGGATCTTTGTGCTTCTTTTACTTTTGTGTTGCTTTGAAAACAGGCATAATGATATTAAAATTCACATGGAAACTGTGACATTCCTAAGTCTGAGATGGCTGATGAGCATAAGAAGGTGATGTTTTTAGTTGCTGGCTTGACAGATGGGAAGAGGAAACCTCAGCTAAATAATTACCCACATCAGACTCACCTGTGAGCAAATCTATGCGATGTTATCTCGATTACTAATTGATACAGGAGAGCCCCAGACCATCCTAGGCAGCACTGTCCTTAGTCAAGGAGGCCTGGGTTTGTCGGAAAGCTATCTGAACTTGAGGCAGCAGGCAACCCAGTAGAGACCATTGTTCCATGTTTTCTGCCTCTGTTTCTGCTTATGTCTGTACTAACCTCCTCAGAATGAGCCACAGAAACCCTTTCCTCACCAAGTTGCTTTTGGTCAAAACGTTTTGTCAAAGTAACAAAAAATAGCCAGAACAACTCAGCTGTGGTTCAGTGATGGCTGGGTTTTCCAGCACTCTCAGGAAATGGAAAAACTCCTCAGTGTATTACTGATGTGTAGGTACATTTGCAGTCACAAATGAAAGCAGTGTTGAGAGAGAAAAAGCACTGCATATAACAGGGACAAGAAAAAAGACTGATTCAGAGAAAATGAATATAAATTTTGTGCTATACGTTACGATATATAGATATCATGTATTACTATAATGCCTTTACATTGCTAAGAAGTAGAGTAAGCTAGCTCCAAGCAAAGAAGAATGTATGCTACTGATTCAGAGTTATGATAGCAACATGCTTTAATGTCTCAAGGGACAGAGCAATTGTTGGTGACACTGGAAGTTTTACTTTGAGGAGATCGTGTTGTATACACTTAAGCATAACTTTCTATTAGGACAACTGGCAATTCAGGGAAAATTAATTCCAATATGAGCTAGTTAAATAATGTTTAATGTTAATATTTTAACTTAGCAAGAGTTTCATTCCAAGTTCAGAATGCTTAGTTTACTCTAACAGTACAACTGAGATTATCTTGAAACTTTCAATAATGTATAGCATTGAGACAATGTCTATGCTTTTTTCTCTTTTGAAGAATTTTAAAACCATGAAATTGATGCTTCCAACCATTCTTTGGGAAATGGCAATTCTTGTTCTAGGTAAGTGCAAAGTTGTGCAAGTCAGCCAAACTGGGCATGAGAAGATGACTTGTTTATGAAAATTGAAGATTCACTAGTTGACATCTGACTCAGTGAAAGGCAATGTCTTATCCCAGCAGTGACATGAAGTCAAATACAGATCTACAGCTCTCTAGCATAAACTGTTATTTCATTTTGATTGAAGCAGCAGCTCTGAATAGCCAGGAAAGCTTTTATTGTACATGAAGAAATTGAAATGATATATGGTATTTACTACAATCAAAGAGATAGAAAAATATCAAAGCCAGTACTGAACACTAGACCCTTTACCACCAATAAGTGTTCTTTCCCTATCTGCTAATTCCTTGATTTCATTGTATATATTTTCTAAGATCTTTTCTCTGTTGGATATGTGTGTGCACATGCACACACACACACACACACACACACACACACTCACTTCTACTTGTGTATGTGCTTCTTATTCTGAATATGCATTGACACTTGTTCTTTCTTTCCACTTGCATTTTTACTATCCTCAATTTTGAATACAAAGAAAGCAATAGATGAAAAAAGATATGAGACTAAAGTCGAACACACACAATGTGCTAAATTATATCCACATGTTCAGATATAGTTATCTGACTATAAAGTCATCTCCAGGATGATTAGTGGAAATGGGCTTTCTGAGGAAGCAGAAAGAAAGAAAAAAACACACACACCTAACACATAAATAGAACTGAAAACAGAAAGGAAAGCAGATTGAGAACAAAGAACCTCCCACCTTACAAAGGCTTTCTCCTCACTTATTTGAGAGGAGCATATGGCCTCAGGTGGAAAGAGGAGATTTTGGTCAGCAAGGTCTGAGTCTGATTTCTTTAAAATCCTGCATCAAGCCAATTCTTAGATTATACTGAATCGCATGCTCACCAAAAAAAAAAAAAAAAAAAAAAAAAAAAAAAAAAAAAAAAAAAAAAAAAAAAAAACCACCTCATTTTATTTTATCAGAAAATTCTATTAAAACAGACTCTTACATATTCAGATATATGATAAGTAACTTTTTTCTACAAAGCTAGAGGACATAATCAAAACCTTTTGATTTAAATATTGTGGTGGTTTTCGAGATCAGAGTGAAAAGGAAAATTGAATTCCATATAGATGGAAAAATAGATAATAAATTATGAAACGTTTAATACAAAACTATATTTCGAAAGAAACATGTAGGATGTTAATCTTATAATTAGGAACCAGAGCTGTATTATGGGCATGTGCACTTCTTTTATCTCTATTACAGACTGGGGGTACCTAACTGAAATTATTTCTCCATCACTCTTTTCTCCGCCATACTGTAAATATATAGCTTCTTAAGTTCTTATAAGGAAACACATAACTGAGACATGAGGACAATGGAGGGTAATGCATTTGGTTTTGATTTTTGAGTTGTCGTTTTTGTTTGTTTTTGTTTCATGAACAGAAATGGATAGGATTAAAAGTATTTTTGAACTAGCTCTGCCATTCAGAGTTTACAAAAGGTTATTCAACATAAATAGGTCTATTACTAATTATTCTATAACATACTTCTCATGGAGGCAAGAACCCTCTGTAGCACAAGCTGGTGTGGTACTTACATCCTTCAGAGCAGGGGCTATAGCTGTGTGGCACTAAATCTGCTAATCTATGGCATTCTTATAAGACTGAAATTAGGTGGTGTATAAATCCATCAGCATACATTTCTTTCAAAAATGTAACCACATGTGTGTATTAGTCATCTTTATTTAGCTAATTTTACTACAAAAAAATTATGTGGCCTCATTAAAAAAATGCTGCCAAAGAGGGGAATATTCTGCTTACTTCCATGGGCCTGAGATAATCTGGATACCATATAATTCAGTTTTCAATTTTAATTGATAGTTCTCAAAGCAGCTTTGTTTTACATAACACATGTTTTTAAATTCACTCTAGACTTTCAAGGGAAACTGCAATTGAGAAATTAGGTCAGGTTTCCATGATTTAATACAAGTGGATGCCAATATCATTTCAAACATGTAGAGGGAGCTTCCTAGCAATTTTGTTATTTTACGAAGGTAGATTTGAGTAGCAAGACTGCAAAGCACTGACACTCCTCTTTCAAACAAAGTATACACCTTGGCCTAAATTGCTTTTTACGATTCCCTCATTCAGGGCATGAAGATCAATTCAGGCTCCAGTCTCTGCAGATAAATAAATGATGAGCACTTTCTCCAGGACATGCAGAGCTTGTGATGGATGGGCACGATACAAACACCAAAACAGGGGAAACTGATTTTGAGTACAATCGTCATTGCTTTGGTCTCCTAGGACCTGTCATCTTAGGTCAAACCTGCCTTTTGTAGATGAATTTGCTTTGAAATGATAATGTTGCTTATATTTTGATTTTAGTTATTGCTGTCCAAAGAGAAACATGATCCTGAAGACCTTGCTTATGGATTCTAAGAGAGTGACTTACCATGCCTAGAAATGCTTTTTAATCACTAGCTTAAATCTTACAAGCATTAGAGAATTACTTTTAGATGTGCACTGTAAAATAATACAAGAAGTAATTTACTTGCAAAATTACAAAAGTATAAATTACAAATTTATGGTATGATTAATTTTTTTCTATGCATAATCTTCAGTTATAATTTCTTATTGTTGCAGAAAATAAGATAATATTTGTCTAGTAGAACTCAGTCCCAAAGCACTCTGCTTCTTGTCACCATGTGCTCTGTCCCTAACAGTGACTTGCCTATCATTTATGTACTTTCTATAAATCTATCTTACATATTATTATTTATCAATCATGTAAGTTATTTATTATTATCAATGCATGCATAAGTATATATGTGTATTATCTATATATCACATATCATCTAAGTATTATTTATATGCATATATCTATTACTTGTGTATTACCTATCACCCACAATCTACTTATCAATTTATCATCTATTTATTTATCATCAATCCATCAACTCCCTTTAAATTTATTTCTTTGGATCAGACTCAGTTAATGTTTACGAGAAGAAGATGATATGAAATAAGATGTTCTTTGCTATAGGCACCATTGATGGAAACATTCCTTTTAGATACTTTAGTGTTGACTATAAGAATTCTTTAAGACAATTAGGACTTACCTATAGGTGCTCAATACAGAAACATGAATTACAATTAAGTGTGATTGAGTTAAATAACAGAACATAACTTGCTCATTTTACCAGTTTCTGTTTCTCATACTCATTATTATATAATTATTCAAATTCTAAACTTCAAACAACAAAAAAAAATCATATATAATAAAATGACAAACTTAAATTGTGGAAAACTTGAGATACAACTTTGTATGGCCATGATTAGTAAATGTTTTAATAAAATAATATACCTTTACACTAAGATCTGAACACTAAGGCACTTTCTTCATATTTTTCCTGTTAATAGAAATGCAATTATTGACATTTTCATATGAATTCCATGGGCTTAGAACATGGGATGTCATTCTGACAAATATGTGGTAACAACTGGAGAATAAGAAGGGAGAGGGGATTTCTGCCAGGCAGCCCCCAAAGCTCTCTACATCTCTCCTCTTCTTAATGCATAAACCAGACTGAGCCAAGGACAAGGAAATAAACTGCAGGCAGAATTCTGACATTAGGCTAGAACAAAAAAGTAACTTCGACAGAAATCTAAATCCTAGGCTAGAACAAAGAGGTAATTACAGGCTAGAATAAAGAAGTAGGCTTCAGGCAAAAAAATGACTTTGGGCTAGGACATTGAAGTAGGCTCAGATATTTTGGTCATCCTGATAAGCCCTTAGAAATAGTGACCACAGGATTAATAATGGGACTGCTTGTTCTTTGACTATCTGGGTTTATTGCTTGTTCCTTGACTGTTTGCCTCTATTGTCTTGCTAGTTCCTCCACCTAGAACTGACCATAATACTTGCATGTAACTAAGATTGTATAAAAGCCAAAAAGGAGGAGAAGGGATGGGATAGGGGATTAATGGGGAGGATGGGGAATGAAAAAAGGGGATAACATCTGAAATGTAAATAAATAAAATATCGAATTAAAAAAAAGTAAAAAAGAGAAGGGAGCGAGGAGCCAAAGTGACTTGAAGTATTACTTTTGTCAGCCTTATAAAGGATAGAGCCTTGATTGTATGGATCTTGTGAAAATGCTTAGGTAGAAGCTAACTTGCAGGATCTGAGCTCAGTTGTATTCTAATTGTGTCCGTTCTAAGCTGTTTAGGGTATGCATGGAACAGGTAATTATACCACAAAGAGATAAAGTGATGTGCATATGAATTGATGTGTTTTAGGCAGGTGGAGTGAAAAGAAAACAATTCTTCCAGATGTCATATTTATAGCACCAGGCTGAAGATATGTTGTAAAGCATAAGATTGATTTAAAATACACACTTCCCTCTCAATAGGAAGCTAAAATTTTCCCTTGGCATTATATAGAATTAGCCACTATATTTGACAACTATTCTATTAAAATGTTAGATAAAAGTCTGTATAATGATTCAAAGAAAGAGTTAATACACATAAAACTCTGAAAATTTAAACTACTATTGTAATCAAATTTTACTAAATGAGTGTTTCTGAAACATTGTTAAACTGTAATAAGGGGTTGACATTCAGAATATGAAAGAAATAACAAAAAAAACCTCAATACTAAGCCATTTTAAAATAAATGGCCTTGTTAATATCAGCGAGTAGTCTTAGACATTTCTCATATTAAAATAAACATCACTAATCAATTGTCAAGTTAATAAGTCAAATGTACAATATTTATATTATTCAAGTCAAATGGTTATTATTTAAAGGACAAATGATAACAAGTGATGAAATATTTGAAATAAAAAGGAATAGATGCACATAGTTAGTATAACTTCTATATAAAATGGTGTGGAGGCTCTTCCAAAAAAAATCATGCAATTCAATATTTCCACTAGTCTGCATATGTTCAAAAGAAATGAAAACAATATGTTAGAGAAAATTCTGCAATTTCATGTTCATTACAGCACCACCTGTACTATTTGGAAACAAATCAAGTAGTCTTCAACTGTTGAATAAATACACAAAATGTATATCAATATGCAGTCACACAATGGCACATTATGTGTCTACAGAAAATAAATTTTATTGTTTATTACAAAGTGGGTGGAACTGCAGCTCATTATTTTAAATGAAATAAGCCAAGCACACTATGACATCTGCTATAGGTGGGATTTAAAAACACTGCTCTCCTTGACATTAAAAATATATGGCGATTGTCAGAGGCTGGAGAGAATAATGGGGAGGTGAAGAGAGGTGAATGGAGGCTAAGTGAACAAGTCCAAAAGGAAACTATAGTACTCTGACAGAGATAATGTGTTCATTTCCATTAACAAATAAAGGAATTTTAAAGTTACATCAAAAAGCAAAAGTAAATAAACAAAATTTTGATAGATATATTTAACCTGTTTAAACAGTAGACACTACATACATGTGTCTTATATTATCTCAGTAATATGTACGTTTTACCTGCGTATAAATATAAACCTAAATTATAAGATGAAAATAAAATCAAATTGTTTGTTCAAAGCTATTGTAGTGGACCAGGAGGCTGACTCAGTAAGTAAAAGTGAAAGCCAGACAAAAAAATGTGAAAGTCCACAGGTTAGAAAGACAACTCGATCCAGAAAGGGGTCATCTGACTTAAACTAACATACTAGCAGACTCATAAATACAGTTACAATTTATAAATCTTTCTCAAGTATATGAGGATTAAATATTCAAGAATATTTTCATTTATATCAAATGTCATATAATCAAAAGTATATGCCATATTTATATCTATATAAAATTATATCAAATAACTCTATTTAATACTTAATTACTTCAGAATCCTGATTAAATATCAATGAATGATTTTAGAAATTTTAAACACTAATTTTGTGTAGTGATATTGCTCATTAATGCCATTTTCAGTAGTTATACAGAGTTCAATGATCCATAAAGCTTATTTTTATATTTTCTTGTGAGCACTGGAATTAATTCTCATGAGTTTTATTATAACTTTCTTATTTCAGTATCACTAAATTTCCAATGAATAACATAGTCATGATTTTACAATAAGATGCTTCCTGTCTCTACAACAATTAACAAAAACATGTCATGAAAGGCCACTGGACTAAAAGTCTAGAGATTTGAATATTTGCAGAGTTTTGCTAACTTGGAGCTGCACATATTGGCAAGGCTGAAGCTGCTCTCTGTAATTTACTATTTATTTACTTCTTAATAACAAAATAAATGTCTAGCTCTATATTTGCCTTAAGAGTCAAGCATACTGCTATGAACTTTTCTCACTAGTAATCAATGGTATTTGTGATAGGGGTGGGTCACTCAATTCTTCTGAGCCTGAGTTCCACTGGCTGCTAATTAAAAATTTAAAATACTGATTCAGAAAATTCTGAGATGTGATTTTAAAGAGCATGTGCAAAAGGTCTATGATGAGTGTGGATCATATAAACAGTTTTACATTTCTCCCATTAGTATCTTTGCAGACTTGAGGGCAGGAGCTTTGCTGCCTCTGTTCATGAGGCTGTTTCTATCCTATGTTAAATAAAGAAACCTATCAAAGACTAGGTATCTCATTTCTTCTTAGAACTTTCCCTTGTTTTGTCTGCTGAATGTCTACATTATCATATTCATATTCATTTCTTCCTCATCCTCTTTGATGGCTCTCTTTTTTGTTATCCGCCTACATAATGTGATCTATTTCTCAATCGTGTGTGTGTGTGTGTGTGTGTGTGTGTGTGTGTGTGTGTGTGTGTGTGTGTGTTCTGTCTTGGCTCAATATTCCACCTAAGCCTTATGTTTTTATTTCATATAAAAAATTCAAAGGAGCCATCTACATGTGTTTTTACTACTTAGTATAACATCTTTCATGGACACGTCTACTACATGATCCAGCAATAACTTCTGTGTTGTTCCCCATAGTGGTCAGGAGCACTCAACAGAATACCATTTCTTTCCTTCAGAGAGAAGTCCTTTGTGTTAGTTCCTGGAGTGGTTGAATAGGTATAGCCACAATAGACTGCTGTTTGGATGTATAGCCCATGGGGAGCGGCACTGTAAGATGTAGCCTTGTTTAGAGAACTATGTCACTATGGAGGCAGTCTTTGAGGTCATCCTTGCATAAGTTTAGTATGGTGTTGAATCCAGTTCCCTTCTGCTGTCTGTCAATCAAGATGTGGAACTCTCAGCATCTTCTACATCATTTCTGCCTGTATACTGCCATACTTCCCTCCATGATAATAATGTATGAAACCTCTGAAACTAAGCTAGCCCCAGTTAAATGATGTGCTTTTGCCATAGTCATGATGTCTCTTCACAGAAATACAACTTTAAGATAGTTCTGCAGGATGACTCCTTCTGAATTGCTTTCTATTAGATATACACTAACTTTTAGTCTTTGCTGGTTTCCTTATTTTCTCTATTATCTGCAGTTGAGGTCATTCAGGATTCCGTCTTGTTGTCTTATCTAACACTTCTTTGCAACAAACGTTCATATTTACTTTATGAATTTCATTAACTTTATTATTATGTTTATAAAATTTTTTGAAGACACATGGCAGCTATAGATAGAATAATAAATCTCAAACAGAGAAAACATAGACTCATAGATGACAGATCACTGGAAAGATAGAAAAACAATTGACAAAACTTACAGTATAGGTCTTGTACATCTCCCAGTTCCTGCTACTATCTCAGCCTACTACTGTCTCCATTAGATAGCTGATTGTATTCCATCCGAGCATGACAATTAGCAATATGGCTTAGTTTTACTTTTACCTGCCCGAATATAGAGAATAAGAAAACCACAGTGCATTTTTTTCTCACTTGTTCTTTCTGTGTTAGACAGTTATCAAAAACTTAAATTTCAGTAAGGAAAAATGGAGATAAAAAATGATCTTGTTACTTCCCTCTTGAGTAATTTTCTAACTAGATTTGTCCAAAGAATAGCTTATAAATATAGTGCAATCCTATATTCACAAGAAATAGAATCAAAGCAATAATTAAGGCATGCCTGAAGAGGCTTTTTCATGAATGAAAGGAGGGCTGATATCTTTAGCATTAAAGAACAACAGGAAATTAAAATGGTATGGTCATTTATACGGCCACACAACCACATACTGAAAGGACATACTTCAATTAGGTTTCCAAATAATATAAGTGGAATAAAAAACTGGAATTTAACCCTTCTTACCCTCATACAATTACAGGTTGTGAAATTTAAAAAAGAAAATGAGATCATCTAAAATATGCTAATATTTCCTCTCCATTTTTCTATGTATTTATTTTTATACTTCAAATAAAATAAGAAAAGTGTGATTGATATTGCTATAATATAATATTTCTGTGGTACCTCAAGGCATACATATTCTTCATAATGATAACAGGTTCCTCCTTAATACCAATATTCAAATCTCAATTTCTCAGTGGACTCACAGAGGTTTACCTATGTAACACTAGATGAGAGTCTGATCTGTGTTATATTTTATATCATCATTTGAGCTTTGGTAACAGGCATTTATATCTTCTGATTGTCTAATCATGACTATTATATCTTTTATTTCTGATCCCTTAGCTTCATGATCAGATGCAATCCAATTCCCCATTCAAGAATAGAACCTGTCCTCCAGAGCACTGAGTGGAATCTAGTGTCAGCCACGAACCCACAAAACCAATATAGGCAATTTCAGTCTTTCAGAGCAGCAGGATACCATTTAGTAATTTACCTCCTCAGGGGCATTAATTGGTGCCTCCAAGCACTGGAAGAGTTAATTTACCTCATCCAGTGAACACTTGAATCCACAAGAAGTGGATTTAGTGCATCTGAGAATAATGTACGATCAAGAGAGAAATTCGAAATCCAGTGCTAGAACTTATGTTCAAATTGAAAGAAAAGAAATGTAGTTATTGTGTGAATTTTTTTCCACAGATAATTTAGGGATTTATAGATATTAAGCTTTATGCCTTTTCTTCTCATTCACAACCAGGTATTCTTACTTCAAAATTACACATTTGTAATTAACATAGGATGCTGAGCCATTCTTAAAGATCATGGTGCAATATGGTAATTTTCTAGGATAGTCTTTGTGCAATTTAACTAAAAGCAAAGAAAAGAGAGAGAAAGAGAGAGTAATGAATGTTCCTGACAAGAGTGTGCCATCTGGAGATACCTCACCATTGTATTTGGCCGTGAAATGAAGAATCACTATCTCAATTCACTCACTAAAGGGCAAGGGCCACTACAAACTGAAAGGATTCATTTGTTATCGACCAATTTCCCTGAAAGTGAAAAATCTCCTTGTGAATATCTATTAATGTCACAACATGCAATTATTCCAGAAGAAAACATCTGCGATGTTCAAACTTTTTTTAATACCCAAGAAAGAAGTAAAGCTGCTTCAGCTCAGCTGGGATGTAAGATCAGCCAATTAGGTACTTGGCCAATCACTCAGTTGGAAACTTTTAAGATATTTTTCTGGGCTAAAAGTTCTTTTGGGCCAAAACAATTTATAAATGTTTAGATAGTACCATGTATATTTATCTTATTTATTACATTCTTCTGTAATTTTTTAAATATAGCTCAAAGGGTGTATTCGACCCAGGATCTTTGATTAAGATCTCATTCTTATTTAATGATGGTCAAATATATAATTGCCATTAGGAGTTGCTACTAATCTTCATTGAAAGTCAAATGTGACTTTATTTATGCCCACAGAGGAAAAAGTTCTTTGGCACAAAGAAGGAAAGAGTTTTTCTGTCAAAGAGACAGGTGGTTTTAGAGATGTCACATTAGGAAGAAAGTAAGAAATCCAGACATCTGAAAGTAGGTCAGTATCTTTGGATCTCAGATTATGATAGGGAGCTAAAGGGTGGGCATAAAGTTTCTAGAAGCCAGCAGAATTCTTGCTCTGTGGTGGCCTTATTCCGAGTTAAAATCTTAAACACTTTCTTGGGAACACCTGAATTCTAAGGTAGAAAAAAAAATCATTCTTCACAACTATGTATCAAGGACACCGACTGTACCAGATTACAGAGAAAAAGGAAATAAGTAAATTCATTTCAAATATATTCAGGCGTTTTAACACAGCTACAAACCTCATATGCTCACACAAACAAGTGTACCTGCATAAACATTCATAGAACATAACTAGTAAAGCACCAGGAATGCTTTTATCAAAAGCAAATGCCATAATGCTTCTTATTAAAACTTCTTTGTGGGTTGGGGAATGAAAGCAATGTCTGTTAAGGGTCTCTACAACAAACAGAGGTGTGATTCCTCCAGTGTTCTTGTGCTCTGGGGAACATATACATTTATTGTACTTACTGAACAAGTGTGGGTGCTCCTTTAAAAAGGACTCACTGGAAAGACTTCAAACAGCAGGGATTTGGGCCATTCTATATGTACATAAGGAACACTTTTCTAATCCTCCTGAATCTCTATCTTGTTACTTTTCCCCAATACCCTGAGGTAAAGTGCAATTAAAGTAAAATTTCATAAGGCTGGTTAAGGGGGTGAATACCCATGAGCCTCCCTGCTCCCTCCTTTTATGCAGGAAGTAAAAAATCAACAGGCCCAGTTTCAATGATCTTTTCTAAGCAGAACCAGAATTCTTAAAAATGGCCATATTTTACCTGGCAGGGTAGAATAAAACCGTGCTATTATTTTACCAGAATTAATATTTGCATATTATGTATCTAAATATGTAAGTGACATAATATTTCAGAAAGAGAAAAATGAACTTATTATAAAAAACATTATGGCTTTCCAAAAGACTATCAAAACACACATAAAGCCCTACAGCAATTCTAACATGCGACTGAGTGGCAGCTGTGACTAGTTATGACAATCTGCCTGTGAACAAGAGCTTGCCCTAGAGTCATAAGGGACAATATGTTGCTTTCTCATTAGAATGCATGTTGATTATAAAATATTCAAGAGTCAGGATTATAACCTTGTGAATTTGGATGGACTAGAGATTAAGGAATTGAAAGGTTTATTTCCACGGATGAGAAGACTGGGGTCTGAGGAGAGAAAGTTGGATGCTTACAGTCCTCAAATGTACTTCTGGAGTACAGAGGAAGCTATTTTAGAAGACTCCTGAGATGTCCTCCAACTGCCTTGCATGGTCATACTAAAATAAAAATATTCCTCATATCCCTTTTAAACATCAAGCCCATGTCCTCTGTATGCTCCATAGCGATGGCATTCTGCTCTACCTCAAACATGTAATTTTGAAAATATCTATTATTTCCAAATTATGGTCTCATCCTTCAGAGTGAAGAATTCTTGTAGTATAAGCAAAAATAAATGGGATCATTCTTCCTTTAAGCAATAACAACAAAAAAATAGTCTTTTTAATTGAAATCAGCCACAAGAAGAAGAAAGTAAGAGCATCTGCTTGACAGGTGGGACTTAGTGACTCTCAGTTCATGGTCTTCCCGGGCATCATCCTAAAGGAGAAGTACAAATGTCACCTAATACTCCACACCTGTCGGGAAAGTACCAGAGTCTACTACATAACACACAGCCACACAGGCACACACAGGTAAAGAAGACACACACACACACACGCACACGCACACGCACACACACACACACACACACACACACCACTTTTTAGTGTTCAAACAACTGGCTTTCATGCTTTTGTAGAGTCTGCTTCTTTGCCTAAAATCACCTCAATTTCAGTCCATTTTAATATAAAGACAAAATAAGCCTCTTTAGATTGCTTCATATGCACTATGAAATTTAAAGAATACTGAAATCTAGTTGATATTTGCAACAATGAATTCCAGTCAACCATTTTAGCCTGCCATCACTATGATGATGATGATGATGATTATATGTAAATATTGCAGAGTTTTTTAATCTTTTTTTTTTTCATTAGATTCCATGACTCAACATTTTTCCCTTCTTAAGCCAGGCTTAACTCTGTGATCTTTAGTCAAACCAGATTCTAGGAGCTTAGTGTTGCTTACTCTGACAAGTTGAAAAGCTTGTCCAATGACTTCAATCATCAAAAGGAGGCTTGTGTTTTAGTAAAAATGCCTTGCTTGGTAAGATTGAGACTACAGGCTAAGTTGTGTCCTCTGTATTAGTTGTAGACTTATAGGTGACATAATAAGGTTATGTTCATTGGGTCATCTCCTTCAGGTACTTAGAGGAGAATCAACTATAAATAAAGGAATGTGTGTGTGTGTGAGTGAGTTAGAGTGTGTGTGTGTGTATGTGTGTGTGTGTGTGTATGTGTATGTTATTAGCCTCTATATGAATCACAATTTGACAGGAAACAATGTCTCTGGTAACATGTCCAAAATCTAAAGAGGACTTCTCTTTGCTCAGTAAAGATATATTGATATATAATATAATATAATATAATATAATATAATATATTATAAACTAAACTCTTGAGACTGGAGAAAGAACTCAAGCAGTAACATATATGTTACTTAAATTTGAGGGACTTAGTTCAGTCCCAAGAACATATAAAAAAGCTAGATGTCGTATCACATGAATTCATGCAGGGACGCAGAAACATACAGATCCCTGGAACTTGTTAGTCATAAATGTAGCTTAATTCAAACACCAGATCTCAGTCAAATATTGTATCAAAACCAATGTAAATATCATAGAGAAACAGCATATGAAGTTGTCCTCTGGTATCAATAGAAAAGTACATACCTGTGAGTATACAATAACATACACAAACAAAAGCACTTAGTAAAACATATGCAGAGGACTGGGGACACACACACATCATAATCCAACCATACACAAATTTATATACATCACATATATACATGCCACACGATGAACAGTCATGTATATGTATTTGAATTTTCTCTCACAGAAGTCACCATTTAATCTTCTTTCCTACTCAAATACAAGACCTGATAACTCACAATGTACTGATATTTGTAACTTACTATTTGAGAAACATCTACTTTCAATTTTCTCAATAAACACTTGAAACAAGGCAATGCATCCTTCTAAGATTTTGTTCAGAGTTTCCAGTTTCTGGTTACAATCATATATGGTCAGAATAAAAAAATTAATATATTATCTTTCACCTACTGTACCTCACAGACATTTTAAGACTATGGCTTCTCGTGTTGTTAGCATTTCTGGGACAGAATGTTCCTTGATTTGAACTTGAGGGGGTGAACAAAACACCTCCCTATACACCAAATTAAGAAGAACTGTGCAGATGCTATCAAGTAGTAAGAAATTGGCTCATTACAAGTGAAACATTTTGTCAACAGCAGGTTAACAGTAGGAAGAGTCATCTTTTTTTTTATTTCTTTTTTTTTAAATTTTGAACTTTATTTTTTTTCATTTTTATTAGATATTTTATTTACACTTCAGATGCTATCGCCTTTCCCCATTCTCCCCCCATTAGAAAATCCCTATCCCATGCCCCCTTTTCCTTTTTGCATTTATACATTTTTTTAAAAATGTTAATCATAGGCTTTATAAGTTTGGTATTGTTCAATCAGAGGTGTAACTCGCTACCCAGCCTAAATATATCAACTATCTTTGACTGGTGGAGATACATGAACATCTGCCTCTCTTTCTCCCCCCTCTTTTTCTCTTTCATCACCTAGCTTCTCCCCTCCTTCTTCTCCTCCTCTTCTTACTCCTCCTCTTCTCCTTACTCCTCCCACCTTAGCTCCTCTTACATATCACCCTTCCTGTTAAAATGAAACTTTTCTCTCAAAATACAATTAGAGCATAAAGTTTAGAACCTAGAAATCTAATTGTTTCTAGAATTTTAAGTCTAGTAGATATTCTTTACACAACTCCAAAATGTGATTTTTGAACATTTCCTAAGAGTAAAAGTAGAATTTTTTATGATTCAAGACATCTTACACTAATGATAGAATTCAAGAAAAATAAATTACTATTCCATGATAATGAGATGTATACCTATCTGCCCAAACACAGACCCTCTACAAATGGCCCGTAAGATTAAACCAGGTAAGATCCCCTTCAACTGCTATAGATATACTGTCAGCCCTTCTCAGCAACACACAGGAAACTTCTCCACTAGATTCCATTTTTTTTTCAAATTGGATATTTTATTTATTTATATTTCAAATTTTATACCCTTTCCCTCTTTTTCCTCTGGAAACCCCCTATCCCATCCTCCATCCTCCAGCTTCTGTGATGGTGCTCTTCCACCCTCCCAACAGTTTCCCCCTCCCTGCCCTGGCATTCCCCTACACTGGGGCATGGTGCCTTCCCAGGAACAAGGGCTTCTCCTCCCATTGATGTCTGACAAGGCCATCCTCTGTTGACCTCTATATGATATCTACGCATTGAATTGATTAGAACATAAGATACAGTTTAAATTTCAAGTCTGTATGTGTGTGTTTGAACATAGGTTTGTTTGTTCATCTGTATGTATGTGTATAATTCTAGCTTCCCAAATGAACATTTTTCTCATAGCTAGAAATTTTCCATTTCTTGTATGCAGTGGGCAAGATGGTAAAGGCATCAGTTTTTTACATCTTTATTGGTAGACCAAGAAAAAAATAATATCATGACTCAGATCATCTTGAGAAGGGAGTAAAGAAAGTTAAAAAAAAAAAAAAGTGACAATTTGATGAACTTACTTGTTTTTCTGTCAAGTTTTCATCAGATGATGGACAAAAATAAAGATTCCATGTGCCAGTTGCTTCATCTCCTTTTCCTCCAGCTCTGCTGCAGTTTTGTTTCTGCAGTTCTTTCAGACAGGAACAATTATGGATCAGAGTTTTTGACTGTGGGATGCAACCCCATCCCTCACATGATGCCCTGTCTTTCTGCTGGAGGTGGGCTCTACAAGTTCCCTCTTCCCACTATAGGGCATTTCATTTAAAGTTCCTCCCATTAAGTCCAGAGAGTCTCTCACCTTCCAGGTCTCTGGTACATTCTGGAGGGTCCCCTCAACCTCCAACCTCCTAAAGTTGCCTGTTTCCATTCTTTCTTCTGGCCCTCAAGCTCAGCAGGAGGCCCCAAGACCTGACAGTATTACTGAGGCTATGGAGTACTCACAAAAAGGGGACTATCATTACTGCCCTCCAAAAGACCCAACAAACAGCTGAAAGGATCAGAAGCAGATATTTATACCCAACCAATGGACAGAAGCTGCTGACCCCTGTGGTTGAATAAGGGAAAAGCTAGAAGAAACTGAGGAGGAGGGCACCCTTAGTGGAGGACCAACAGTCTCAATTAACCTGGACCCCTGAGATCTCTCACATACTGGGCCTTCAACCAGGCAGTACACACCAGCTGATATGAAGCCCACAACACATATACAGCAGAGGACTCCTGGGTCTAGGTTCAGTCATAGAAGATGCACCTAACCCTCAAGAGACTGGAGGCTCCAGGGAGTTTAGGGGTCTGGTGGAGTGGGGTGTAGGGGGATGGGGACATCCTTGTGGAAACAGGGGCAGGGAGTGGTGCAGGGGAGGAGGTATGGGATGTGAAAGAGTCAGAAGGTAGATGTGGAGTGGTATAAAATCTGGAGTGTAAAAAAAAGAATAAATAAAATTAAAATAAATAAATAAATATTCCAGACATGTGCATCCAGACATGCAAAATTATGCCTGTAATTATAGATTCTGTGTATCAGAGGCAAGGATTTCAGAAGTTAAAGGTCAGCCTTAAATATATTACATCAACGTAAAGAGCACCTTGGGCTACTTCAGAGTCTCTTTCAAAACATATGAAAACAGGGACAACACAGCTCAATGAGTAAACTTGCCTTAGGTACTCTTAAGGCTGAAAACTTGCGTTTGATCCCTCCTACACATATGGTGGAAAGAGAAAATAATTTCAAAAGCTTGTGTGTGCACACACACACAGAAACACACACATACGCCACATACACACAAAATACATCATTATAACAATAATGGAATAAGACATCTTTTCCAATAAGATAGGAACCAAACATAAATTGGAACATGAAAGAATGTTTAAAAAGCATAGTGCAGTTGTGTGTAGGTGATTGCAATTACACTCTCTACTTATACTAACTTAACTGAGAATATTAAATAAAAAATAGTACTCCCTTGTATTTTTTTGTTATAGCATTGATAATGTATATCTACACTATATCTAAAGATTATGGGGGAAATTTATTACCATAATAATGATACACAGAACTCACTGAGAAATATTTTTGAAAGGCATCCAGTGCTTAGGCAATATGTGATAAACCCATGTTAAATAATGCAAAGCTGACACCACAGGGCATATCTTGGCCTTGAATGAAATAATGATGAGGAGGTTGCGCCTGTGTTGTTGGAGCCCCATGCTGTTAAATAACATTTACTTCAGATATGAGGCACAATCAGTATCACCCCCTGTTGGTCGCCTAATTAGACATAAATCAATTAAATAAAATAATTGTGCCTTGCCATGGCTAAAATCAATCTTCTGTACATGTAAATTACCATCTCTGAGTGTGTGATATAAGATGCTTTGTTTTTCCTCTTTATGTATAAAGAAGAATAGAGGAATGGCTGAAGAATACAAGCCAATAAAATCAATCTGTTTTTTGTGCAGGAAAATGCTTGAAGTCACAAGAAATTAGAAATCATGTCCTTTTAGATTGTGCACTTGTGTATACATGAAACTAAAACAAGGTCCACCTGTTTAGACTAGTGTCTACCACTGAGTTGCAAACACCAGTGACTAAACAAACACACTGATCTGCTGCATCTCTTTAAATATAAATTGATGTCTCCCACTTTGCTTTTTCTGCACTGACATCACGTGGAATTCTACTTTATTGGGATACACCCCAAGACAATTTCATTGTCTTGAATGACTGAAAACAGAATCCAATAAAAGACAACATAATAAAGGTACACAGAGCTCACTGACAAAAATATTTTGAAAGACATCCAGTGCTATTCAACAAATGAATGCTATATAATCCTTTAAGAATAAGAATACAAAGAAAGAATAAATGTGCTTGTATCCATAAGAAAATGTGCAACATTTTCCATTTTCATATCTTTGGAGCACAATTTCATTTAAACATCGTACAGTCCTGTGAATGGTACAAGAAGCAGAAACTGTAGCTTCAAACACCTAAAGTTTAAGGCAGATGAGATCCTTATTTATGACAGAAGTAGTTAGCAAACCATAGACATGAAGCAATTTTTCTTACCCTATTCTTGAGACTTCCTAGTACAAAAACATAAAAGGTCCACATATGAAACAGTTTTACATATATTATTCTCTATACATATGTGTGGGGCAAATAGACCATGCCATCAGACAGAAGATCTGTTAAGACTGATGTAGGTTCAAAATTCTCAGGAATTCTCATAATTGAGAATGGCAGGCTTTGGAACCAGCTCCCTGCTAGTGTCTAACTTTCCTGGAACATGTAATCATGACACCACATTGATAAGACCATGACAACTGATCAAGTATCAGAAAAACCCTAAGTTCTCCATGCTAATGAGGAATCTAGATAGGCCCTTGGTGTTTAGCCAATGAAATTCCCTTCCGGTGCATCTCTTCTTGCAATAGGTTCACCATAAGTAATACGTATGCATATACATGTGACATGAATAAAGCAGTTCGGACAAGTAAGGACTGTCTACCTTTAACTAGGAATGCTGTGGGGGTCGTGGGCAGCTTTGCAATAAAGACCCATGCCTAAATTTCCCAGAGGACTCTCTTTTTCTATTGGTACTCACTGGGAATCAGACCAGATTCTGCACCATCCAGGCTCAGCCATCTTCTTCCTGCCTGGCTTGTAGGAGAAGCACCGACCCATGGAATATCGTTCTTAATTCTTCTTGGTTTTCCAGCAATTTTGGGGTACACAAGAGATTGAGAACTGCAACATCTGTCTCAGCTACCACTGTTTCTCACCCAGGAGAAACTTGAGCTGGGCCCCCCTATCTTGGCCTCTGTTCTGCATTTTCTGAGCAGCATACCAGGGGCACTCTGGCATCCCAGCAGTGAGGCAGAAATGCAACCTGACACATAAGTAACACTTTTAAATTCATTCTGCAGATTAAAATGTTGCATAAACTTGCTTCTGTATGAAAACACATAGACTGTTTTTGTTACCATTATTTACTATATAACACATTATAACGACTATCTACACAGAACTGCCTTGTGTTTGAAGTTGTAAGTAATATAGAGCTTAGGGTATGAAGAGGATGTGCATGTGTATGTGTGTGCATGTGTGTACATGCATTGCGTGTGCGTGTATATGCGTACATGTTTATTATTTAAAACATAGGCATTTGACAGGTTTTGGAGCCATTCTTCATTCCCAAGAATGAAGAAACCTTTAAGTGTCTAAGTATGTACCACTGAGATTCACAGGGATGCAGAAATTTTTACATGGAGTATAAATATGCTTCAATCAGTATCTAGAGATAAATGAAGATGGAATATTTTTTACATAAATTATCACCTAGTGTAGCCAATAGCATTAAGGGATTACAGGCACTATGTCTTCCACTATGTATTCCAGCCAAATGTCTTTCTTCTATCTTTTTATTATTTCCTTCTTCTATCAGTTCTCTCCTCTCCCCTCACTCCTCTGCACTCTCCATCCCTTCTGTCTCCGACACAACTTGCTCTTCATGTTTTCATTACCCAACCCTCTCCTTTTCTCCTTCATTTGCACTGGCTCTTACAAAATTCAGACATTTGAGTCTGAATCTGACAAAGTTTACTTTTGCTTCTAATAACTGAGTATGTTACATTTGGATGACTACTAAACTTTTAATTACAAGTCTTGCTTTCCTGAATTATAAATAACTGTGTATATAAAGAACTTAGCAGTCTCATGGTATGCTTATCTATTACGCCCTTCATACATTTAAATGTGCAGCTGAAATTAATAAAGCACAAACTCAAATTATAAATCAAAATAAACTTTAATTTTTTAGTTTTTCAGTCATAATTAATATGGTATAGATAGATAATTGTTTTTAATTGAAGAAACTTTTTTATTTACCATTTTACAGGTCACATCAACCAAGTAATTCAAAAGCTTTATTGCAGCTACTCATTCTTTTCTGATGATGTCTTGTGTATGTATTCTAATTTTTAAAATGTTGCTGTGTCCATAATAAATTACAAAAAAATTAAGATAAATTTTATATCGATGACAAAATAATTTTGAATACTTTATTTTTAAAAGGTTAATGAAAGAAAAGTATAATAAGATAATAAACACAAATAAAGTTTTCATATTATAAAAATATATGATTAGCTTCATAGTAAAAATGTTTTTAAAAATCTGTTTGATTAAAGGAGTTTATTACACAGAGGTATAAGGATTTTAATTTTTTATGGGCAGATTTCTAAGCTAGTAAATATAATGTAATTAAAAGGTTAACTCAATATGAATTATTTATCTTGTAATGAATTTATTTAAAACAATTTTAAATGCAAACAAAATTATATAATTCAAACTCAGGCTATTATAGCTGGTAACACAAAAGTAATATCCCTTAGTATAAGAATTATGATATCATGGTGATAGTGGATTCTCAATCATTTCTTGAATCAGCAAATGCCTTTTTGTTGAAGACTTAGAAGCATACAATCAAAAATCAATATAGGTTATGAGTCAAGAGTATGAATCAAACCTATGTTGATCTGCTTAATTTCAATGTTTGTGAGTGTTGTAAAAATTAACAATTGGTGAATAGAAATGCTTGCGACCTCAGAATAGAGTAAAATGTCCAAGCAGCAACTAAGTCTGAAAAAGAATCCTTGAAGACAGCATATATTCTGAAAACAAATCAGACGGGAAAAATCTCTACTTTCTGCTACTAAAAACAAGGTCTAATCCAATACTAGCATCACTTCAGGGAAAATATGAACAAAGGGCCTAAAGTCGTTGTCTTGTCTAACTTTGAAGACTTATATCATGGTTTCTCCTTGACAGTGATACCCTAGAATATCTCTTCAGGCTTGGAAAGTCAGAGTTCTACAAAGTCATTAAGTACAGAAAATGTCAATATTGTTTTCTTTCTCTAATTGATGATGGGTCCAATATATGCTTGTGGTAGTTTAAATATTCTTGTTCCAGGGAGTGACACTATTAGGGAGTATGACTTATTTGATTTCATTTTATGTGTATGTGTATGTATAAATGTATATGTCCCACAAAGGTGAAGTGCCCATGTTGGTCAGAAAAGGAAAATGTGCTTCCTAGAATAGGAATTATAAGAAGTAAGTCACCATGAGAATGCTGGGAAACAACCTGGTGGCCTCTGCCACAAGTGCTTTTACCCATTGAGCAATTGTCCAATGAGAGCTTCTTGTTTTAAAGGCTTTCATCTGAAAACTCAAATGAGACCAAGGGCTCATGTACTAAATACACAGTTGCCAGTGTATACCATTATTGATGGACATTGGAAGTGGGCTGGAGCCTTGTAGAATGTAGATAAGCCACCGAGTGCTGTCTTGTATGGGGGTATTTAATAGTTTCTCTAACCCACAAAGCAGACAGATCACCTTGCTCATACCTTCCCACTACCACATCTCGAACTGGTACAGGCACATCAACACATCAACAGGTGATCAAGGACTAAAATGTTGGTCATGAACATCCATCCTCCTCAACAACTTCGCAAGTTGCAGGTATCTGTCAGAGATGGAAAGCAAGCACCCCCATCTTCTACCATGCTCTTAAATCGCATTGTACATATCAATCATAGAAATTATTGACATCAAGGATTTTTTTTCAGTGAATAATTGTTTGTCATTGTTAAAATTATCCATTTTAAATATATTATCAATAGGAATAATAGATCATTGATTTTTTATATCTTGTCATATAAGCAACGAACTAAACAGGCATTGTGATAGGTTTTTTTTTTTCTTTTTTTCTTTTTTTTTAGCTTTCATTTTCCCTTGCAAATTTTCCCCCATTAACTAGAAGGACTGCAGAAACTTAATGCTTACCACCGTCCACATTTCATGACCTAAATGAGAGGCTGTACCGTGTCAGACTTGGATAGAACCCATGCAGCTTTACCATCTTTCTCCTGACTTTGCCCATCAGTACCTATCTCTCTCATTAATATTTTTCCCTATCACAAGTAACAGCTGTTTGTAGCCCACTCACTTCATAACCTTGGAACACAGATGCACTCTTCCCAGGAAGAAGTTCTCACGTTTTCATCAGTATGATTCCCCACGGCATTAACAATTAGGCGATGCTCACATTCACATGGAATGTTGACACCGTGACTAGCTTATGTCTCAGGCATGGATCCTTCCCTCCTCCCAATCAGTGGTATGCTGCTAAGAATGTCCTTTTGCTCTTAACATCACAGAATACACAAAGACAAATTCCAGTTTTTTTTATTCTGATTTTGTTCTTTGTGCACACATTGACTGGCACGTATTTTTTTTTTTTTTTTGAAAGTTTAGTGGTAAAACTAATGTCTGAAACTACTCATTGAAGGTGGAGTGGAGTAGGAAAAGCAAATGACTGGTTTGGAGGCATCATGCTGGTCTGGCTAGAGACAATGTGGCTTTTGGCATTTTGGACTTCTCAGGGTTTGTGTGGGTGTTAGGTAAGGGTGTGTGTGTGTGTGTGTGTGTGTCTACATGCCTGTGCATGCATTTTTATACAGCATGTTGTGATATAATCACAGTGGGAAACTTCACCTCCACTTTGGCTTTATTCATTTTAGTAGAGGAATTGGAGATAGACTAAAACATTTCAGTGATTTCAGTATGTGTTTTATAAAAAAAACTTTGTAATTAAACAAGAGGACAATAAGGTCTCCTTAAGAACAAATTCTAGTTTGTTCCTCTATTTCAAATGACTTTTGCAATCTTCTAAACTATAGGAAGAAAGAAATGTATTATTGAATCCCTATGATGGAAAAACACCTTAGCATGCATGCAAATTAAAAGAAACAAGAAGCACTGTGGAAACATGGTCTGTCATTCTGGGCTACTTTTATGTTCAACATCTGTTGTGTAGCGAATCCATGTTACCCAGTCTCCACTGCACTGAGACTGTTCAGTACAGTGCATGTCTGGCTTTCTCAACAATTTCATGTGAAGAGCTGATTTTGTTGAATTTTAAATTTGATCTAATTAGTTGCTTTAAGAATAAAAATGGAGAGGCAGCTGTTCTCTGACCTTGCTTTGTAACATTTCATGGAGATTATTCTCCAGACTCATCCAGCATTTCTTTTCAAATTAATTAATACCGTATTTTTTCATATTGCTAAGTATTGGCATTATTTTTGCTCACTGTATTAATTATTTTATTATATATGTTTCTTAATGATTTTATGATTTGTAATTACTGGAATCAATTTCTTATGTGCCAGGTAAAGTCAAGAAAATACCAGTTCAAGGGAAACTGTGAGTTATGAATACTAACCTATGTGTAAGAAGTTTTGTTTGAAATGTCAGGTTAGAATGTAGACAAGGAACCAATTTGAATTCAATTAAATTCCTTAAATAAATAACCTGTACTTTATGAAATTATCATCTTGAATATCAAATATTTGTCACAGTGTGGAACAATTTAATTTGGTAAAGTTAATATATTAGAATTGAACTCCAGCAAGGACACTTTAGAGTCTGACATTTGACTGGTTTCTGTCTGTGCTGGAGGGGTAACACTGCTGTCGGGAACATGTTCTTTACTTGAATGTAAGACTGAGGAGCTTGTTTGAAGGAAATTGTTGTAGAAATTTGAAAGTTGGGCCTATATGATTCCTCTGTGTGTGAAGGAGCTTTCCTCCCAAGCCACACATGATGGAAAAAGAATGTGATTATTTAAAAGTCCTCTGTTTATCTCCACATGGCATGCATATTCCAACACATACAAACACACATAGACAAGTCAATAAATAAATGGAAAAGTGGTTTTAGAAAAAAAAAACCCTGAAATTTTAATTATATAGAAATAATGCACTTTACATTTTTACAACTGTATCTTTATATTCATTTTAATCTTTATGATTTTAGTTATAGAACAACAATACATCCATTTTTATGTGTGTATTTGGCCTGATGTGTGTCTCTGCAGCATGCATAAAGGTACAGTAAGTCGTACATTTACAGAGTACTTACAGTTGCATTATATTTGAGATAATCTGGTCTTTCACCAATTGTGATAATGATTTAGGTATGAGAAAGAATTCTAGTCTGATATTTCACCTCTAACTTTATATATTGAAAAGATGATGATCTACAAAAATGAACCATTTTCTGTAAGAGCTGGACATTTAAAATGGTAAATTATTTCAGAAAATTTATGATTTCTTCAGTACAGACGGTCTCATATAAACACATTTTTTTAAAACCACATTTTTTTCAGATACTAATGTAAAATATTTGTCTTTCTTTCAAACATTTGATGATTGACTACTTAATATTTTTAAAAACGTTTAAGAACCTAAGTGAGGTTTATTTTAACTGGTACATACAAATATAAAGTTACACATATAATGAGGATACCATGTGTATTTTTAGCTGAATTATATGGTGCAATGTTTGATAAGGCTAAACAGATCTCTTCAAACACTCCAACAGATCCCTCAAAGTTTTACAAAGCATATGTGAATAGCTACATCAGGGAACTGTAGCTGTATTGGTCCTCTCAAAGATCGTTGAAGCAAATTCAGCTGCAACAATGTTGAGAAAAACATATCATGCATTTAGGACTTTCAGTCTGTCATATTGGATAGGCCAAGATGTGTTTTCTTAAAAGAACTGAGAAAACAAAGTATGAAATCACTTGCATCTTTATGTCAGCATATGCTAGATTGAGAAGCACTTGTTTACAGTTGCAGTGGCCTCAAAACATGTAGCTTTTAAAGAAGAAAAAGATAACACCTTCTCACAGCTTTAAAGAATTTCTCTTGAACAATCTCCTCAAACAATTTGCTGTTCATTTTTTAGTAATCACTAGACAAAATAGAACACATATATAAAGTATTGTAAGGAAAAAGACAAAAAATATCTTCTGAAAAAGTGGACAGATTTCTAAGTCTCAGTAGAGAACAAAAATTAATTATGACATTAAAGTCTTTCTGCCTTATCTGAGGTGTCAAGCTGTGTGCTAGGGGATTTTATTTTGTACTGAGAACTATGAAAATGCAATTGACAGGCACATTAATGCATGCCTTATTTCCAGTACTGGTGAGGCAGAAACAGGTGATTCTCTGTGAGTTTGAGGCTAGCTTGGTCTTCATAGTGGTTTTCAGAATAGCTAGAATTAAATACTGAGACATTGTCTCCAGAAAACAAACAAAATATTAAAACCAAAACAAAAATACAAATTTGAGAGTCTAACCAAGGCATTGATAATTAACAAATTAAATGAAGAAGCCAATAGGTAGTGAAACATGCTTTTAATCATAGAACTTAGTGCGCAGAGGCAGGCTGATCTCTGAGTTCGAGCCAGCCTTGTCTAAAGAGTGAGTTTCAAGACAGCCAGGGCTGCACAGAGAAACCCTGTGATGTAAACAACAAGAGCAACAGCATCAGCAACAACAACAATAACTAACAAGTATACTAAAAAGTTCTATTTTATCATAAATGTTAATATAAGCATAATAAACTCACTGAAACATAGCAGTAATAACATGAGAATCCACAATAAGTCACATAAGATAGCTCTAAGCCAGAATTAAGTGTCCAGTTCTCTAATTATAGCAGAGTTTTACTCAACAAATATTTACTTTGTTATAGCTATCTTTTTGTTATCAATAATAACCAATAAATCAAAGTAATTAAATAATATGTTATATATACATATATGTTAATCCTAATTAATGATAGACTTTTTAAGCATGCACTTATATAAAATAACTGATAAAACAATTTAATAAAATTTCCATTTTGGAGGTGACCTATTGTAAGGAAAATTTCTGAGATCTTCTCTTGAAGATTTTTATTTTATATACATGTGTCATGTCTGTGTGTATTTACATACACTATATGGCCCATGGATGTCAAACAAAGGTGGTGTATCTTCTGTAACTAGACTTGTGACAATTGTAAGCTACCATGTGTTTCCTAGTCCTCTGCAAGAACAGCAAATTCTTTACTGCTGATCTCCCTTCCAGGTTAAGATTTAGAGCTATTGATGACATTTTTATCCCTACTCAATTTCATACCATGTGATAATATATATATATATATATATATATATATATATATATATATCACCTATGAAGAGAAGCCTTTGAAGCTGTAATCTGAAGTTTTGTATAAATTTTCCTGGGCTCACAATCTTAAGATTGTTCCTTTTGTAAGTAACTTAAGTAAACTTATAAGAGGATTGCTTTCTGATTACCACATTAATAATGTAGCTCCAGTGGGTTAAACGGGGGCTCTTCTATTCAATCTGGGCAGGGGTTGTTACAGAGACACAATTCCTGATACATTTAATATTAAGGTATTTCAGTTGCTCATACTCAGGTCTGGAAAACATAGTGACATTCTACCTGAATATCCTTCATTCTTAGATCCTAGTAGTTTTGAACAATCAAATAATAATGTTACCTATAATCAATAAAAACTGATTAGACAACACAAGAACTATTTCTATAAATACAAGATATTCAATCATGTACAAAATTTTTGGACAAAACAAATCTTCCATCATAAACATAGACTGTAACCATGCATACATATTATTCAAATCTTATTACAAGTATTAAGCATCAAAGTAAGCCATTATAATCATTAGTAATCTTTTTAATTATGATGAAGTTTTAAAATAATTTTATAAGAGCTGTGTTAGACTTAAGATTTACAAGCTTATATTTTTTTATAAACATATTTTAACATTCTGAATATTATTGAAGTTGGTATCTATTAATTGAAAACTTATAAACTTATCACTATGTAAATGTTGACCAGGCTTAGAATTACAATGTGGGTAAAATAGGATAAATTTAAAAAAGGCTTAATATATTTTACATTGTTTAAATCAAAATACAATTAAACAAATTCCTATCACCACTAGCAAAATGACAAAATAGAATGCTATATAATTTTCTTGATAAAATATTTTGAATAATCTTGATACTTTTTATGATCACTGAAATCTCAGTAATTTCTTTTTTTAGAAAATAAGGTCAGCATATTCAACTGTGTTCTCTAAATTGAGGTAATATTTTACCAGTATTTTAATTGTCAATAAAACATTTATACACTGTAATAAATTGTAATTTGACAGATATTTGCTTAAACAAAATTCGTAACACCTGATGCAGGATATGAGTTTAGTCACTCAATATGGTTAAACTCCATTAGGAAAAGGGAAAATGCAAATCAGGACAATTGCCCTTTCATGGGGCATGAAGATCATGCTTTGCTTCTGAAATGTATTAATTATAGATTACTTTTGGTAGAGCTCCCGGTATAGCAAACAAAAATGTGGAATGTCTATTTACTTAACTCCAGGGAAATACAATAGTTTAACTTAACGATATGCCATCCAATATTTAATATGAACATTTAACTAGAATTTTGGTGATCTTAACTTTCTAAAAAATAATGACTGGGAACTTAACTTAAACATGGCTGTATGTAATAAGATGACTCTGTTCAAAGCTCGGTTAGAACTAGGTATATGTGTGACTTTATTCTCAGCTGTAGTTTATACTATAGTACACATGATTATTTAAAAGGGATATCTTCTATTATTTCGGCTTCTTTTTTAATTAATTAATTAATTAATTAATTAATTTTGTACTTCAGATTTTACTCTCCTCCTGGTCCACCCTCCGATTGTTCCAGATCCCATACCCTCTCCCTGACCCCAAGGATGTCTCCATTCCTCGCCCCCTACTCCACCATACCTCTAAACTCCCTGGGGCCTCCAGTCTCTTGAGGGTTAAGTGCATCTTCTCTGACTAAACCCAACAGTCCACTGCTCTTTATGTGTTGGGGGCCTCATATCACCTGGTGTATGCTGTCTGGTTGGTGGTTCAGTGTTTGAGAGATCTCAGGGGGTGCAGGTTAATCGAGACTGCTGATCCTCCTCAAGGGTCTCCCTCATCCTCTGCTTCTTAAACTTCACATTTCAATTCCCTTTCTAAATGTGAAATTGAGGAAAGGCACGATATGTACACAAAAGGCCAGTAAACTCCAAAGACGTAGGCAGGCAATTATCACGTTAGTTACAATGGAGCAGTGCAGAAGAAAAAGGGTGCCCATTAGGCAAAGCAAAGAGAATCCCTTCACCTCAAAACAGGGAAAAATGGGCCAGAAATGATTACTTCTCAATCATCCTTGGACATCGTGATAGTTTTTTCTTTGATGTTGATAAATATAAAAATAATCACTCTTTGCACAAGTTTGATTCTACCTTCCAATCCCATAAGATTCCCATGTGCAACAACTAATATTGGAGAAAATTTTGGCTCTGGATCCACAGATGAGGCAATTTCTCACTCTCCTCTGGTTCTGCAACGTGCAGGAATAGCCAGGCCAGCGTTCTGTCCTGGGTGTGTACTTTGTTATACATGTCTGCTGAAGTTTTCCTTGTCTGATCTTTAAAATGTGTACCTTTACTTATATTTTAGATAAATGTAAATCATTTAGATTTTTTATAGAGTACACCAGAGCCACCATATAGCCATCTCTTACCATGGCAAGGTCATTCATGTCTCCACTTATCTAAAGAAGTCTCAGGTTGGCATAATCTATTCTTTTCCTTGAAGAAATTGACTTCTGCTCTGAGTTGCTCCAAGTTGCCCTTCATTGAATATCTGGACCAATATCAATGACAATGCCTGGGTTTATAACATGTGTCACAAATAAAAAGCAAGAATCTTGTAAAACTGAAAATTATTTTCATTATTCACTCTCTTTTTTGTTTAGTTCACAATGAGACATGAAGGCATATAATTAATCCTCAAGTGACCACTATTAGTAAATAATCAAAGCATGTCTTCATGATTCCTTTGACTGTTTCATAGATGTAAGCTTCTATTTTGAAATTTCCCTGAGCTCCCTTGATACCTGGCACTTGGAGATAATTGAATATGTGACATTATGAAGGGTAACTGCTGGCATCCAATGGAGCAGGAAAATAAGTAAGAACCTATTAAATAAAACGAACAGTTGTTTCAAAGTCATCACAACACAGGCTACACATTTTTCAATCATTACCCTTCACAAAATATTTAAGACATTATAATTAATTTAAAAATTTTTTTAGGCAATTCATTTCCTCGTGTTTCCAATGTTGTTTTGAGGTAGAGAGCAAGAGTGCAAATACATAAGAGATAAGAATGGTTTCTTTTGTTTATTTTTCTAAGTAATCTTTATGAAATAAAGCAAATAAATTTTAAACTGAATAATATAGTATATATATTTGATTATCCAACAGAAGCTTTGAGTTATTTGAACATTTGGTAAATAAACATTACCATATCTCTAGAAACATAATTAATTTATTGGTAAAGTACTTTTGTTTTGTTTTTGTGTGTGTGTGAAAATATGATTAGCAATATCATATAAAATTAGTTTTAAGTTTTTTAGTGAAAATGTTTTAAGTACATGAAAACTTGTTTTCTGACTTTGACAAAATGATTTGAACATATTAACAACTTAATAATATTAAAGGGTTCATGCATACTTTATTTTACTCTGTAAAAATATTCTGCATTGTGTTAGAAAAATACAGACTCTTAAAAATGATTCATCTTAAACTTGAATGTGGAGAAACTTCCTTATTGTTGCTTGTATCTTGTAGTTAATTTGTTATATGGTCATGTGAATAGGATTATTGGGTTGAGATAATAATTTCACTGCTCATAACCATTTGAAAATAACACTTTGCATGTCTGAAGTACAAGGTATTTTTTATTCTATTTTAGTACAGAAGGAGACATAACCTAAGTGCATAGTCTACACTACATAGTGGCAGCAAACTAGAGCAACAGATACCATGCCATTGTAAAACTCTTCCGATAGTATTCTATACATCTTTTATGCCACCCTGTCTAAACTTGTGGTTACCAATGAGCCTTGAGGCTAAGGTACTAACAAATTACAATTATTTGCATGAGATAAATCTCTTAATCTCTCCACTTGAGGTATGAATTGCTTAATATTCTTTTTGTTTCCATTTCAAAAGTTCATTTTAGTTATAAAGCGAATAATTTATATCATTTTATGGCGTGAGTCACTGTGGAGTAAATGACTTTAAAATTATGTGGCTGTAAAAAGATGACCTTCAAAAGGAATTTACTGTCTTTTTGTTTGTTAATAAGCAATGGGAGCATGAATGAACATCTATGTACATGAGCTATGGGACACACACACACACATATATATATACATATATATATATATATATATATATATATATATATATATCATCTCATAAGTCATATTAAACTAAACTTTGTTGTCATAATAAACTAAAATTTGAAAACGGAGACTTTTTAAATCAAATTTTTATTGTTTTAATAAAACTAGATGTACAATTGTTATATTCCCCAGATAGTACCATTAGCCACCTGCCTGATACAAAATAGTTCAAAATTAATATCTAGTCAATATATTCATTCTATTGTTTAAATTAGGAGGCAGATGGCAGAGTGATAACAAAACTGAATAGCACTTGTTTAGCTTACATTGCCCTTAAATTACAATTGTGTGCACATTTAGCTCAAAAGAGTAGAACTATGGGGTCCTATAAATATTAAAAGTGACTTTTCCCTCCAAATACCCTTCAAGTATTGAGTTTAAGGAGTGGTGAAAATCTCTCCCTTGATCCTTTCATCTCAAATGAGATTTTATTGTCTTCATTATGACCATGTCAACTTTTAGAGCTGGCAATATAAAATAAGTGGCCTCAGAGCTGTGCATCTTGTGTAGGGAGGTTGTTCCAATTTTATATTTTGCAACGTGGGAAATTAATACAGTGAAATAGAAGTATGCATGCAATGCACAGTGTTTGACTTTACACCCTGATAGCCAAAACAGAATGCATGCAGCAAAAGATGACTTTCCTTTCATGAGAAGACTAGAAGGTCACATGGTACTCACAGGCAGATGTACTTTGTGTCTGGTGAATGCATGTTGGCTAAAGCTGCTTCAATCATGAGGCAGATAGAAAAATAATTTTGTGAGTTGGCTGCCAGCAAGGGCTGTCTGGGCTGTCATAAGTTAAATATTAAAATTCATCACTCTTCTAATCTATGGGGCTCTTGCTTTTAGTGGCAAAGATTTGATTTACTCATCTACCTGTCTCTGCATTTTAACAACTCCTGGCGGCTATAATGTGTCATCAGCATACACAAAATTGTAAAGGGGTAATAAACTGAAATCCTTCAACCTAGAACACAAAAGATAATACTGACAGGCACGGGACAGTGCTGTCCTACATGGACTGACAGCTGTTTGAATTAATTTGATATCAGCAAATGACACTTACTGTGATAGACATCACATGTGTGATTCATCACAGCTCTGGTAAGATATATAGATTATAGAACATCAGAAGGACCATGTGCAAAAATAGCTACTAATTTGAGGGCATATTGCTTTAGCCACTTTGAAGAACTTGGAGAAACAGAACAGAGATAATAATGGTTGATTTTTCTAAATAACATACCTTCATTGTGAGAAATGTATTCATTTTTTTCTTCCAATAATGCTGCCTTTTCAGATTCCTGTAATTCTATCTTTATTATTAGAGGTGTGTGTGTGTGTGTGTGTGTGTGTGTGTGTGTGTGTGTGTGCATGTGTGTGTGTGTATCTTTCATAAGGAACTTTTTTTTCAATTATCAAATATTTTATTTATTTACATTTCAGATGTCATCCCCTTTCCCCATTTCTCCTTCCTAAAACCCCCATAAGGAACTTTTAAGGAAAAGAAATGTGAGAATATTTGCTAAATCTTTCCAAGTCCAAATTTTGCCTTAAACTCTTAATTTTAAAATTTGAAGACAATTATCACCTTATGTATTAATACTATTCAACCAGATCTAGAGTGTGATCATAATAAACACAAATTATGTTAAAATATTTTCTAGTTTGGATAATTCTTTTGAATGTGAATGAAACAGTTGTAGTTGTAGGGAGATGAATGCCTAAATATTTTAATAAGTAATGATAATATGTTCATTGTAAGTTCTCTGAAAAGTAAAGTTAGTTATGATTACCAGAAATGTTTATATAATATATTGTTATTCTAATATTAAAATCAGTGTTCATGGATTTTCTTGTAGAAAAATAGTGAAAGAGAGAAAGAGAGAGAAGAAAGAAAGAAATTAGACAATAGAAAAAAGTAAATCACCAACTATTCTAGTTCCACTGTGGGTTTCTATACCTTAGGGTCACATCTGCACTCATATTTATGTGTCCTGTGTTTGGGTATTGGTGCGTCTGCCTCCTCTCATTGTCTTAGCTGGAATTCTAAGTAGGGATTACAAAGAATGACAATAAATAACTATGAGTTAGCAGAGAAATGAAGAGCTGGGAAGAAAATTTAGTGGGCAAAGTGCTTGCTGCACAAGCATCAGGTTCCCATAAACACCTTTAAAAATTAGGTCTGATAGTTGGTGCTAAAGACCTGGAGACAAGAGGATTGATTGTCTTTGGCTCACTAGCCACCTACCCTATCCAACACAATGAGTTCCAGAATCAATGAGAGACCCTGTCTTGTAATGTAAGACAGAAAGTTAATAGAAGAACAAACCCAATGCCAAACCTTGGTCTTTATACGTACTTAGAAATCCCATATTTCACAGATGTCATACACAATTAGATAACTCATACATGTGTGTATAACTCCCCTAAACAGAAAATAAATATGACACATGAGTCTGGCATAAGTCTCCCAGGCCAGGGAAACAGCTGCAGACAGATGGAAAGGGTATGTGACATATGCTTGCACTAGATTGATGACAGGGACATTACATCAGTTAATACTTACTGTTGTAAATCTTAGATCACTTGGATTTTATTATGACTCACTGATATTTATGAGAGTGTTTCTATTTCTTAATTATTTTCCTGGCTTTCAAATATGAATTAAATCTATGCTGAGATTTTCATTTCAATAAACTCTAGATCATGGACCATTACGTCTCTTTAACATTTTTTATTGAATCCTTTTCAAATTTATATTTTATTATGAAGTAGTTTCATGTATGCACACATATAAAATTACTGTGTCTACCTTTACAAAATATGTTCATTTAAGGAATGAAAAAAGAATCATTTCAAAAGTTCCAGATTACATTGAAAGGAGAGAATGTATACTAATGGGAAAGAGAAAAAGTTAAAATCAAATGAAAGACGAAGATTTAATGGTAGTCAAGGAGTCCAGAGTAGAAGAATTAGGAAAGTAATGTATCAATGTTCAGAGCAATTCCTGACCACCTAAGCAGTTTTCACTGTTCATAGAACAACTGTGCTAGCTTCAAGTGAGCCAGTTTCTGTTCATTCATACTTAGGATTTGTCTCACTGTGAACACTTCTTCTATAATGCCCACACTGTAGGCATTATATTTCATTATATTTCAGAAGATTTGGGATGCTCATGCAAACTATATATCCTTGTATGTGTATTTTAAATTCAACTAATCTCTGGAACAATCGTCTGGACATGGTGACACTTTATATCATCAGAGGTTTAGTTGTCCAAAGCATGTTCATTTGAAGAGGAAATTCTTTAGGGAAAATGGCAAAACACGAATATCTGAGACCTTTTGAATGATGGGCAGAAACTGAAAATGTCTATCCCTGAAAGATAATCTTCAGTAACTTCATTCACACATTACTTCAGATAAAAAGGAACATGAAAAGAAGCTGTTCCCAGGAAGGATACCTTTACCATAAAATCAGGAATTCTCTAGTTTTAAGAAGTCAGTTATCTCTAGAAGCTTCAGAGTAAGTAACATATTCTTTTGATCTTGTTTACATAGGTGTCCTCTTTAGCCTCATCCCAGAAATAAATTTGTCCTATGTTTTACTTTGCTGGAGCCCCTTCCCTGGTGGACACTGATATTTCCAAGTCTATCAGAGACTTACTGTGGATGATAACTGGAGACTGTAATGTTCATCACTAATAGATTTATGTTGCCCAAAGTCACCAGAGGCTCAGCAGGAAACTTCTCTAGCAGTTTTGTGTGGGAGCTTTTATTTTTGTTATTTTCATGTATACATAGCAATGAACATTTTCATATATTTTCCTGCTCTCAGCTACAATCTATACTTAGCCTCTCAAGGGCCACCACAGTACTGAATTTTACGATCTCAAAGAAAAGGAAAAAAATAAAGAAAATAAAATATTGTGGAACACCAACAGAGAACTATCAAGAGATCACCCCCCGCCCATTCTTCCTATTAATCGCAATGTTACAATCCAGGCAGGGTGTTCAGAAGTGACCTTCAGATAGAATATATAAAGAGGAAAACCAAATCTTGATGACACACCAGTGGATATTTCTTGATGGCATGCAAGTGGACCCCTACTGTTGTTTTGTCAAGAAAAACCTGGTGTGTATCCCATTTGTTTACAGAAGGCAAAAAATATCCTGTCTTGGTACCTCTATGAATCACAAGTTACACACTGTGTTCCTGCCTGTGACAAGTTAAGCAAAGTTGGAACATATACAGGAGGCCAATGGCACTGAGTATACTAAGTCTATTAGTGCTTGCTCACCTAGAACAATAGGAAAACAAAAATAACATTCTGAAAGCAGACACTAACCTTAGGACTGACCTCCCTACAATTCTTCTTCACGATTGTAATCAGTGAATTCCCACACCCAGATTCCCAGTGCATACCCATTTTCTTGTGATAGTCCACGCACTAGAATTTCCTTTTTCTTTGTCAACAAAACAAAACAAAGAACAAACAAACAAAAACCTTAGAGCACCTTTAAGTAGCTCCCATTATTGGTGCCATCTTTGAATTCAGGTCACCTCCCATGCCAATCATTACTGCCCCCACAGATGCCTTCAGCACAGATGTGAAGTTATACTTAAGGGTTATTTGGAAAGTTGGTTAGATGGTGTTTTGCTGAGACAAACACGTAAAGGAACTTCAGCTGAAGTGGACATAGGTGAAAGACTAAGGCAAACTCCTGTAGAAACATTTCGCTGAGGCAGACACAGGAGAGAGCTTGTTCTGCTAAAACGTTAAAACGAGAGCATGAAAGGACATGTAATGAAAGAGTCTTTGCTAATGACATTCACGTATTGGTGCACCTGACATTGCATAGAGTTGCATTTGTCAGGACTCAATAGGGAGAAACGTACCAAAAAATTTCTGGTGATATACTGCAGTTTATTGCTGTTTCCATAGACTCCAGTTGATTGGTAGAGTGATGTCAGCTGAGACAGAGGTGTGCTGAGACATAAAAAAATGGAGGACATGTGATGTTTGGAGGTTATAAATAGGACTCCACAAAGTGACAGAGATGGAGCTTGGTTGCTGGTGCAGCTGTCTATGCAACACTTGTGGGTCTCAAGTCTTTGCTAATCTTTGCTTCCCTGAGAGAGGTGCAGCTAAGAACTTCTCCTGGTGTTCCTCCTGGTCCCTCCTGCTGACTCATGCTGAAGCTGAGGCCTGGCTGTCTCTGCAAGGTCATGCCTCCACTGCTGATTGCTATCCCAATTCTACTGCACTGGACTGCTGGTGTATCCCTGAAGAGTGTGTTTGCAGTAGATCGAGCTGTAACTGCTAACCTGTGAACTGAACTGCTAATTTCCATACAGCACAGATGGGAGTTGCTCCAGAGAACCTTTCTAAACAGGTCCACTCCCCATTCCACATCCTTTCTTTTCCACTACCTCTGGTGGGGGGTGGGCTAAAAAGGAGGTTGAAGAGTTTAAGATCCATCATTAAAAATAGGTTTTGAAAAAAAATCAAAGTTGCACAGATTATGGAGAACTACTCTAAGGCTCAGGCTTTGCCTCTGAAGCTATAGATTAAGTATAGCAGTTTCAACTAGAGGAAAAATAATATCCATGAAAACAAACAAACAAACAAAAAACAATTTAATGGGTGTTCTAATTACATATTTATTTATATACTGTGGTTTGATGCTTAACACACAGATGATATAATTTCAACTAACATCAAATAAATCCCCAAAAACAAATAATAAATTATACCCCCACATAACGTTAAGTTAGAAAAAAATCTGTGAAAGTTGCGTGAAAGTATGTCATAATTATATTTCCAATAGCAGCTGTGCCTCTTGTGTTTTCTCTTGGCATCTTATCCTTCTGCTTGTTTGTTTTGTTCAATTCTAATGTGTTAGGGTTTTTTTTTTTTTTTTAGATCTTTCTGTATTTTACTTTATCATTAAAAAAAGTTAAAAGCTATTCATACAATTTTCAGAGTTAGACATTTCTCACTCTCCTCCCTCTTGTGTTAATGTTTTCCACAGGCATAATATGTTTATCAAATGTAATAAATTAACATCAGTTCAGTGTTATTAAAAACTCCATACAAATATACAATACTCCTTTTATAATATGCACAATTTTGATTAACCATCTGAGGTCCTACCAAAGTCCACACAACAGAATCTGCTATTTGATGATCTGTTAAAAACTAGAATAGAGAATTCTTTACTGTAAAATAGACCATGTTAGTTATGTGACGGCCAGTTCATCTCCATATAAAGCTACATGTTGGTACAGGGAGGACACATGTTTTCCCTAATGTGCTGGACTGTAGAAAAAGAATTAAAATTAGTGACATAGTACGTGAATATTTTGGGTAGCTACAAGTGACGAGGCCTAAAAAAACGTGTGCAATTTGGATAACACAGTTGCTGTCAACAGGCACACTGGCCCTAGGTTGTGTGACAAGCAAGGTTTGCTTGATATCTTCTTCCTTTTCTGCCCCAGGCCCTTTTTCCTTATCACATAAGCCCTACCTGTAAGTTCATTTTTATCTGGCTTTGCTAACTTTTAGAGCTAGTGGTGATAACAGGTGACAACCTGTGCTGAAACAATGGAAGAAAGCTTTCCAGATGATTTATATTTAAATAGTATTTCTTTGAAAATAAAAAGCTTAAAGCATTTTAAATGTTATTGTTCTTTGTGTATATGTGTATTATGACAGAGTATGTGATTAGTATGAGTATCTGTCTGCATGTGTGTGGGACTGCACATGTGTGTGACTGGAGGTATGTTTGTATCATGTTTGTACATGCAATACATACACGTGGAAGTGAGCTAGTACCACCTTCAAGAAAAACTTCTCTCCTGTGGGTCTGAAAAAAATTAAATTCAGTTCATTAGCCTTGCAGGGCAAGTGCTTTTATACACTAAACATTCTTACTGACCCTAGAGTGTGTTTGTTTGTTTGTTTGTTTGTTCTCATTAAAAAAGAAGGACTCCCTAAGGGTCTCGAGAGATGGCTCAGAATCAACTGAACAGGGCTCAAGTGGACTCACAGATACTTAATCAGCATCCAGGAGGCTGAATGGGTCTGCACCAGGCCCTCTGTATGCATGTTGTTTTTCTTTCACTTGGAGTTTTTGTTGGACTCCTAAAATTTGGAGTGGGGGTGTCTCTGACTCTTTTGCCTGCATGTTGGAGACTTTTCCTCTTACTGGGTTGCCTCATCCAGCCTTGATATGAGGATTCCTAACCTTAATGCATACTGTTATGATGAGTTAGGTTGATATTACTTGCGGATCTGCTCTTTTCTGAAAGGAAGCAGAGGAAGAGTGGGTCTTGGGGAGAGGTGTGGTGAGAGGCAGAAGCAGGAGAAGTGGGAGGGAGGCTGTCTGTGGACTATGGTCTGGATGTTTGGTGTGGGAGAAAAAAATGTAAAACAACTGACAGGTAACCTAAAAAAAAATGTTAAGAGCAAGTATTGTTCTTGTAGAGGGCAAGGGATTAATTCCCAGCAATCATGTTTGCTGCCTCACAGCAAAGTCTAACTCCAGCTCCAGGAAACTTGACACCTCTGGAGTCCCGTGGGCACCTGAACTCACATATACATGTGTCTACACATACAAGTAAACTAGAAGAAAAAAAAAAAGACTTAAAAGGAAAGGCTATCTAATCTAGTAAGCTCTCATGTATTATTATACAGAATTGGTAAAATACTAAAAATGATGTATTATTTTTCATCTTTTTTATTATCAATGTGTGACATAGATTACTTGTAAGGAAGAACTAGCTTCTGGTTTTGAAGTTTAGTCTATGACTGAATGGTCTTATGAGGATGTCCTAAGTGTTGACAGCAGATGGTGGCAGATCACAATGGAAGTGCACAAAGAGGCTCACGGTCATATGTCAATGAATATAATAAGTATGGCCACCAGTGCTAGGTCTGCTCAATTGTACAACAACTCTCTTGATGACTATCATAAGAAACATTGTGTTTCACTGTAGCTAAGTGCAAAAAAATGCTTGATAATGAAAGTATAAAATCCAATGAGAAGCCCCAACTGCTTCTATTCCAAATGGCTATTCTAACTGTGTAAAAGTTCATTGGGATGTATGTGGGGAGCCAACAGAAGGCGGCTATCATCCTTGCAGCCATCTTGAGCCATATACCCTGACAAGAGGCTTGTTTACAATAGCCTACAACAACTGAGCACACTCTGATAACATCTTGTTTTAGATACCCAGGATTTTCCCTTGGGTGTGTGAGACTTAAAGGTGTGTGACTTAAGGGCATGACTTAGAGACCAGATTTAGAGACAAGGCCTAAGGGCATGACTTAAAGGCATGACTTAAAGGTGTGGCTTAGAAGTGAGACATATAAAAGGAGAGAGGCAGACAGAAGAGTTCAGAACAACTTGGAGTAGGAATTAGGCATTGAGGAAGAAGACACTTGGACTAGAGAGCTCAGAAAAAGAATTATTAGACATTAGGCACTTAGCACTTGGAGAAAGAACTTGGAACTTGGAGGCACTAGGGACTAGGAACTAGGGACTAGGAACTCAAGACTTGGGACTTGGAGAGAAGCAGGGAGACTGAAGAATAAGCGGGATTGAATCTCACTCTGTCTGGTCTCCATTCCTCGTGTCCTTCCTCACTCTCTCTCTCTCTTGCTGAACCCCGACCCGCAGACAGGAGCAGCCTGGGGCAGTGTAGGCTCTAACAATTTATCCCCCAAGGCTTTTGGCAGTTCGGGTTCCAACATTGATAGAGCAGTCCACGACATTTTGCCCCCCAAGCGTGGGGTAGAGCGGTTCTCAACATTTTGGCCCCCACCGGGGGCAGCTCAGGCCACAACAGATGTAAGGGCTTTGGGTCTGGTTAATATCAATGTATGGATTTTTCAATGTGCAAGATTTCTATAATAAAGTTTACCTGAAGGCCTAATACCAGAAATGTCTCAAGCTCTAAATATATAAGGACCTCCTCCTAAGGCCTGCCTCTCAAAGGTTTCATGATCTCAAGTCAGTGCATATCAGGGTATCAAGCCTCTTATATCAAGGGAGACTTGGGGATAATTATACCACATCCTAGGATTCCAAAGCTTTAGAATTTGTAAACCTTGTCTTTGTGACCAGATGTCTGTTCATATGACAGTTTTTACATTTGTACATGAGCTTGCTGAGGGTTCTGTAACTTCATTCTGTTTTAATGCCACAGTGAAATTCAATATGCCTTCCATATTGCATTTAGCATGTTTTTGTGCTTATACTGGCCATGGATAGAATTGACCATGACTTTTTTCCAAGAGTCTGGTGTATGTTACTTAGAGCATTTAGCATGGTGATTCCACAGGCACTTCTTGTTCTTAGAAAGAGAGAAATGTAAAACACTAGGGAGAACTTAGGCAAATTGAAAAAATGAGACCTTAACTCAGATAGTAAGATCTCTCCTTTGGAGAGGTCCAGATGGGAAATTATAATTTTCTAAAGAACAAGTCAGAAAACTGCTTGCCTTTAGGTCATTTTAAAGTAAAAGAAGGGAGAAGGTTTGCCCAGCCAGAATGACTTCAGAACCCACATCTGATTCTGTGACAATCAAATTAATAATGTGGAAACTCCATGCATTCAGAAATTTGACTAGGTTTTATTTTGTTCTTATTTTTTCACCTCTTTCTTCAATATGACTAACCCATTCCTTCTTATAATTTAATGAATATGACATTATATCTAAATTGTATTTTAAATTAAAACCTAAAAAAATAAACAAAAGACCAAGCTCACTGTAATCACTTTTTTTCTCTTCATGTTTCAGTGTGAAATGATTTACATTGTTGGAGATGGCTTTTATTTTCTTTGTTTCTATTGTTTATTTATTACTTTGATTTAAACTCAGATATTCAAGAATTGATTAAATAATATTAGTGAAAATAGAAATGAGTTTCAGTGTTATCTTGTACATGAATGGCATGATCATAAATCTTTCTAATATTGGTTGATTAACCTAAATATCTTAATTTAAAAGCCATATGAACAAGTCACATTGACTTCAGCATATTTAAAGAATAGGTAAGAAATAGTTTTAATCACACTATTAGGTATATTCACATTAGAAGCTCATCATGAAAATAAGCAATTTAGAAAGCTTCCTATTCTAGGATCACTTTCCCCTTACCATGCCCCCAGGTTGTCTCACTGGGATATTAATATAGGCGTTCTCTTGAGAACACACACTGAGGTACCACACTTAACCCTTCCCAATGACAGTCTGTTCCTCTCATCAAGATTGACGTTGGTAAGGGTGAGGTGTGGTACCTCAGTGTGTATTCTCAAGAGAACACTATAAAGAACAAATCTGGTGATGTGATCTTATCCTCTTACACATGTTCCTGCAACTGTAACTGCAGAACTGAAAAGAAGCTGGAAGCATACCCTTGAACACACATATGTCTGCCTAGGAATAGCTAGAGCTGCTCAGCCTCAGGTATTTGATTATAGGGGAAAAAAAAAAAACAGACCTTGGAGTAATAAAGTACAAGGGAGGAAATTGGCAATTTTTATCAGATTAACAAATTTACTTTTTTCCCCTTCCTTCAACAAGAAGTTATAGAGGTCTCATTTTAGGAGTCTGTTAATCAGGAGTTAACAGAGTTTTGCTGGAATTAAAAAAAAATAGAGTCCATGTAGTCAGAATTCTGGATGTTTGTTTCTTTAAAAACACAAAGCTATTATGTTTTCATTATAATAATAGGTGTGGGGATATGGGCTGCTTTGCAACTGCTATGATTTGCCTCATGCTCTAGCAGAGGTATAGTTTTACCAGCTGCAAATAATTTCTGCAAATATATGACATTTGGAGTTCTTGATTTCTGGGATGTGTTTTCAAAGAGTATATAAATGCTAGAGCTCAGATATGTGAGGTGGGAGTTTGTTGTTTTTTTAGGAGGACTGTTTGTAGTTTATTAGTATCATGCTCAAAGAAGAAACAAGAGGAAAGAAATTTGACTCAAGTACCCTTACTTCTCTACCTTCTATCCTTCTGACTCCCCTATAGGGGCTGAAACTGGGAAAATAAACTGTGGGAAATAAAAAGTATCAAAGGACATCAGCAAGCAAAGATGAAATAAGAACAAAGTTAGATTCAAGCATATCTCCCTTCCTCCGTCTCTCTATCCCTCCATTCCTTCCTTCCTCTATTCTTTTTCTCCTATCTAGTGATCTAGTGATGGGGGTAAAATAAAACAGAAGGGGTGAGATAAATGGTTAATAAAGAATACAATGTAGCAAAACAAGCTACACATGATGCCTCAATGTGGAGCTTGAGTGTTACAGATAAAAATGCCTAATTTGATTGCAAATGCCATAGAGAAAATGGCAAGGGGTGAAAATGGATTTTAAAAAAATAGGTTAGCAAAATTATAAATTGAGGTAGTTTTAGTTGGGATATACCTTGCTTTGAGCCCAGAGGAAATTTTCTGGTTTTATGTTTCTTTTCTGTTGTTTTGTTTTCTTCTTCCTATATTTAGTTTCAGAAACGTTTGACAGACAGGCTACATACAAGTCCAGAATCTTGTTATTTTATTGGTCACCAATATGAAATATGGCACATGTAATACTTTTAGCAAATAATAAAATAAACCTGACTTTGTGTCCACTTGGCTGTCTTAATAGTCACCTAAAAAGACTAATGGTTTTACATTAGAAGAGAACTAAGTCCTAGGAACTGAATCCTAAATATCAGTCTGGTCTCCAAGATTATACACTGTATAATGAGTTCCACTTTTACAAAGTGAGTTTTTAGGGGGAAGGAGTACCGAGAGGAAGTGAAGGAGTAAGGACAGGAGAAGAAGAAGGAGAGGAGAAGCTAGGTGATGAGAGAGAGAAAGAGAAGGTGGGGCATGGAGGCATATGTTCACATGTCTCCATCAGTCAAAGATAGTTGATATTTATAGATTGAGTATTGGGTTACTGATTTCTGATTGAGCATTACCAAACTTATAAAACCTTTGATTAACATTTTTAAAAAATTGTATAAAAGCAAAAAGGAAAAGGGGGCATGGGATAGGGGTTTTCTAGGGAGGGGAAATGGGGAAAGGGAAAGGCATCTGAAATGTAAATAAAATATCCAATAAAAAAACAAAGTGAGGTTTTGAATAAATTTTGTAGAAGAGTGATTACAGCGAAATTTTTATACACTATTTCTTCTAACAGATATCTATATTAAACCAATGAAATCTTTCTGAGTATATAATAATCAGTGGAATAAGAATTTAAAATATCATGAAATTTGGTTTGAATGTTAAGAAATAGTTGGGCCTTAATTTTGTAAAGAGTTGTAGCTTATTTCAGTGACTCTGCCCTAAATACCATACTATTTTAACAATATAACTTATATGTGATTCAATTATATTCATCAGAAACTCGTAGTGACTATGAAATAGTGTAAAATTTACTTTGTTTTGAAAATCAATAAATTGGTTATGATGAAATTATTTTTGGTTAAATATTCGGCTAATAAATTTACCAACACCTTAATGTTTTTGTAATAAGTAAACTAAAAATAACATTTGGGTAAATATCTAAAACCATCATCTCTCTTGTAATACATTTCAAAATCTTTTTATTAACAACATTTTGGGAAAAATATTGAATTACTTTTTTGTATGCTAATATATTCTTTAGAGTGAGATCACCTTCTGTTCTTCCAAGAAAGATGTCATATGCAGAGGTCATTTGAACTTAGGGAACTGTCTCTCCGGAGGAGATATCAATCACTGTGTGCATGTCATGATTCAGCACAGAAGAACCCTTTAAGAAATAATAGCTTAATTTTCAATTTGTCGTGAAAAACAGAGAAAGTTGAACCTCAACTATTGTCAAAAATAGCCTGTCTTACCTTGGAAAAATAGCTTGATTTTATTCATGCTTCATTAGGATGAAGACAGTATTTTCCAGAGCATGTGACTAGTACCCATTTATTAATGTTAATTGCAACTGCAGAAAGAACTAGAAACATAGTTTCAAAAAAACAAAACAAAAAATAAAGAAAATTAAAATATAAACTCAGCTCTCATTATTCAGGCAATGGAATAGGAAATCTTTTCTCGTTATATACTTCAATATTGACTGTAGAAGATTCAAAGAGCAATTAAGAGAGAAATAAAAGAAAGAAAGAGAAAGAAAGATTATAGATAGATAGATAGATAGATAGATAGATAGATAGATATAGATAGATTATGGCATTTTACTGCCAGATTTTTGTATTGCCTGAAACTTAAAAGAAGCTTTGCATGCATTATTTAGGCATAATTTAGAAAATTATAATTTTCCCAATAATTATTATAGTCCACAGGTAATTTTAAGTGCACTATATTTTCAAGGAGAAAATATCCAGATAAAAATAAAATGTCATTACTAGAAAATATCAGCATGCATATGAATAATGTGGTTATGGCAGTAGACTCCTTTAGTCCTTAACATGGAATGTGGAGGCAGGGAAAGGACAAGTTTGAATAGGGCCATAGCTTTTTTTAAGTTAATGTGGCTAAAACTGAATGGATCTTGATAATCCAAGTGATTATCCCTTTTTATGACTTTGTGGAGGAGAAAAGCTTGGTGTTTTCCACAATGCTGAATAGTAAAATAAAGTATTATAATATGGAGATTATGCTTTGAGTGGTTTTGAGTTGGATGGATGAATAAATCACTTGTTGAACAACGCTGATAGGACACTGGATTTTCAGCATCTTTTGCTGATCTCTTAGCAATCACTGGTGTGGACAGGGTTATAATCATGAGCAGCAACGTTCTCACTCTTCTTGTTGTTAAGCAAGGTAGAGTCCTTGGAAAGAGCAGAGAAGCATACAAGAAAGATGATGTGACAGTATAGTCACATGCAGTAAAGTGGGTGATTTCTTAACAACAGTTTTTTTTTCTGAAAATAATTATAAATTCTGCCCCATAGGAAACATCTGGAAACATATAATTCACGATTTCAATTTGGAGCATTAATATTGCCCTGGCAGGGGGTTCATAGTGAAGTCATTGTTCATAGTGAATTCTCACAACTTCCAGTGCTCAAACATCATATGCACATTATCTCATAACTGTAAGTTTTCTAGTAAGATTTATTTTCTTTCTGTGTATGCACTATATGTTTTGAGTTTCACATTAATGTAGGTAAATATCTGTATATATACACATACATCTGTTTGTAGGCCAAGGACCAAATTCAGATTTCATACCTTAACTGCTGTTCATCTTGGTTTTGGAGTCTCTCACTTGCCTGAAGATTACCAAGTAGACTAGGCTGGCTAGACAATAAGCCTCAAAGTTCAGGCTTTTTCACCTCTCCCAGCACCTGCATTATAGAAATGTACCACTCCATGGTTGTGGAGGGTTAAATTGAGTACTTGAACTTTTATGGCAAGGACTTTACCAACTTTCCATATCTCCATTCAGTTTAAAAAAAATAATATTCATGTTTTCTCCAGTCATATTTTGGTTTTGAAAAATAGTTACTCATTTTGCATTTATCTGTATGTGTGTTTATCAGCTTGAAGGAGTTTATATAAACTACATGCTTGCAGAAGGCTCTGGACAATAGAAAAGATTGTAGGTTCCATTGAAGTGGACATAAAGGCATTTGTGAACAACTGTGTGCATCCTGTAAACTAAACCATTGTCCTCTGGGAAAGCAATAAGGACTCTTTGCCAGCCCCTGAGTCGTCCCTTGAGGCCCCTAGCCACTGTCTTTAATTTTCACTTGGGCATATTTTGCCTCTTATTTTATTAAAATGCTCAGTATGATGCTGGTATTGTCTCTACATTAACCCACTTAAAGCCTAAACAGGGCCAGCTAGTTCCAGAGAAGCAATTTTGCACAAATTGCTCAAATGAGACCTGGAATTATTTGTTCAGTGTCTCGCTCTTATGTTCTGTAGCTACCACGAAAATAAAGAAATAAATTTTATCCATTTCACAAAAAAGAGAAAAATTCTATGAATGAGCGAGTTATTTAGAGAAAATGAACCTTTTAGTAGGTATTATAATTTTTAATAATTATAGTTCTCTAGATAAACATAAATATAGGTGGTAAATGGTCTCTTTAAGAATGAAGGTTAAATGGTACTGGCTAAAATTAAATTGTGACTCAAATACCAATAAATCTTCAGACTATAATTTTCTTTTTCTTTTTTTGTTTTTTTTTCTTTGATTCAAAGAACTAGATTATGTTATATGTTAATTTAGCAGCTGTTTATTATGTCAAAAAGGCAGTCATGTCTCAAATTATAAGCACACTTTTTGTCTTGCTATTTCCAGAGAGGACGTTTTTGTCTGGGCCATTTTATTCTGCTTTCTTGGCTTCTAGAATTATTATACTCTCAAGCAATTCTAAGTCATGAAAACTATGACTGCAACAGAAAATTAAATATAGCAATTGACCCAAGGCTACTCATGATTGATAGGATAAAGCGACACTCTTGTATTGTAATAACACTAGTTAAAATATACATATGTAAACAAATATAAATAGATATATGCTAAAAGTGCATTGCATTCAAGCTTAACAGTAAGACAAAATGCTTCCAAAGAACTTTTCTGAAATATTAAAATTTACTCTGACTTGTAACCATGAATCTCTAAATTTTCTCAAGGATGTTGAGGATAAAAAGTAATGGCACACTAACCCCTTTCCATATATCTCATGTCTGAAAAATGACCAGTAGTTTTTAATTAAAGTACACTGCTAGATTGTGTCTACCAGCTTCTTCTAAACCAAATACAGACCAGCAGGGTTACAGAAAAATGATACTCTATACTTTCATTAACTATCCCTACACACACTTATAAAGAAGATGTTAACCAGTGTGTGTGTAACCCACTGGGGTAACCCTTTGTGTGTAACACAATGACTCATCTTTCCTTTCCCCCCTTAGGTTGATATTTTATTTGGAAAATGAAATGATATATGCCATCTCTATGTTTTGGTTTTATATTAAGATATTTCATATACTTAAAGAGAAAAATGTTGGCTTATAAGAAGCAATCAACAGAATTGAGTATTTGGTCATTTCTATCAACTAAAAGTAAATTTAATATCATTTCTATTTTAGTTATTGTGTTATGTCTAACAAAATTGGTCTCCTGTTAATAGATTGTATTAAAATAAAAAATATAAACATTGATTTTCAAACCTTATCTGAATCAAAGAAATTTACTTAAGCTACTTTATATATGTAAATGAACACATGCACTTTTAAAGTGAAAAATCTTATTCATAAAACTAAAAATTGTATGTATATATATGTATATATGTATGTATGTTCATGTTGTGGTTGGTTGTTATCTATACAGCATGTCTGTCTTAAAGAAAAATTTTCCATTATAATGAAAATCAAAATACTTAAATCACCATTATTTCTGTTATTTTGTGTTAAGTATTTTTCCTTAGAATTAAAATCTAAAGGTATATTCTTATTAAAAGTTTTTACAGGTTTGTGATGGATTATAAGTCAATAAAATCATCTACTAAAATATTCATAGTTTATTAATTATTTATAAACGTGTTTAGGCTTCCATTGACAAATTTCTAAATCTTAGCTTCAGTTAGCTTCAGTGAAAATCAACAGTGATCGATAGATGTATAAAAGGATGAATGAAAGCTGGACCAGAAATCTAGCTGCTCTACTCAGGGTGAGTATTTCCCTTGATTGTAACACGTAAATGTAATCACAGTGGTAACAATTGAGTGTTAGAGGAAGTAATAGTTACAAAATAATTTCATTACTCTCCCTCATGATAAAACATAAACATAAGATACCTTTAAAATACCAAAACTCATAAGGAAGTCAGATATTTTGAACCAAGAAAATGATATACTGTTATATTTTTTCACCTCTAGCCCTTTCAAGACCAAGAAAAATTGCTTTAGCTATGGGCAGTGGGATAGTATCTTTTACTTAACTTAAGAAAAAATAAAGCAAAACAGGCAATTAGTAATAGTTCAAATTATATACATACACATGTACAAATATACACACAAGCCAATAGAATTGATACAAGCCCAACTTTCAGTTTAATGTTATTAGAATAATATCAACATAAATTATTTATATATATATGTATATATGTATATACATATATATAATGTTGTGCAAATGAAATATGCTTTCATTTTATTTAAAAGTCAGTAGGAAATTTTTATTAATATTTACCATTTTAATTATGAAGATCACATATAAAAAGAACCCAAACAGCTGTGAAAATGAGGTATGTTCATCAAAAGATATTGAACATGCTCCCATTTGTATTAGCGTTTATTCATTATTGTGTTAATCATGATAAGCTTAATATTTAGCACAATGTGTGCCATACCAATATTACATGTCCAATCATATAAGATGCAACAATGTACCATTTGCACACTACTTCTTGCAACATGATTTTGAAACTATTATATTTCTGTCTCAGCAGCAAAATTTCTTTGAACTCACCTCAGTCTTCTAAGGTATGTTTTCTTCTATAGAATAGAAGTCTGACTTAGAATCAGGGCAAACACCAGAGGACCATGAATTCATGAATTCGTTTTGCTCTAGTTTATAGAAATCAAGCTCAATACACCCTCAGATACCTTACTGCAGGTTAGAAAGCTGATTCTCTAGCCTTTTTTGACGAATGTGCTGCTGTTTCAGCTCACACAGTCTACCTAGATACTTTTACTGCTTTAAATTACATAAAATTTATGTTCGAGACTGAAAAATTTAAGTATAGCTATTCAAGACATGTGGGATATATTTGAGAGTCTACTATGTTTTGCTTTCTTTCTTTTTCCTTTATAGTTGATTCTAAAATTTTTTTAAGGCTTTAAGTTTTATCCTCTGCTGTGATGTTTTAATTCTGCCTGTTCTGGTCTCAGTGAGGGAAGGCATACTTAACCTAAAGAGACTTGAGGCCCCAGGGAGTAGGGAGAGCTGAAGGGGCAGGAGGGTGTGGAGGGGTGGGCACATCCTTTTGGAGACAAGGAGGAGGAGTGTGATGAAGAACTGTGAGAGTGCAGACCTGAAAGGCGATACGACAGGATTGTAAAAAAATTGTAATAAAAAATAATTATGTGTATTTAATTGTGTTTTTGTGTGGATATGGCATAATAATCTAGTACTCTCCAAGGCCAGGAGAGTGTGTCAGCTCCCCTGAAGCTGGAGTTATGGACAGGTGAGAGCTACTGGATGAGGATGCTGGGAGCCAAACTCACATATTCCAGAAGAACAATATGTGCATTATACTACTGAGGCTGTTTTGTTTTGTTCTGCTTTGTTTTTGTTTGTTTGTTTTTTCCCCTTTAGCTTTTCATTAGGGTATATATTAAATTTGCATAATAATATTTTGTCACGACATTTTTGTATGTCTATATAATATATTTTGACTGTATTTATGCTGTAAAATTTTCTTGTTCCACCTCTCCCACTGATCTACTTTCTAACCACTTCCATGATCATGTTCTTTCTCCCCACCTTCACCTGCCCTCCCCTCCTCTCCTATTAAGTTGCTTTCAATTACCTAGGTGAGGTTATTTATAGAATACCTTCTCTCCTTTCCCCATGCATTGCTCTGTTTTAGTTTTAATTATTTTCTAATCTTATTTATTCACTGTAAATTTTAATCACAGTCTTTATACCTTTTCTCCTCCCAGTTCCACCCTCATAATTCCCTCTGCCATTCTCTCCTACCCTTCTCTTCAGAGAAGAGCTACCCTCCCATAGGTACCAAATAACCCTGTCACATCGTATAGCAGCAGGATTAAGTACATCCTCTCCCACTGAAGCCAGACAAGGAAACAGATCTAAAGACAGGCAATAAAGTCACAGACAGCCCCTGCTCAAATTGCTTGGGAACCTACCTGAAAACGAAGTTGCACATCTACTACATACGGGCCTAGGTCCATCTCAGGCATGCATTTCGGTTGGTGGTTTATTCTCTGTGAGACTTCATAGGCCTGGGTTATTTTATTCTGCAGTATTCTTGTGGTGTCCTTGTCCCCAGAGCCCTGGAACAGGGAAGGCTCATGGGAGGCTATGGGGATGATCCTACCTGAATCTCCTAGAAGTAGGGAATGTGGAGCCTGAATTGACCACCACCTGTAACCAGTTGGTACTTCCAGTTAAGGGAGGAAGACATCAACCCACTCATAAACATTTCAACCCCAAAATTGCTCAGCCTACAAGATTGTGCAGAGATAAAGATGGAGCAGAGATTGAAGGAATGGTCAACCAATGATTGCTTTAACTTGAGAATCATCCATTGAGCTGCCAACACTTTACATACATGGTGATATTCTGCTATGACAAAACTAGAGAGTCATCCAATGAGAAAGAGCCAACTCCTGGGACTATTAATGATATTCAGCTATGCTTAAAGAAGGATTCTGGCATAACTGTCTTCTGAGAGGCTTCCTTCAACAGCTGATGGAAACAGATGCAGAGACCTGTAGACATTTTTTTTCATTTTTTTATTAAATTATTTTATTTATTTGCATTCCAAACGTTGCCCCCTTCCTGGTTCCACCTTCCAGAGTTCTTCACTGCATCCTTTCTCCTCTTTGCTATGAAAGGTTGCTCCACCCCACCCACCCATCCCCTCCTTACCCATCTCAGCCTAAGTCTTCCCTAGGCATCAAGTCTCGATAGGATTAGGTGCATTCTTCCCCACAGAGGCCAGACAAGGCAGTCCTCTGCTACATATGTGGCAGGGGCTACGAACCAGCCCATTTATGCTCTTTGGTTGGTGGCTTAGCCTCTGGGGGCTCTTTCAGAGTCATTTTATGCCCCTCCTGTCACATTTTTATATCTTTGGATTCAACATTCCTTTAGATTCTGTCAGAGTTCATGTATTTCCTCCCATTGTTTGCAATGTGGCCCAGTGCACAGAGCTGTTTTCTCTTCCAATTCCTAAATACCATAAAATTCATGGAAATTAGTTCAATTATTCACCTACTTAATTATGTCTTTAGATGCTAAAATTCTGAAGCATAAGCATGGCCAAAATCACTTGTTTCTTATGAAGTAAACGTTTTAAAATAATAATTAATTGAAGATGCTTTCCAAATCTGTAGGTGGCTGATTTGTCCTGTTGCCTATGCCCTTTGCCTTACAGAAGCTTTCCTGTTTCATGAAGTCCATTTATCAATTCTTGATCTTAGAGCCTGAGCCACTGGTGTTCTGTTTAGGAAATTTCTCACTGTGAAAATGAGTTAGAGGCTCTTTCCCACTTTCTCTTTTATTAGAATAAGTGTATCCGATTTCACATTGAGGTTCTTGATCTACTTGAACTTGAGCTTTGTGAAAGGTGACAAATATGAATATATCTTCATTTTGTACATACCATTTGCCAGTAAGGCCAGCACCATTTATTGAAGATGCTTTCTTCTTACCATTGTATATTTTGGGCTTCTTTGTCAAAGATCAAGTGTCCATAAGGGTGTGGTTCTCTTTCTGTGTCTTCAATTCTATTCCATTGATCAACTTTTCTGTCTCTGTACCTATACCACAAAGTTTTTATCACTATTGCTCTGTGGTACAGCTTGAGGTCAAAGATGGTGATTCCCTCAGAAGTTCTTTTATTGTTAAGAATTGTTTTTGCTATCTTGAGGACTTTTTTTTTCTATATGAAATTGAGGATTGCTATTTTCATGTCTTGGAAGAATTATGTTGGAATTTTGATGGGGATTGAATTCAAGCAGTAAACTGCTTTTGGTAGAATGGCCGTTTTTACTATGTTAATCCAATCTATGAGCATGGGAAATATCTCCATTTTCTGAGGTCTCCGATTTCTTTTTTGTGAGACTTGAAGTTCTTATCATACAGATCTTTTACTTGTTTGGTTAGAGTTATCCCAATATTTTATATTATCTGTGACTATGTTGAAGGGTATTGTTTCCCTATTATCTTTCTCAGCCTATTTATCATTTGTATAAAGGAAGGCTACTGATTTGTTTGAGTTCCAGCTACTTTGATGAAGATGTTTATCAACTGTAGAAGTTCCCTGGTCAAATTTTTGTGTTCACTTATATGTACTAGCATATGATCTGTAAACAGTGATACCTTGACTTCTTTGCCAATTTGTATCTCTTTGATCTCCTTTTGTTTTCTTATTGCTCTAGCTAGAACTTCCAGTATAGATATGGGAAGAATGAGCAGTAACAGAGTGATAATATCCAATATGTACATAAAAAAGCCACAAGAAGCTAACCTCTAAAAATCCAAACAATCCAATCAAGAAATGTGGTACAGAGCCAAACAGAGAATTCACAACAGAGGAATCTCGAATGGCAGAGAAGCACTTAAAGAAATATTCAAAGTCCTTAGTGATCAGAGAAATACAAGTCAAAATGAACCTGAGATTCCAGCTTACATCAATTACAATGCCTAAGATCAAAAATTCTGGTTACAGCACATTTTGTAAAGGATATGAAGAAAAAGAAACACTCCTCCATTGCTGGTATGATTTCAAACGTACAACCACTATGAAAATCAATCTGGAGGTTCCTCAGAAAATGGAAATAAATCTACATGAAAACCCAACTATACCACTCTTGGGCATATACTTAAAAGATGTGCCACCATGCCACAGGGGCATGTGCACCACTATTTTCATAGTAGCCTTATCTGTGATAAGGCTGGAAACAACACACATGTCCTACAACTGAAGAATGGATACAGAAAAAGTGGCTCATTTACACAATGGAATACTATTCAGCTATTGAGAATGAGAATGTCATGAGTTTTGTAGGCAAATGGATGGAACTAGAAAATATCATCCTGAGTGAGGTATATCAGACCCAAAAGGACATGCATGGTAGATATTCACTAATAAGTGGCTATTAGCCAAGAAAGGTACAGAATATTCAGGATACAATCAGCAGAACTCAAGAAGGTTAACAAGTTGAAGGCCCAGGTAAGAATGCTTCATTCCTACTTGGGAGGGAGAAGAAAGCAATCATGGTGGGTAGAGGGAGGGAGGGACCTGGATAAGGAGAGGAAAATGGGAACATGATCAGGTATTTTTGGAGGAGAAACAGGAAAGAACCCTTGAAGGCCAGCAGAATGAACAGAAATATGCAACCTTGGGGGTGAAAGGTGTGGGGACACTCTAGAATGTACCTGAGACCTGGGAGGTGAGAGACTCTCATGACTCAAAGAGAGGGACCTTAGATGAAATGCCCAACAGTAGGGAGGGGGTCATTGTAGAGTCCACCTCCAGTAGGAAGATAGGGCATCAAATGGAGGGATGAGGTTGCCATCCCACAGTTAAAAATTCTGACCCAGAATTGTTTCTGTGTAATAGAACTGTAGGGACAAAAATGGAGAAGAGACTGAGGGAAAGAAGGTCCAGTGACTGGCCCAGCTTGGGATCTATCTCAAGGGAAGCCTTCAAGACCTGACACTGTTACTGATGTTATGGTGTGCTTATAGACAGGAACCTAGCATGACTGTCCTCTGAGAGGCCCATCAAGCAGCTGACTGAGACATAAACAGATACTTACATCCAACCAATGGACTGAAGTCAGGGACCCCTGTGGCTGAAGTAGAAAAATGCTGAAAGAAGTTGAGGAGGAGGAGGACCCCACAGGAAGGCCAGCAATCTCAATTAATCTATACCTTGAGAACTCTCAGACACTGAGCCACCAACCAGGCAGTATACCCTAGATAGTATGAGCTCACCCCACCCCTCTGACACATATACAACAGAGGACTGCCTTGTCTGGCCTCAGTGAGAGAAGAACTGTATAACCCTTGAGAGACTTGCGGCCCCAGGGAGTGGGAGACCTAGTTGGTGGGGGATGGGGGGAATAATATTTAATTACAACAGTCATGTTCTTATAGGCTGGAAAAGTTTGTCACCTGTTAAATCTAGAACTGACCTTAATACTTGCAGGTAATTAAGATGATATAAAAGCAGATTGGGAAAATTTTTAAAAATGAAAAATAAAAGAAAAAGCCAAAGTGCCCCCTAAGAAAAAAGAAAAGAAAACAGTCTGAAATATGTCTCCAAGATGACCTACAGAAAGATAGCGTCAAAAAAGTAAAAAAGTGATGAAGATAAACATTATGGAATGGTGATGATGGTGGTGATATTGACAATAGTAATGATAATGGCAAAGTAGGGTACATTTATTTTTTTATTGGAATGACTTTTTTCTTTTTTTTCTTTTATATTTTATTTACATTTAAGATGCCATCCCCTTTCCCCATTTCCTCTCCCTAGAAAACCCTGTCCCATGCCCCCCTTTCCGTTTTGCTTTTATACAATTTTTTTAAAAGTTAATCAAAGGATTTATAAGTTTGGTAATGCTCAATCAGAAGTATAACCCAATACCCAACCTAGATATATCAACTATCTTTGACTGTTGAAGACATGTGAACATCTGCCTCCATGCTCCCTCTCTCTTTCTCTTTCTCATCACCTAGCTTCTCCTCTCCTTCATCTTCTCTCCTTACTCCATCTCTTCCTCTCAGTACTCCTTCCCACTTACCTCCTCCTACATATCACTCTTCCTGTTAAAGTAAAACTTTTTCTCTCAAAATACAATTAGTGTATACTTATTCCTAATTGTACCAGTGAGGTACAAGATAGTCCTAATACCCAGTCCATCATTTTGTTGACTAACCAGAACCTCTGTCATCTCTTCTAACTAAAACACTTACTTTTGATCCTGGCTTTTTTTCTCTTTTTTTAGAATGAATGTCAGCTGAAAACCATCTACTCAGATCTTTTCTCTCAAAGTAAATAGCCAGGATTGGCTATGAGACTATAGGTCTTCAACCCCATCAGAAATCCAGAATGACTGAGTTAACTGAAGTTATGGGAAGCACTAAACATAGCTTCTAAACCTTGGCCAATTTAGAGAGACCTCTGAACACCTGAAAAGCCCCTATACTACCGAACGTTGGAGCATCAAATTTTCAGCCTTCTGGCCCAGAGTCATCTGACAGACCTTAGTGATGCAGGATTATCCTTGAAGTTACTCCAGTTGTGTGGTGACAGCCACCAGGCAAGAATTGCCTCTTTCCATCTACAGACAAATTACTGTCCAGCAAAGTACACACATGCAGAATAGTCGACTGATTATATCTGCCTAGACAGAGTAGGGTACATTTATGTTGTGAGAGGAGGAAACTCTGTGGTATGTCCTGTGTTACAGATACAAGTAGTTCTTCAGCAATCAAGTAGTATGACCTACCATTTAAGACTCTATCCCCTGATATCCATCACCCTTTGCAAGCCATAGCTCCAACACTTCATAGTAACGTAATTTTTCACAAATGATCTATTGCCCTTTGACTCATTTTTCCTTCTTTAAACTTAGGAGAATAATGTATAATAGACTTCCCTTGTTAAAGTTAAGAATGATTATTTCTATAGCACATAATGCAATATCTATGTTATAATAAATAATCTCTGAACCTTCTATTCCTGTTTCTGACATACAGTAGGTACTCAAGATGTTTTAGTAACTAAAAATCACATACATGATCCATTTTAATTCACTATTTGATTTCATGATTAAAAAGTACTTCCCTATATTGATTGATTGACAATCTAAGACTGTGTGCCTGCTTTAAAATTCTTGATAAAAGAAGAAGCTCATTTTATCTGGGATACCAAAAAAGCCCATTGAATCTGGGATGAAACAGGGATGTACTTAGTGTGGAACATTAAAATCTTTTATTTTATTGTGTAGCAAAAATGATCTATATTGTTCTACTGGTTATTTTTTGTTGCTTTCCAAAGGACATGTTAGAGTCATTTTATCATTAATTGTGTCTTTTTCTGTTCCCTATAAATAATTAAATTACCACTAAAATCACTTCCAAGCAGCTCAGGACAAAGGTCTTTCCTTGCAGAAGATAGACTCATTAGTTTCTCAGAAAGAGTGAAAGAAGTGTCACTCTTTTACCTAACCCGAGTGCTTGCCCAAAGAGGAGAATGCAGGAAATGAGAGAAGTGATGGGCCTCATGGGCCTACCTATAGTCACTTCTGTTCTTCAGCTGTGAAGGGATTTGACAGTGTCCCTCATAGCACTACACTTTAGCTACTTCTGCACCTAGCAAAGACCTGAGCGGCTCTGTACTCAGTTCTTCAAGAAAGTTCATAGTGCCTGTGTAAATACATAGTTATTATAAGATCACAACATTGCACATTGTAAATTCAGTTGTACTTAAAAAAGGGGTTTGGGTACAATATCCTGGTCTTTAATTCATCTTGAGAGAAATTTATAGTCCCTCAAATGAACCTCCATAGACTCCAAAGGGCTTTTATATGTAATTAAAATTAGTAAAACTAAATTTCTGTTGTATTATTACATGTGGTATTTATTTTATTATTATTAAACGTGGAATTTGATATATTTTTTCTTTTTTCTGTTTTTATTTTTTCTTTCTGTGTCATGAGACTTGAACCTGATTTCAGTAAGTATCTATTGTAAAAGTTCTACTGTTAAGATATATATATATATATATATATATATATATATATATAATTTTTTTTCTTTTTCTACTTTTACTGAAAATATTTTTTTCATAAAATATATGAGATTATGTTTTCCCCTCCCCTAATTCATCCTAGATACTCTGCTACCACCCTCGCAATCTGCACTAAAGTATGGCTTTGAAACTTTTACATAGAAGGAATACTTTCATTTAATAATGTATAAAAATTTTAATTGCTGTGAAGTGAGCAGATGCAGATACTTACAGCCAACCATAGAACTGAAGTCGGGACTCCTATGGAAGGGTTAGGGGAAGAACTGAAGGAAAGGAAGAGGATTGTAAACCCAAGGGAAAAACAATGGTATCAACTAGACTGGAACCCTCAGAGCACCCAGAGACTGAGCCATCAACCAAAGAGCATATGTGGGCTGGTTTGTGGCCCCCGTTACATATGTAGCAGAGGTATAGCCTCAGTGGAAACAGTTGGGCTTAATTCTGTAGAAACTTGATGCCCCAGAGAAGGGGAGTGCTGGTGGGGGTTGGTGGAGGGGAGCACCCTCTCAGAAGCAAAGGGGAGAGGGAATATGGTGAAGAACTCCTGACTAGGGGACCAAAATTGAGGGCAATATTTGGAAAGAAAATAAACATAAACATAGTAGTAGTAGTAGTAATAATAATAATATGTTAACTATAATTATAATATATTAATTAATAATAATAATTATTATTATTATTAAAGAGAAGGTCAAGGGCTCAAAGCCACATTCAGCTACACAGAAAGTCTAGGGACAATTTGAGATATTAAAAAAAAAGTAAGAATTTAAAAATAGGTTAACCACCTATATGTTAATAATACTCCTTCAGCTTTGGAAAATAGCCATGCATTCTTAGATTATTTTGACTTTTTAATATACATTATGAAGACCACATTATGTTCTCCTTTTTGACTTATGTGTCAAAAAACTCAAAGTCAATGTCCCTGTAGAGTTAGAGCTAGTATTGAGGATTCTCAATGACTCCCATTTCTCCTGATTTTTTAAATAATGTTTACTTTAATTTATTTCCCAATACTTTATGAGATTATAGGTACAGCAAGATTTTACTCTGCCTTGACAGAGACAAATATTACTTTTTAGTAAATGATGATCTTAGTATGTTAATACCATTATATAGTTATTGCAAATAATTCTGGTTATTTTTACCATAAAATTAAATAATGTGCTATTTCTGATACTTAAAATGTGATGTTTTAAAGAAAATCATGCCTTCCAATCTGGCTTGATTTTATTAAGCAATTCATGGATTTTATTTTATGAATAGTGGAGTGTGAAAAATTATATTGAGTGCAATGTTCTATTTCCTAAAATTCCAAATACAAGATCAATCACACTCACAGGATTTAATGGTGACTGCCTTCAAATTTTTACCATACAGACTGTGCAGTAGTCATCGACTTAACCTGAAGCACTTCTAAACTAAATGAAGGAAACAAGCTAAGATTAACGGTGGAACATAATGATTTTATTTAATTAGCTATGTCGCCTATAGCTTCCTTGTATAATCAATCTCTGAACAGATTCTTACACATTCTTTGTTCTTTACTTACAGCTTTACATAATAGCTTACTTTAATTCAGCACATTTATTTCACCATTCCCACATCCTAACTCAGAATTTATAGGGTCTTCTAATAATCTTCTCACAATGATTTTCTTTGAACTTCATGTCTGCCTGTATAATGAAATTGATGAAACCACTTAACCTTCCAGCTTGTGTTACTTCAACATGTAGAGTGGCTTCTTCTGATTTCCTCTAGTAGCTAAAAATGTTTCTGCTGTCCAAGGTTAGTTTGATGCCACCACATGCTCCACCCTTAATCTTATTTCCTGCCATCGCAGCAGGCACTAATTGTCCTGTCAGCAAGCACAGAGCACCACTACAGTTACAACGTGCTCATCCTCACACTTGTAAGTGTTCTTTTCACATCTAAACCAAGATTTTACTTTCTGTACTTACATGAAAAATGGTCATTTAAATGTCATCTCTTACTTTTTAAATATTTGAGACATTGTATACTAATATTGATAACTGCCAGGTAATTGTGCATTAAAACCTTTTTAACACCATATTATTACCATTATTGCACAAGAACTAGTCTGTACAATAATCTCCCTGAGGGAGGTGGTGACTGGTGAGGCCTGGCCATGTAAACACTCAAGGAGATCTCATCCAGATCTTCCACAATGAAATTTACATATTCTTTTTTTACTTTTTTAAATTGAATATTTTATTTATTTACATTTCAGATGCTATCCCCTTTCTCCATTTCCCCTCCCTAGAACCCCCTTATTACATCCCCCTCCTCCTTTTTGCTTTTATACCATTTTAATTGTATGTAAGTATTAAGTTCAGTTCTAGTTTGAGGAACAAGCAAGACAGTAGTCAAAGAGCAAAGAAGGAAATAAACAAACTTCCAGGAACACTCCCATAATCACTGTTTCTAAGGGCTTATCAGGATGATTAAAATATTTGACCTACTTTCCTGTTCTAGCCCAAGGTCATTTTCATGCCTGAAGCCTATGAGCTTAAAATTTAGATTCCTGCCTGAAATCACTTCTTTGTTCTATCCTAAGACTTAGATTCTTGCCTGAAATTGCTTCTCTGTTCTAGACTAATGTCAGATTCCTGCCTGAAGTCCAATTTCTTGTCCTTGGCCAATGTCATATTCCTGCCAAGCAGCCCATTTCCTTGTCCTTGGCCCATGTCAGATTTTTGCCAAGCCCCAAAAGCTCTCTGCCTTTCCCCCTTTTTTGTTTCTGAGCTTGTCTTAGGTCATTCTGCCAAGAATGCATTCCTTACCTGTCATGGAACATGCATTATCAAAAGTAATGCACTTCTATCTTAGATTGGTAAGGTCCTGTGTAGAAGCTTACCTGTACTTGGCTTGCTAGCCTGTTAATTTAATAACTCTCTCTGGGGGTCCAGTTTCAGTTTCAAGCCATGTACTTTGGCTGCCAACATGTTGATGTTCTTTTTCTACTATTGCATTTGCACAGAGCTGTCTAAAACAGAGTTTTTATCCTGTTGATCTCGGTGTTTAACATGAATTTTGAGCCATGCTTTAGATACACTGTGGAGATGACATATAGTTACAACAAATGGATGAAATATAGGAGAAAACACCATACTTGCAGGCACATGCATGCACACACACACACACACACACACACACACACAGTGAGACACACAAATGCACAGAGAATTGCACAATTTTAAATAATCTATATTAGCTACACAAAGGAAGTTTTTTTTTCCTGAATGTTGTACCTTTTATAAAAAATGAAAGTTTTACTTATTAAGACCATTTGTTCATCTCCCTTCTAATGTAAGTGATTAAGTCTCTGAACTTTGAATCATTATTTTCTAAGGCTGTTCTGTTTCCTCACTTAGGCTGACAATCGTGTGCTTTTAATATATGCATGTCTCATGGTTATATAGAAATCCTTAAACAGGAACTACTGGTGAACAGTGCTAATCACTTGGAAATGTGAGAATTAATGTGGAACAGTGGCTCAATGGCAGCAAAAGAAACCTACCCAAATCATAGTTAGGACCCCTCTTTGACTCTTAGATTGTCTCCTTTTCTTGTTCTTTTTTTTCCAGCTCCTGTTCCTCCATCACTTGTTTTTAGAAGATAAAATAAATCTCTTATTAAGATGTGCAGGTGTGTGTGTGTGTTTCCATGAATGTATGTAAAAGCACACATGCTCAAGTGCTTTAAGAGCAGAACCAGAGGTGGAATTCCTTAATAGCTATCCACTATTTGTTTTTTGGACAAGTTCTCTCACTGTGAAATCACCAATTAAGTTAGGCCCAGTGGCATCTCATTACAGAGAAGATGTGAGGAGTATCTCGTCCTTCTTTAGGTCCATTTAATTTCTTCTTTTATATTTCATGTCCACAAACTGGCTGGGCATATCTCTAAAGTACATACATTGGGAAGATCAGGTGTTAGGTAGTTAATACAATAGAATATTCATTTTATATTTGAGTGTATGTGTGGGTGAAGAGGTCCATGTATGTCAGGGGATTATATCCATGAAACTTTACAATTTGATTGTCTAAATAATACCTGAATAATGACCACATCAGTTGACATATCTTAAAATCTATGGGAGAAATATCAATAGGTCTCATTGCTAGAAAAAGAGCTACAGGCAATTAATGGCTGCTAAGATTAAAAGTATCAGTCTTCTCCAGGGGCAAAATTCTTGTTAGATTAGCAATCCAAAGTATCAATCCCATTCATATGAACAACACTAAATGGACTCAACAGGCTGCATTTGTGTGCATACATGCACATGTGCACACACATATGTGCAAGCATGAACACACACACACACATAAAGATAAAGAGAATCAATGGAAAGGACACAAGAGGAAATGTAGGGCAGAGAGTATAGGTGGTAATGTTTAAAATCATGAAAAGTGTCATCTTTTAAAAAGGGATCTCAGGCAGAAGAGATTTCTCAGAGGTTAAAGACATGTGCTACTGTTGTAAAGAACCCAGGTTTGGTTCATAAAATCCACATGGCAGCTTACAACCGGGTGAAATTTATTTCCAGTTGATTCTACATTCTCTTCTGGTCTGTGGGTAATATACATACATGGTAAACTTAAATACATTCAGGAACACACACACACACATAATATTTCAAAAGTGTATCTTCATTAAGTAATAGAAATCAAACATTACTGCCTTAGTTAGGTTTTTATTTCTTTAATAAATGCCATAATCAAAAGCAACATGGGGAAAAAGTTTTATTCCACCTTATACTTCCAGATTAAAAAAAAAAAATCATCACTGAGGTTGGAACAGGAGCTCAAGGCAGAAACTGGAGCAGAAGGCAAGCAGGAGGACCAGTACTAATTTGTTCAGTTGGCTTTCTGACATCATCCAGGTCTGTGTGCAAAGAACTGGCATCACCCGCATTGGCCTGGGCCCTCCTCTATCAATTACTAATAAAGAAAATACTCCACATACTTACTTAAGGCAATATAAAGGATGTATTTTTCCATTGAGATTACTCTTCCCGAATAACTCTAGCTGATATAAAATTGTCTCTATCCCTCCAAAACACATCAACCACAACAAATATCTATATATCTCTATTGTTTCAAAAAATGTTGGAATACTATTTAAGATAAATAATAATACAATAAATAATAAATACAACAGAATAAACAGAAGCATTGAATACTTTGAAAGCCACCTAACCTTTTTAAAAATCCACTCAAATTTATCATATATATCATTTTTGTAACTTTAGCTCCAGCTTTTGGTCTCACTGGGATTGTGGTATATTAGAGTCACATGAGAGAATGGCACACAAATTATTATCTGAATCTTTGTTATTTACATTAAATGTATAACCAAACTAATTTGTATCAACTGTATTCAGAAATGGCTTCAGGTCATTGTCTCAATGTCTGGAATAAAGGAGAGTGAGACAGCCATCCTATGCCCAAATCTTACAGGTGGCATCTCTAGGCAAATTATTTTAGAACATGTACTGTACTTTCCTGAAGTCGGATGTCTAAGGTTACAACATTCTAAGAGCGCAAGAGATAGTCCTTTGATCCATAAAATATCCTCTAGCAAACAACAATTAAATGAAGCAGAAAGATATATTTTTATATATGGTAATTTTTCATGAAGACTTTCTACTTTCAGAAAAATAGTTTGACACTTACTGGGACAAGAAATTCATGCTTAGTTTACGATATTCCTGTGACATATCTCAAAATATAAGCAAAATTTTTCTTTTCTTTGACAACTTAAAAAAATCCTCATCATAAACAAATTTTTTACACTTGTAGTAAAATAATTAGTGAATGCATATGCACCATAAGATCTCCAAAGATTGCATATTTCCCAAAATAGTAAAGCTCTTAAAATTAAATACTGTGATATAATAGTTTCCAAACTAAATGTGATGTGTGTTTAACTATAAACGTGTTTTCTGGAAAATGAGATAATAATCAAGCACTATGAGATCACAAATGTGCAGGAAACCTAATCCCTGCCTTACATATGCACTGTTGTCAACAAACAAATAATTTAAAACAAACAAAAAATGTGTTGACAGTGTCCTATCACAAGTCATTCTTTTCTCATTTGCAGGATCGCAGGAGGGAGATGGGAGTCAGATTTGATGCTACATTATGTAAAGCATCCCATGTTCAGCGATTGTGATACAGGAGATCCACCACAGTTATCAGCAGAAATCCAGGCTCTCAGGTGCGTTTAGTTATTTTCAGGTTTGTTATATGATTTTAAGTTTACATTTATTTTATGTGTGGAAGATGCATGCCACAGTGCACTAGTGATTGTCAGAAGACAACATTGAGACAGAAGGACTCTTTCTTAACTATATACACAGTTCTTCTACCATGTAGGATCTGGAGTTAGACTCCAGGCCTTCAAGGGCTTTTACCTGCCTAATTTTATATCAGAAAACTACTTTTTAATATTCTTAATAAAAATATTATAAATATTTTAATGTGAATATATCTGTCATTTAAATTTAGAATCATTTAACTAAAATTTAATGAACCTAATTATTTTCTGCTAAATAACTTAGAAATTTAGAAAGAAGAAAAGTCACTATTTTAAAATTTGATAGCTTGCTGAATAAAAATTAATTAATGAAATGAATATAATGCCCCCAAAACATTATTTTCACAAACAAAATAAACTATGACATTAATGATAATTATTTCAAAATCATACTTATAGTGACTAAAAGCTACTTTGGGGAGATAGGGTTTTCTTCACTTACAGGTTAGTTTCTTTCACATAGGGAAGCATCGACAGGAACGTAAGTGGGAGCCTGGGTCCAGGGCCTGAAGCAGAGAGCACAGAGAACCACTGCTGCTTAATGGCTAACTTCCCCTACTTGCTCAGCTACTATTCTCTCTTTTTTTTCTTCTTTTATTTTTGCAATTGCATCTTTTTGGATATTTTAATTATTTGTATTTCAAATGTCCTCGCCTTTCCCCATGTCCCACCCTAGAAACCTTCTATCCTATCCCACCTCCTCCTTTTTGCTTTTATACCATTTTAATTACATGCAAGTATTAAGGTCAGTTCTAAGTGGAGGAACCAGCAGTACAATAGATGCAGATTCAGCATCTATTCTTATATAACTCAGGCTCACCTGTCTAGGAGTCACACCAACTGCAGAAGGCCGGGAACTTTCACATCAATCAACAATGAAGTGAACAACTAAGAAACAAAACAACAAGCAAACAAACACCTCCAAAAATCCATAGACATGCCCACAGACCAATCTGATGAATGCTATTTCTCAACTGACATTTTTATCTCCTTAGTTGTGTCTAGATTTATAACAAGTTGACAAAAACAAACTGTGACTATAATATAGCACACTCTGTCCAACTGAGAGCATTACAGAATCACACAGAAAATGACATAGGTCAGTGAAAGCCCAACACACAATCCAGTGACTTTTTTTTAGGACTCAGGCCTTTATTGCACGTAGTATCATAAAAAGAAATGATTAACAGGATGTTAATGGCTAAATCTCCTTCATCACTTACTGATGAAGTTGAACTGAAGGTACTAAATCTGGAAGTACTGATTACAGTTGCAACAGGAAAAGAGTCAGGGGATGCTGTCTACACAGACGACCCTGACAACCCTGTAGGCACACATCCACGTTTGTTTACCTAACATCTATGTAGACTTCCACACGCCAGAAGCTATGTGGAGGTAGGCATTGGCATGACCTAATTAATGACCCTGCCTCTACAGAGTAGTTAGCTGACCTCATCCTCTAGGCCTTGTATAGTCTAGTTTCCCAAGGGATGCATCTTGACATCTCCCTAATCCTTTGCACAGCTGGCCTGAGGAAGCTTCTAGAAATTTATTTGAATTTATGGGATCTGGGTCTATTGTGAAGTTTTCAATTGCTAAGAATGTTTGAGATTAATGGCTAAATGTTTAATTCAATTTTGCTCAAGGCACTAAATTTACAAAACCATTAACCCGTATTTAAAAAGAGCTTCTTCAGTTGGCGATGCTGTTCAATTGTCAGTCAGCTCTAATCACTAGCCAGAGGGAGAGCTGTCTCCAGTAAGCTTGGGAAGGAAGCCAACTGCCTGACCTTCTGAGGACTCTCTTCTCAGAGGCACTGTGAGATCTTCGTAGAAATCGTTTCACTTACCATTACAGGAAAATAAAAATTAGTTACCATATGTGAAGTTTTAAATATTTTTCTTAACTGAAATAAGAGGGAAAAGGATATTTTATCCTAGTTTTCTGCCATCTGCTATCTACCAACTATTGTTCTATAATCCATACATCTGTCATTTATCATCTATCATCTATCTTATATCATCTATAGCTATCATTTCTTCATCATCTGTTAATCATTTATCTATCATCCATCTCACTATTAAACTTTATAAATTCTCTCTCTCTCTCTCTCTCTCTCTCTCTCTCTCTCTCTCTCTCTCTCTCTCTCTCTCTCTCTGTGTGTGTGTTCATGCATACCATTCAGGCACATGACACACTGGACAAGTGAACTTTCAAGATTCTATTTCCTTTCCTTCTACCTGTGATCACCGGGCTTGAACTCAGACAGGAAATCCTTGTAACAAGTGAATTTACCCTTTACCTAGTGAATCATTTGTCAGTCAAAAATTATAAAAAATGTATTTTGAAAACTCATCATTTTGTTTCCTAGTTTCATATGCTTTTGAAATCAATGTTTTTCTTGCATTTTTGAATGTATATCAACAGTGGCTTCTTCATACCATAAGCAGTAGAGGAGTAAATTAATCAAACAAACAGAACATCCCACAACTTATTTGCTGAATTAAAGCAAATATATTGAAATGCCAATAATAAAACATGCATAGCCCTTTAGGAAAATTTATATGGACCACGAATTGGAGATGAATAACGGAGATTCAGCTACTACTCCTTAAGTGAGTATCCATTGCTTCTTAGGGAACTGAGTAAGTACTTCTTTGTAAGTATGCGTGCAATGACACATGCCTCCAGAAGCAAGACTTCTATTTAAAGAGTTGTTCTTTGAAATACTATATGTCTGGTTACTTTTTCATCTTAGGGTTTAAAACAATTAGTAAACAATCAGAGGATATTACCCATTATACAGATTAAGTTTCCCTCCTTTTCTATTAAAATCAAAAATATTTAATTTTTAAACAAAAGAAAATTGAGGTAATTTGCTTTGACACAGTTTTCATGACAGCCTTTTTTCCTGTGAATATTTAAGTTCACACAATTTATTAATTTTAAAATGAAGTGATTGTGTTTGTCATTCAAATATATATATATATATATATATATATATATATATATATATATATAATTTCATTCCATTTAGACACAATTTTATTGTCCCTCCCAAATGTATAAATACTTGTTTGTTTCTTAGAAAAGTACGCTCAAAGACTTTTTAAATTTTATGTCTTCATTTATTACATATGATCCTATAGGTCAAGTCTGCAGACTGATGCTGATATTTGATACAGTCTCAGATTGCAGATGTTTGCCATGAATGATTCTTATTTTTTTTTCTATAAAAGCCAAGTAGATAATATTACAAACCTTGTAGTCCATAGTCATATATTTAGCAGCCACTGGGGTATTCAAAATCTACATGAATTACCAGTAAACAATGGGCATGGCTCTGCCACAGTGAAATTTGGTGGACAGAGACTTGAGCTCTGCGTACTCTTCATGTATTTTAAAATGTCAGGCTCCATTTCTGTTTTCCATAGTGTGAAAAACTTTAAAAGCTCCTTTAATTCCAGGATGATATGACAACTCTTCACTCTACTGTCCTCTCCAACTGTCACCTTCTGTCTTCTGATGTCCCACCTTCTGAAGTTCTTCATACTCACAACTGTGGAAAGCCTTAGGAGGGTTTGTCAAGATTTTATTTGGCAAAAACACATTTGCCATGTGTCAATACTCTTACCTCTAGCTTGAGTTCACTAATTCTAGAAAACCGTGTAAAAGAGCGACTACATTCATACAAATAGGAGTTTCTAAAGTGAACACTGTGATAATTGATCAATAAAAGGAATATCACCCAGCTGAAGAATTGGCTCAGCCCTTCAGAATCTTGGCTTCTCTTCCAGAGGACCAGGGTATGATTTTCAGGACCCACATGACAACTGATAAGTGTTTGTAGCCCCAACCCCTGGGAAACTCACATCCTACTCTGGCTACTGCGGCTAATAAACATGCATGTAGCACACAGACATAGAAGCAGGGACAATGTGCACACATATAAAATTTTGAAATGAAAAAAATAAAATCTTAAAGTGTATATCAGATGCATTACTGCGAAGACTTGCAGTGGCAGTATCCTTAGAAGGGATTCTGCAATGTAAACATTGAGTGCAAAGATACTGTATGTTTTAGAGCAAGCATGTGATTCTCTCCACATCAATAGTCTAAACACCCTATAAAATAGGAAAACGAATGAGTTTCAGAGATGCAGTATGTGTGCCCACAGTGAGTTCCACAGTCAGGCCCTGACTCGACAATACACACCCTTCATACTACTAATGGAACCAAGTGGAAGGCTGTGTGTTTTCTCTGAAGTGGAGAACGAAACATCTTTGCCGGTAGCACAGAAATGATTGCTGACAATTTAATTGGAATTTAAAGTGTTTTCACTGCATTAATAAATAATTAACACCAGTCTCAGAAACAGCTTGGCTCTGTTTGAGAATTGTGAATTAGCAGATAAGCTTTCCACAAAACCAGTTTAACAAGGGCAAATACCCTGAAGTAGCACTTCTGAGTTCTGCATTCATGGAAATATCTTTTCCCCAAAGTTCCAGAAGCATTTGCTGAAGTAGGAAACCATGGGTTTCACATTCTGGTTGGAGAGTTAAGCTAAGTAACTTCTAAGTTTTGTTATGAAGATGCGCCTGTAATGCGAGCTACAGGGATGCTGTTCTCAACTCCTCTGTACACAGTTCCATCCCATAAAACATGCCAGGTTTGTTACATAAATAACTACTTGCCATTAATGTTTAAATAATATGCGATTTTCACTCATAAACAAAATACAGTTCTTCTTCTTATTTTTTTTTTTTATGCCAGTGATCACGAAAGGTCTCTGGTAATACAAAGACTCAATTTCTCAAAGCAATATCTACTAGAGTACAAAATAGCTTAAATCCATGTTTTGTTATCAAGTACAAAATAAAAAACACAAACATTAAAACAGTGAAATCACCTTCTCCTGTTTTAGGATATTTGACATAAAATATTTTGACCAATGTTGGGCCATAATTGCACATGTACAAAGGAGTTACTTCTTGATAATGAGATTTAAAATAAAATAGAATTTGAGAGGACATTTCCCCTCTTTCAATAACTAGAAACATATATTAAACATTATTTGAGTTAAAATAATATCAGGTTGTATGCTTTAGTTTGAATGCTGTTTGTTGGTTCCTCCCTATATAATTGTATTAGCAATGTAGTATACAAATACCTCCCAGAACTTTGAATAGTTGTATTTAAAGGGTTAGGAAAAATAGCTACTCAAGAAAGAAAAAAATGAAAAAAGAGTTAAAATTTTATTTATCTATTTAGCCTCTCTGTATACATAAAGTAACTCAAATGATTCAGGTTTGGACTATTTTTTTATTTACACTTAAATTCCTAGTTGTTACCACTAACTAACTAATTGTTCTAGTTTCACATCTCTTATTGTGATTAAAATATCCTGACAAATCTATGCCAGCAAGGAAAGAGTTTACTTGGCTCACAACAGGGAAGTAAGGAGGTAGAAAATGAGCTCATATCTTTGCAAACAAGGCTTTTTCTTTCTTTTTTTTTTTTTTTTTTTTTTTTTTTTTAATAATATATAATTTGTCTGGGACACTGGGGAGAAGCTGCCCTCACAAGCAACCCTTTGAGTTCCCAGGGCTTATCTGCCTCTTGGCACCTGCTTATGTTAGCCTCCCTGTGACCAAGGCCGGCTTCTAATGCTAATTTCATGTCCCACTGGGGACACCTACTTTGAAGACATATTTCCTAACATAAATTATTAAATTGATCTAATGCCTCACAAGTTGACCTCACAAGGGTTTCCAAGCTCTGAGCTACCCTGCTGCCCATCTTAGGAAGAGCAAATCTGATAGTGAAAAAAGGAAATAAAATCCGAAAAGTTTTTAGCCCTGTTAGAGAAAACCGGCAAGAGAAACCCCCCCGTCTGTCCGCCTCCGTAGTTTGTTCTCTATTGCACATCAGTGCCTCCATTGCTTTACGAACTGCTTAGTGATGCTTGCTTTAGTGATGCTTGCTGCTCCTCTTGTCTTCTTCCATTTGCTTCAGACCATTGTGCTTGTCACTATGATCTGTTTACTTTTGCTGGTGGAACCTCTATCATGTATGACCCTACATTCTGAAGATGACACTGAAGCCTATAGAACTTCATGGGGTAAAGCCTGGAGAACAGTCACCACAGGGATGCAAACAGGAGCCCATCCATGAATCATTGCTTATCTTCTGTGGAGTTTGGCGGGGTCAGACAAGGCTGGCTCGTGAAGTTGTATTACAGATTTGGGCTCTTCTCCCAGGAACATCAGGAAGTCATTCAAAGACTTTTGACAGGAAATGGCACAATGACATTTTTATTGTGAAAAGATCACTCTGGCTAAGTTTGAGAATGATGAATATAGAGAACAGGCGTGTTCTTAATGATTTTAGAAATTGCCTGGAGAGACATCAAGAAAAGGCGGATTTGTTTGTCCCTGCAAAAGCTTCTGTGCTGTGGACTAACCATGGATACAGTCACATTTACCTTGATAAACTTAATAAAACTTTATTTTGCAAAGTTAGAAATAATTTGTGAAGGTGGTTGATGAAAAACCAACATCTAGAAACCGGAAGCTTCCTAGAAGTCGTCATCACTGCAATTGCACAGGTGTAGAAACAGCCCCGAAAAAATAGATGCCTTTCCCAACTCACAAAATGCAGGTATAAAATGAAAATCCATCTTTTTTCCTTCTCTGTGTCTTTCTTACTGAAGCACAGAGACTTTCTGTTATGAAAAGAAATCTACATGGACTGGAGTCCTCTCAATTAACTTCTTGGGGAAACCTTGCTTCTATAATTCAAAGCAATTTCAGTATATTTTGGAGATTAATTTTTCATGGATGTACTGCGCTGCCAGAATAGTCTTAATAAGATTCTATATGGATCTCTATTGTAGTATATATTAAGCTTCACATGTCAAATTTGACACTCTCACTCCGCCCCAACAACAACAACAACAAAAACAACAACAAGAACAAAAAAAAAAAATTAGCTTTATCCCATGGAAAGTTATCGGCTTCACTTTTGGAGTTATCTTAAGATGATTGGTTTTTAATAAAAAGTGCAGCAATTTTTCTAAAATGTGAAATTTTAAATTTTTAACTGGTATGGAAAATTGGAGCCGAATTTATGTGCAGTTTAGATATTTGTGCACAGTAAGTAGTGGTGATTTTGTTTTTGTTGTTGTTGTTGTTAAGCTAAAAAGCAGATGATATGAGACTATGCCTTTGACAATTAAGGTAATAATCTAAGGATTTGTATGGTACATGTGTTCAAAATTCATTTTAAGCTTTGCATATTAATATCTTATTTCATGTTATTTTATTTGAAGCAAAGAAAGTAATTTAAATTTTTCCTCATTCTTTTCTTTATCAACATTATCTTACACTACCAATTGCAGATAAATGAATTAAACAAAATTTTCACACATTTGATTTGAATATTATATATATGTATGTATGTGTATATATATATATATACATACATACATATATGTGTATATGTATACACACACACAGACACACACACACACACATATATATATAAAATTTGGATTGCTATGAGAGAAACTGCATAATATCAGAATATTACAGAATTTTAATACAATGTTTTGAATACAACTGGGTATAAAATCACCAGGGAACTATCAAATCATAGCCATATCATCAGAGTTTGTTATTGGCACAGGGGAGGGGGAGGGGAAAGCAAGGATAAACCTTTGCTTTTACAAATGTCACAAATTTAAATTTCCTTATAGGAACAACAGTTTTATTGTTAAGCTTCCTTGTGCTGTGTGTCATGATAAATTAAGGTCTCACCCCTCAGTAGTCATCCCACTCTGGGCAATGTTATGATCTTTATGGAAGTTACCCTCTCTTACAGAAGGTCTAATACATTGTCAGTGTACTAGTGATATTTCAATTACATTTAAAACATGAAGATAGGTAGCAGCAGATAATATAGGGTTTGTTTGACAGCTTGATTGCCAATCAACTGAGTTTATCTTTAGCTCTATAGATAGATTGCTTAAAACTAGTGCAGGACCTAAGATAATAGACAATTTGGCTAGGTATGGTGATGCACACCTATAATTTGGACACTTGGAAAATAGAAGCAAAAGGATTAATATTTCAAGGTGAGGCTCCAATTCAAAACATGTCCAAACCAGACTCACTTACATGAGACCCTGTCTTAAAAGATAGATATAATAAAAAAACATATGTCACATAAATAATCTATAGTATACATTTCTTATCTGGAATTACAAGATGTAGAATTCGGTTGTAACTGTTCAACTGATTAATCTATTATTAATCATATCATGAAACTTAATCTTTCAAAATCTTCATCACTTCACTTTAAAGAATGAAGACACTGTCAACCTCATTGACTTTATATAAATTAATATATGTCAAAAGGAGATTGAGACACTATATTATACACATATACTTTCAATTGTATGATAGCAAGGGAATAGACTGTTTTAACATTAACATTATTAACATTGTTTTTACTATTTAAATTTACAGAGTTGCATGCATATTTTGTTATTTGTATATAGCAAATATCAGAAATAATAGACTTTAATGTAGGGCTTTTGATTTAATGTAGGGACAATTGATTTTGGTTCATGATGCTAGAAGTTTCAATCCATGGTCTATGGGCTCTGTTGACCTTAGGTCTTTGGTAGAAGCAAAACATCATGATTTCAGCATTTGATGAGGGAGAAAATTATGGCATTAGTATGTGGTGAGGGAGAACACCATAGTTACCATGTCAGTGAGGGTGAGAATCACTGATGCAGTGGATATTTGAAGAACAATCTTGTGGAGAAGAATTATTATTATGTAGGCAGTGATGGGGAGAGAGAACATTATGGCAGCATTATATGATGGAGCACAGCTATAGCTCTCCTGGCATCCAGAAATGTAACAAGAATAAAAGCCTGTCAGTATACCACCCACATCAGGACAAGTACTTAATGTCCTAACTTCCCTTAACTAGTATCTACCACCACGTTGAACTTATATTATTTCCCAATAGTTCCATGGAATTTGTCTGCTTCCTACTATGCTAGCATATAGTACTTTAGTAGAAAACTTAAAAAGCTATACCATATTCTAATATCTTCTTCCATGCAAACTAATCAATAAAATTTTAAGGTTGACTTCCTCCTCAACATGTGCTTTTAGATACAAAGTCCCTAGACAAACAACTAGTATCAGCCAAACATTAGTAACTCCCATATAAAGTTCATTATTACGAAGATTTACCGACATTTAAAATTACTTTCAGTATATTTAATCCATTGATCAATTTCTTTTTTAAGTATAATTAAATCATCATTGATTTTTTTATCTTATAATGTGCCCAGGAAAGAGTTTATTCTTTGAATTTTGCCCTTTCTTTGTAATTTGTGATTTCCTTGTAATTTTTGATTGCAGTTTTCTTGTCACATTTATTTTTAGATTTGTTAGGAAGATTTTTATTTAGCTATGTATAACTTTCATAGCATAATAGATTAATGAAACATATATGTTGTTGAACCATCTCTGTAAGGAGTAGTAATGTCATTAGTAAGATATGACCACATGACTAGATATAACATAGACAAAAGCACTGTATATATATTGTTTGAAGCTCAATTCATTTTAATATTTCATACTGAAATAAATAGAGAAATGAACTTTAATTTCTAATTTCATGTGTTCTATTTCTTACTCAGCTAGTGTGTGTACCTTTTAAATTCCTTTCTAATAACTTAATAAAATAAATTTATTCATCTTAATCTATGTGACAATATACAGTCATATTTTTTCATGTTATTCCTTTATTCTATTTATTTTAAGGAGCCAACATTTATGGTTTGTATTCATCATGCTGAGATATTTATTCATTTCTCTAAAAAAATATTTCAAGCATGGTTTGTTCTGTTTCAAGGTTTTGAGGATCAAGTTCAAGTGTTTTTTCTCTTCTGAGTTCCTTTTTGCTGGCACAGTATCCAAGTATCCATCAAAGTATCTGGGAACTGTTGTGCAATCCTAACTTGAATTCTCTCCACTTCATATAAAGCCATGAACATGTGATTCACCATATCTTCTGTAATAACCCTATCTTATCTTAATTATTACCTAAGGGATCTATTGATTGGCATATTATTATGGAATCATATTTAAGACATAGCATGGTACTTACCACATAGTTCTAAAACACTGAAATGTTGAAAATAGATGAATGTCCATTTGTTCATTTTATAACAAAGACACAGGATGAAATCATTTAGCTAAGAAATGACGATCATGTTTCTCCAGATATGTGGGAGAAACAAAGACATGTCTTTAAAATGATTTCAAAACTATTGATTAGATTATTTCTGAGACAAGGTTTTTCTAAATTGCTCAGGTTGCCCAAAAATTTACTATGCTGGCTAGGCTGGCCTCAAGCTCAAAGAAACCTACCTACCTCTGCTACCTGAGTGCTGGAATTAAAGGTATACACCACCAGGCATAGCTCGGATTTCAAAACTCTTATGGTCAAAGATTCTTACTCTTTCATAATGAAAGGAAGAAAGAATGCTAAAATATGTTGTTTTATTAAAATTTCACCAAAACAATAATCTCCCAAAGTTAATAGAGAAGAGTAAAAATTTGAATATTCACAGAAAATTTAAAACAACTTATCACTGTTATAAAGCAATCAGAACACTAAACATTAGAAAACAAAGGTATAGATTGAAAAATAAATAAATAATGCCTTTATAATGAAGAGTGCAATGATCTGGTGGACTAGCATTCAATCCAACAACTTGGTCCTAACTTCTGCCATCCACAAGCTCCAGGCACCTACTGGTAAGAAGAACTCAGGAACCTACATATTTTGTGCATCTCACCCATAATACCCAGTAAGTATCCCTGTACTCTGAGTACTCAGTCCATTTTGTCACAGTACCCTGAGTTACTGAAGTTAAGCAGTTTAAGACTCTTGAGCACTAGACCCAAACTTCCTCAATCCCCTTCTAATCTATCTCGGTGTTAAAAGACAAAGTTTCTCTGACCTGAGCTCTATGTTCACACTTTTTCTGTCCCTTTGCTCCTACCAGCTGTGAGGTCCCCATAGTACCAGCACTGGCCTGCACTTTCTCTGACCTTGTCAATTCCACATTCTCAAATTCTAGCACAGAGTCAAAACTAGAAAAATCCAAGACAACATGTCTCTTCTATATCCCACTGAAATAATAGAATTAAATGAAAATGACCTGAAAGAAATCCCAGATAAAGATTTTTTTTAAATGTGTATAACAATGTTTAAACAACTCAAACCAGATGTTGCTATCTCACACTAACTTTTGCAATGCATAAAAAGTAAACAAATAAATTTGCAACATTTTTATGTTTATTTGTTTGCCACTTATTTAGTTTTGACAAGACTAACTTTTTTCTGCACATTTCAATTTTTCTCTTTTCTGCCTATTTCTGTATAAAATTCAGCATCATTGAAACATTTTTTAATTATTTTCCGCAATTGATTTTCTCTTATCTGCCTAGTGTATGGAAATCACCTAAATTAAGTACATCTATATACCTTGAATATTTTTATTTTTATGTTTAATTTACTCAGAAATTGTTGGTTGAATTGCTATAGTAAACAGACTCTTAGATGTTTCTTAGCCAAGATAAACCTCTAGACAAAAATCCCCATATAAATAAGCTAAAATAAATGAGAAACTTAGAAATTTGCAAAAACATAATTAAATAGAGATATCACCTTGTTTTGAACATGATTCTTTTAAGTAGAACATCCCTGTCTTATGTCTTTGACATATTTTCTAAACATATGTATTCTTCTACTCGGTTTGCTCAAAACAATGAGTAATCTTCAAACTGATAACACAGTTGGGTACTAACTAGGACTTGAGACAACAAAGAGTGTGTTTTCCTGTGTCTTAAGACATCTAGAATCTCAAATTCATGCTTAGCAGAAAAATTAGAAATACAGTCAGTTATAACATATGTAAGTAATGCTGGTAGTCTCTGCCTGGATTGGGTATTTCCACGTTCTTGACATTTATTCAAAGAACCAGGGGCACACATACAAAAACAGAAAAGGATTTTTTTTCAGAAGTAAAGTAAATACACCAATTGGATTTATTATTGAGATTTTGTTTATGGATCTAAAAAGAAGATAATTTGGTTGCTCTGAGATGAATCATGGGTGATTCACTTTTAATTTAAAGGCCTTACTATGAGTATATCTTCTTATGGTGCATCTGATTTTGAATAAATATATATTCAATCGTAGTCATACGATGAGAAATAAGAATATCCTTTCTTCTCAAATGCTCTCAAAGGACAAAATTTACCTTACTTCTCATGATTAAAATAAGTGTATGATATATCAATGTACTTCTCAGAGTTCCAGGCTATTTTCTCAAATATGTTTGTCCACAAAGACAAGTTACTAAATGCTATGATGCAGCCATAGGTTGAAGGAACCAATCACTTAGAGAAGGGTTATACATGAAGTTGAAAGCAGCTGGAGGTATCAGAAACTAAATGCTTTGCTAAGAAAGAGTATTCTGGATAGTTTAAACCAAATAGTCTCATGGATTGCTGTCACTTTTATGTTTGCCTTTGTTATGAGGAGGCAAATAGTAGACTATAACTTGAATTAGTAACTACTAATTTTGGTTCACATCACAATCCTTTATTACACTGCAAATTAATAATTATAATTAATTCTGATGTACATAGAAGTCTTTGAAGAACTAGTTTATATTTGCATTCATTACTAATGTCATTCACAGTTCTATAAACTATGAGCTAGATTCGAGGTACCATCCTGAACATTAAAGATCATTTATTAACATTTGTCCTCTTTAACCATTGTAAGCAGTAAGGCCATATACTTGGTCCGGTAACAATAAAAACTTCCTGAACACTGCCAAATGAGAATGTTGGCCCCCAAAGAGTTCAGATATTGTGGACTAATGAATTTCTTAAGAGCAGCAAACACAAGATGCTAAATAATGTGAACACAAACTACCTCCAATATTTTACCAGCTATCTCTGTGCCAGCATTGAACTCTTGTGGTTGGAAAAGGATACCTGTTCTAAGATAATAGGACACGGAGACTTAGGAGACTTATGCAACTCATATGTAGTACTTTGTATGTTTTCCTTCCTTCATGTTCCTCTACCTTTTTAAAAGGGGAGCATTAATAAATCATAGTGCTTGTGTACAGAAGAAGTGGAGACCTAGCTTCATGGTTGCTTTGAGAACATATCTGAAACTAAAAGAACTTCTGCACCTACAGATGAGGGAAAAGTATTTAAAGGATAGTGACTGTTAGACACTTTGTCATAGGTAGTACATAGGAATATGTGTAGATAGGTTTTATTCCACTCTTGTTTACCAACACTTTCACAGAATATAGATCTATGCTGATTAAATTCTCTTTGTTTCTTATTATCATCATTATTCACACCAACACCAACCTGTGTCCAGTGTTGTAATGAATGTGGTAATTGAAATTCTGAGTTAAAGAGTAGTAAATGACATCAAAAATATATGCCCAGAGTCAGAAGAAAAAGGATCAAATCTTTCTGTGAGCATGTAGCCATTCTGTCATTTCAGGTCTTTCTTTTTAGTATAACTTTCCTAAATAAAATAATAAAAAACCCTCCAAGCTCTAGAATGAGAAGATGAAAACAAAACATGATAAATGAGGAGTGTCATGGGGTTTTGCACTGAGCATCACCAGCCTGACAAGTACGCAGTGTGAAGAATTGTTTGCTACATATTGAATGTGAGATAGCAAAGTCACATTAAGTAGAGACTTGCATTCTGCATGTGCCAAATACATGTTATGTATTGTTTCTATGTTTTCACTTTTAAAATATATAACATCAAAAATAATTTTGCCTGAATGTGAATGATTTATAACTCAAAAAACTATGAGTGAATAAGTACCTAAACCTACTTACCACTATTCTCAATTATCAGAGGTGTCTCATATGAAGTTCAAAATTTAGAGAACATTTTAAAAGTTGACATTAATCTTTTAATGCCCTCTGATGTCAGTGAGAAGCCATTGTTTGAAATGATTTTATAACAGACATGCACACATTTACAAACACCCCTGCTTAAAACAGAGCAGAGATGTAGCAAGTAATGGTTTTATGCCAATGAGTCCCACACCTGAACATGAGGGTTCCCAGATATTTACCGAGAAATGAGTTGATATTGCACCTGGACTGTGTGTTTCTCCCTCATTAGGTCCTCTTTCATCCATGGAAAACTGGCTGCTGCTTACACTGTCCCTCCTGTGTGACCTCAAGAACTTTAATGGGGTGGAATCACAATATAACGAAGCATTTCCTGGTCTAGTGAACAAACTGCACATACTGAACAAATCGGGACAAATGTTCCTCCAAAGGGTTGATGAGAACATTTACAGTTTAATATAAGCTGCCTCAGGGTAGTGGACTGTCTCATCTGGCTTCTTTATGTTTGTGTTACCATAGAATCAGGTGGATGCTTCTCTTTGGTCTGGGACTTTGGCTTCCAAGTCATGAAAAGGAAAAAGATCATCTCCTCTGTGAGTCATCTGAAGTTCAGTGAGCAGTTATTGGCTTCAGTGGTAATAACAGAGGTTCATCTGAACACCAATTGTAATGGAGTTTCTGGAACATAACGTGGACAGCAAAGGGAGGAACTGCCCACCCTACTCATGGTTGACAATCTAAAGCAGGCACTTAACTTGGCATAACATCATTTCTTCTTTCAGCTGCAACATATCAGAAACATTTGGTCACTTTCATGGGACTCATAAAGTTGATAACACCTGGAATTTTCTGAACACACTTCCATCCTTAATGTACATGGTTATTATATAAGTGCAATGAAGTAGGCAGTATTTAAATTAGGATATCATCTTATGTGAAGATTGAAATAACTTTTTGTACTTTTATTTTAAAGTAAGCTAGTTTTACATATTTGAGAGGACATTCTTGTATATCACTGAAATAACTGTGTTTATCTTCATTTTTTTAACATGAGAAGACTACAGACAGCTTAGAACCTGAGAATTGAGGCCAAGAAGTTCAAAATTGGATAGTTCAAAAAGAAGGATCCTGTACATCTAAAGTCTATTCCCATTTATCTGAGCAGGTTTATGTTACTTTATTCCCTTCAGAAAATAACAAAGGTTTCATAACTTATGTATTTCTTTCTTCCTTTTATTGAAAATATATTTTTTTTTCACATAACATATTCTGATTATGATTCTCTCTTCATCTACTTACAGTTCCTCCACAGCTCGCTTCCGATCTGGACCTACCCAATTTTTTTCTCTCATTACAAAACATAAAGGCTTCTAAGGGATAATAATAAAAACATATAATCAAAAATGAACACTTTGGAATTGGACGAAACAAACAAACAAATGGAGAAGGGTTGAAAAAAGAGGCATGGGAAACAGAGACCCACTTGTTTACATTTTCAGGAATCCCCTCCCAAATCATTAAACATTTCATAATATGTAATAACAGTTAAAACATGAGTTTAAAATGCACTTAAAAGAAAAAATGCTAGAACACTCCTTCATTGATTTTTGCTTTAGGCTAGGATTAAACAAACCTATTCTTCATTTTCTCTTTTATGGGCCACACTTTGTTGGAGCAGAGTAGTTGCCTGCATGTTTAGGTCACATTTAAATGTGTTTGGTACAGTAACTATAAATTTGGAATTGAGCAAATGTGTCAGAAATGGCATGGGTTAGAGAAGCTTAGACAGTTTAGAATCTGACAGGCATCCTGATGCATACCAGTAGCCTCCTTACTCCCAGCACTTGGGAAATAGAGGCAGAGAGATTAAGGCAAGTTTGAAAACAGCCTGATCTACATAGCAACTCCCAGGGTATCCGGAACATCCAGGACATTCAGGGCATCCAGGGCTATAAAGAGAGAGCCTACCAAAAGTATATATTATATCTCTGGATGTTCACAAATAAAGATTGTTCGTTTTTATTTTATACATGTAAACACTCTAACTTATATTGGTTTAATTATTTCTTTGAAAAGACTAGACATTTTCAAAGTGCATGTAACCTTAGTGTTGTTTCAGTCTCATAACACAATTGGCATGAATCCTAAATATTGGCTTTTCTATAATGTTTTGTTGTTATTTTTTTAGGAGGATGTTCAATATAAATTCTTTAAGTGTTTTGTAATGTAGGCAAAATTTTAAATGAACAAAAGTATTTTAACTAAAATTTTGTCACTTTATTTGTCACTAATTGATAATTAAACATCTATTATTAGATACCTAAAACCAATGTTCCTATTAAAAAATAAACCAGCATAACCTTAAGGGGATCATGCATAACTATACTAGAAATTGTGTGGATTTCAGATCAATTTTGTCATGATTCAACATACATTAAATAAATGTTAGGAGGAATTAAATTAGACATATTCCTTAGACCTCTTCTGTGTACCCATGGCATGTTATTTTTTTAAAAGGCAGAAAGTAAAGCAGTCTGTGAAATAAATAATCAAATGTCAATCAAGAAGGATGCTCAAGCGTATCACACTATTGTATAGAAAATATGTTTATATGTGACCTCAAAGTAACCTAAGGACTTTGAATTTTTATATTATGATGCTTTGACCATTAGGCTGTTGTCTTCTAATTCTAAACATTTATTTACCTGAACGATGTTTTTCAGATTTCTGCTTCTAGAATAGTTTGTTGGTGACAAACACTCTGTGATACTTAGGCTAGCAAAGTTAAATTTGAAAACTATGTACTTTTGTTTTATAAACTCATATAAACTCTTAACCTTGAGCTAGACTATTCAATGATGTGCTTTTATACAAGAGTGTTCCTCACTATAGGTCATAAAGTTTAAACTGCTGTGCTTGGCCCTGAAATTGTGTTTAAATAAAGATATTCTAATGACACGAAGAGAGAGTTGATCCAGAAGTTTACATTTTGAAGATATATTGTTTTTATTTTATTCCATATATCAAGCTACCATACTTAGTGCAACTATTTTCCATTATCACTAAGACAATTGAGAAAATCTTTTAAGTCAAATTGAAAGGATTCCAGGCAGAAATATGTTACATTTTTCCACCAAATTAAAAAATACACCAAATTAAAAATAAGAGCCATCTGTTTCTAGACACCAAGTGTTCAGTCACCACTTCATCCATGTTGTTCAGCATAGCATTGTCTACAGAGATATGCTTTGCCATGATGTTCAGATCACTGAGACCGAAGTCACTGATATATGAATATGAAGCATGTGGCATGTCCTGGTACAGCCAGTCCCTCTATAGACAATGGAGTAGAAACATAGCACATTTTGATTCCACAAATAAGGAAAGTCATTGCGGTGATAAGTCAAAAGTAGAGTGTTATAGGCAGAGTAGTATGAGAAGGTCCAGTGGGAGTCATTTTAAAATAGTCCAAGTAGTCGTGAAATGGAAGCTTGGAAATAGGACAGGAATCATACATATCAAGAGAAAGCAGACATGAAGACCACAGAATTCTCCTGAATTCTACAGGTAAAGCATCATGTAGTATTCATGCTTTGTCTGAAACAAGGTGGTGTAGGTATAGCTGGGCATGAGAAGGTCTGCTAAAACATGGAATCCACTGCTGTACTCTGCTCCCCAGTTATCTCTTGCCCTTAAGGTGCAAAGCTAACTGTTCATTAACATATTGGCAAAATAAGCAAGTGCAACCACTGGGAGAGTGCACAGAGTTACTTAGAATCCACATGTAAAACAGTTATTTAAATACATATAAGAGTTGATAAGGTGCTTAATGAAACATTTTCCTTCTAATAGATAATTCTTGCACAAAGAATTCAAGTGTAAAATGTGTGATACTTTCATTGTTTTTCTCTTTACAGATTATATTCATACCTTCCCAAAACAAAACAAAAACAAAACAAAACAAAACAAAAAAACCCTGTAACAATAAAACTTCGAATCTAATACAACCCATTGTATCCTTCCCTTCCATGTACTTGCTAGCACAGTCAATATTAGTACCACTGCCACATTTCTTAACATGTTCCTTATGCTTTTTTAGGATGTGACCCCTTCTAAATTTTACTCAATTTAAGTTCTCTTGTCTCTTGTATAGCACTGTTTTTACTAGCATCCAGAAGGAGTTGTCATTAAAGGTTACTGGCTTTAGCAACTTGGTAAGCATTATAACTTCAAATTAGCATTTTTTTCCTTTCCTTACATTGTAGTGTCAGGCAATTCATTCCACTGTTATTTCCTCTGGGAATAATTCCCAAAGCATAGAGGCTTGTTAAACCATTTTCTTCTTGTGAATCTTTTGCCTAATCAATCCAAGCAGACAGTTCATGTAAATAATGCATGTAGTCTTAGATAAAAGAGTAAAATGCTAATTTGTCTTTTGTTTCTTCCTGAAAGTACATGGTCTGTATTTTTTTTTAATTCTATTCTAAGAGAGAGCTGGATGATTTGGCCTGTCCTTGAGTGTGCTACATTTTCTTGTCCTTGGGTTATAGTTTCAAAATGTAGACCCTCTACATGCATGCATTATTTTGGAGCTTGAAATCTAGAAGATTGAGGTAGCAAATAGCAAGTGAGCCCTACAAGGAGGTTATAAGAACAAATTTGTTCATCCTGAGGGAATAAGGAGTTTATATCCCTAGATCATGGTGGACACAGGTTTGGAACTTTTTAGTCTTATTCAAGTACTATGCGTGGTACATATTTATTGGTCTCTTTAACATTTTTCATCACTAAGTTAAATGAATGATGAATGATCATGAAAGATGGCCATTGTATATTATGGTCTTGAAGAGGTTTGACTGGAGTTTCAGTGTACAATAGATAAGAGAGAACTAGCTTTGACAACTTCACATTTTACAAAAAGAACAATGGTAACATGGAAACAATGTAGATTGCTTTTCAGTTTTCCATTTACTGTGTACCATGTAAGCATCTTTTAAATTTTTTCTATACAAGGTGACATTACAAATTATTCATCCTTGATTAAGTATATACTATTCACTATCATATGCACAACTTAGAACAGAAACATGATTCTAAACAAATATATAATATATTATCTTATAAGGCACTTCCCTAGTCAACATTAGTTGTCAATTTGACAATGCCTTAGAGTAACTGAGCATGGAGTTGCAATCAAAAGTTTTCCCAATTACAAAGATCTGTGAGCATGTCTACAAGAGAATGTTATTATTTATTGAAGGTAAGGCTAAGTCTACTATGAGCAACACCATTTCCTGATTACACAGCCATGGACTACAAAAAAGAAGAAAAAAGAAAGAAAGAAACAAAGAAAGAAGGAAGGAAGGAAGGAAAGAAGGAAGGAAGGAAGGAAGAAAGGAAGGAAGGAAGGAAGGAAGGAAGGAAGGAAGGAAAAAAGAAAGAAAGAAAGAGAGAGAGAGAAAGAAAGAAAGAAAGAAAGAAAGAAAGAAAGAAAGAAAGAAAGAAAGGAAGGAAGAAAGAAAGGAAGGAAGGAAGGAAGAAAGAAAGGAAGAAAGAAAGCCATAGTTAAACATGAGCCTTACAGCAAGCCAGCAAGCTGTATTCTTCTGGTTTATTGTTTTTGATAGATTCTCTGCTTTGACTTCTTTCAGTGATAGAGGGTAACCAGGAATTCTAAGCCAAAGCAAGTTTATCCTCTTCTATGTTGCTTTTGGTTAGTGTCTCATCACAGTAATAGAAAGGATACCAGAACAAATATGTTAAATAAGTTTATAAATGCCATATCATCAGAATATCTGGCTCCCGTTTTTACTATTTCTATGAGGACCAAGACTTGGTTTCTCACATTATATTGTGAGATTCACATGCATGTTTCATAATACAATTAATATGTCAATAGAATATACCAAATTCTTGCATTATAGATACTTTATTATTTTGATGTCTATGTAACATTTGTGGTATAAGTTTTATATATCCATACTTAATGTGGTGGCTATTCCTGGTTGACAATTTAACTATATTCAGAATGAACTACAATCCATAATTGAAGGAGACACCCGTGATAAAGATCTTGAGGCTGGAAGACACAAGTTTCTGACCTGGATCTTGACATAAAGATCTTGAGGTATAGTGCCCATGAAAAGCTTAGATCCAGGCAAGGCAGTGCATGCTTTTAATTCCAGGAGACTGAGGCAAGGAGATCTCAGAGTTCAAGATCAGCCTGAAACAAAGCAAGTCTCAGATCCAGGCATGATGTTATGCACCTTAATCTGGTGACACCTTCTGCTGGATCTAATGTAGCAAATACATCAGAAAAATGAGAGTCCAATTAACTAAATATTTCAAAATAATATTAATTGAATAATAATTTATGTCTGAAGAGGAAAAAAGTATCCATTGCTCACGTGGAATTTACACTCATTCTTTATATTATAACTCAACAATACAAACAAAGTAGTTGTCTTCCCATTTGTTTGAATACTGTGAATGTTCAGATAGAATACAAGAAGCTTCAGTAACTGTAAAGGTCATCTGGTATCATAAGTCATACATGATTCCAAGATCTAGAAATGCTAGAAGAGGCATTCTTAGAAAACAGTAGGGAAGTATAAGCATGGGAATCCTAGGATTTAGTAATCTCCTAGTAGTCCTGTCTAACATGCAGAACAGTATTAAAACAGTAATTTTAAACATACATAAATTCAGGTTCTAAAAATAATTTTGAGTCGATTTTCTATAATGTCTAGGATATAAAGTGCTCATTCCATTAGCAATTTCACATATCCTTATATAAACAGAGATGACTATGAAAGCAACACATGGGCAAAACAATCAACCTTGTAGATTTTCAATTTGGAATGATCCATAGAACAGTTTGTATCATGGTATTTTGTAAATAAGACCCAATTAATTTCTCTGTAAACTATTTTTTCCCTTTGGTCACAGTATCAACCTCTTTGAAGTTTAAAACACACACACAAACATGTGTATGTGTGTGTACATGAAATATTTATAAAAGCACATACACATGTACACATATATGTATGTATTCTTATCTTTCCAGTGTCATCCCCTTCTCTTCGGAACATCCTTACTATTTTCTTATTTTCTCTGCTTAGCAGAATTTTACTGCCTCATATTCTGCTGCAGGAAGCAATTTAAAATCCCCTTTCTCTTTACCATTACTGCTCACATATGAATAGACCTTATAACAAAAACAATTTTTGAACAGATAGAGCACATCATTCTCTCCCCAAGTTAAATTTCATTCCCAAAATGAAAAATCAAGTTATAGACCCAACCTGTACTTCATCTTGTGTACTTGTCAAGGTTTTCATTGAAAGGCATGGAAAGAAACTGTAGATGATTTGAACATAAAACAGAATTTCCTCCCCAAAAGCTAATTGTGTTAGCTTACAGAAAATGCTAGGTGCTTTCACACAGTAGCTTAGAATACCAGAAGGAAAATAAAAAGTTCAATAACTTCTAGTCTTTTTGCTTAGACTGTGTGAACAACATCATGTCACAGACAATATGCAATTGGTAATTCAATCTTGATGGTATTTCAAATGGAATTTGATTTATATTAGATATGTACATCTATGTATATCCTATGTTTTATATTTAACATATTGTGTCTATTTTAAACACAGACATTTTAACAGAAAATATCTTAAAACCTTTTCATATATAAACTTACTTGCCATTGGCAATAGTGAGTTAAAATGAAATGTGCACCACAATTTTTCAATAAGGTTATAAAATGTTTGAATTATTTTGGAGAGAGAGTGATAGAGAGAGAGAGAGAGAGAGAGAGAGAGAGAGAGAGAGAGAGAGAGAGAGATGAAAAGAAAGACAGAGACAGAGACAGAAGAAACAGAGGTGGAAAAAAGAATAAGATAAGGAAATAAAAGAGAAACAAAACTAGAAATTATTTACAGTATTTTCCTATTACTTATTCACTTCACTTTGTTCTCTTTAGTGATTTGTATTGAAAATAGAATAAGAGAAAAGGAAAATGGGTAAATGGAAGTTGTAGGTCTTAAGGGAGAATAGCTTATTTTAAACTGGTTGCCTCAAATTATTTATTATTTAATTTGTTTTCAGAGATGCACATATGTCTCTTTCTCTCCAAGCTTTCATCTAGTTTGTTTGAATAGAATTTTATAAAATTGTAAGCAAAGATCTGGTTCCTCCATTGAATTCAACTACATACTCAAGAACAAGTGAAATACATGCAAATGAAAATGTTGGTGATGTTGTGGAAATGATTGTAATAGTGAGGACTCCTGGGCATTGTGTACAACATAGTGTATTTTGTCAACGTTCCCAAACATCAAACTGAATACCTTAGCAATTATTGTTGAAGTTTTAAGGTGATTCCTGAATGTACTATCTACTACTATGGTGCATTTACACATATTCTTTTTTCTACACTCCTGCTGAGTATTTTAGAAGAATTGAATTTAGATATTCCCAAATTAGATTTCAACAATTTTTATCATTAATACTTCAATAATAACATCATTTCAATCCAATATTTTTTCCAATTTTACATTGTTTTCTCTAAAGCTTCTTTGTTAAGCATTTCAAAATAGTTTCCATTAGGAATTGTATATATTGGTTAGTGAAATAGATTAGATTAATTGCTGATGCTGTGGTACAGTACTTGGCTTGGTCAGTTGTGATCAAATTAGAAATTCTGACCTGTGTCTCTTTTCCATACATTAGAAATTTAAAAAGATATAGGAGTGTGTGTGTGTGTGTACCTGTGTCACATGTATATGCATGTATATGTAAACATCTTCTTTCTGTATCTTGAAAGGCAAAAAAATTAACACTTAGCTAAGTAAATTTCTAGAAGGCCTGTTAATGTCATTCTTTTTTTTTAAACCAGCCAGGAGTAAGAAGACTCTAAATGGCTATTCTCTTTAATCTATTTTCCCTACTTGTAGAATTATTGTTTCAAATTTTAAAAATTTTCTTTCCAACAATTCTAGAAAAAAATATGTCTCTGTGTTATGGAATTCAATTTCAACATGACTCATGGTAGTGTGTGTACTTTAATATCTAGAGACTGGCTTCATTTCCCTCACATTTTACCTATAGGAAATATTATTGAGATATAAACTACATTCCTGTACCTGAGAACTGTACTAGAAGTTGTTCCTGGTACAAAATGAGACTAAGCAGTACCTTAAAATTCTGTGTTGGGAAGGAAAAATGATTGGTATAATAGCAAGTTTTAAAGAATGTGACTAGGTCTTCTTAGCTGAGTTACAGAAAAAAAATCTCATCATACAACTTGTGTGGGATTTTGAAGCAATTGTTCACTCATTTTATTATATAATCTCCCCCAATCATCATAAAGAGGGCTTGAGTGAATTATAAGTCTGCTACAATTAGTTTTGAATATGGGAATCTGTAGAACACTATGAGAGAGAAGAGCTTAAATGGCAGCAACAGACCGATGGCAAGAGTTAGACAAGATTTAAAAGAAATATCTCAGATAAAATTGTGCTTTTTACCATCAAAATGTTGTCAGTGAATTGGTAGCTATAACTTTCAAGAACTATGTTGAAATAGTGAATTCATATGTCTTTGCATTTTTCCTACATGTTTGTTTAATGATGTCATAGTTTGCTTAGAACCCCACTGACATTATCACGTAAGGACAATATTGCAGTAGAGGAAGAATTACTTGAGTTGGTTATCTTCATATTTAAATGTTAGAAAGATGTGGTATAGAGCATGAGAACCCATGTGTAATGTTAATTTTTCTGAATATTATGACCATTGATATATATAAAGTGCTTGCTGACAGGAGTCTGGTATAGCTGTATCCTGAGAGGCTCTGCCAGAGCCTGACAAATACAGAGCTGAAGGCTCGCAGCCAACCATTGGACTGAGCACGGGTCCCCAGTGGAGGAGTTAGAAAAAGGACTGAAGGAGCTGAAGGGGTTTGCATCCCTATAGAAGGAACAACAATATCAACCAACCAATGAGAACCCCCCCCAAGAGCTCCCAGGAACTAAACCACTAACCAAAGAGTACACATGGAGTGACCCATGGCTTCAGTCGCATATGTAGCAGAGGATCTCCTTGTTGGAAATCAGTGGGAGGAGAGACCCTTGGTCCTGTGAAGGCTTGATGCCCTAGTGTAAGGGAATGCCAGGGCAGGAAGTGGGGAGTAGGTGGATGGGTGGGAAAACACTCTCATAGAAGCAGGAGGTGGGGGAGTGGGAGAGGGGGTTTTTAGAAGGGAAACCAGGAAAGGGGACAGCATTTAAAATGTAAATGAAAAAATATCTAATAAAAATTCAAAAAAATAAAATTTATATTTAACCTTAGACTATATACATATACATTCCTTCCTCATAGATAAAAATATTATACTAAATAAAAAAATCTCTAAATGTCAACATGTTAAACTATATTAGTTGTTTCTTTTAGCTTTTAACATTAAACATATGCTATATATAAATATGTATGTATAATATATAAATATATTTTGCTGTAACTCTTAAATATTTCATTATTCTCTATAAAGATATTTCAGAAAAATAGTTAGCATTTTAAATGGTATGTTTCTTGCTTCCTAAGTAAGTACCAAATTGGATCAAATATTATTAGGTTCAGAATGTATAAAGATGCATGGATTATCTCTGTTGTATACAGGACATTGTTTGTATATATAATATATACATGTTTTGTTTGTTTTGGCTTATACTAATTTATCAGTAAATGTTCAATAGATCAAGGATAATTAGCTGGCTTATAAGAAGAGCTTTACTGCACAACACAGTGTTATAGCTGTTGTTGGAGGAAACTAGGAAATGCTCTTAGCTTCTGAGAAGCATCAATGGCACTTCTCCTAGCATACTGGACCAGCAAAATTCCCACAGCCTGTTTACTCCCTGAGATCCCTGTTCAAAGCTTCCAGAAATTCTTATGTAAAATGAAATCTCTACTTCCCCACAACCACCCATCAAGGATACCTTGTTAAGTCTCTTAGTTTACACCTGTTGTCTTACCTCTCCGATTTCACAATAACAAAGCAAAATCCAATAGAACAACCAGGAAAGCTTCCTTTCTTTAGAATTAAATCTGAGAAATTTGAAACTTATAACTAAATGTAAGATACTTCTTGAGGCAATGATGTGAGGTAGAACTAGAACAGATATGTGAGGGTCTTGTGATCAGCACAAGGCATTACTTTATTGAAAAGAACAGAACAGCTGAACAGAGATGAGAAAAAAGACACATACAGATAAAGCCTACAATCTTTGCTTCTGGAATTGTCATACTCTCAGTTCCCATATGTGAATTTCTGGCCTTTTGGTTCTCTGATTTCTAGGGTGTTCATTGAAACTTTTAATAATCTACTTGATCCAGTATTTTTAAAATATTTTGTAGATTTATTCTCTCTTGCACTGAAGTAATTCTTTTTTTTTTTTTTTTTTTTTTTTTTTTTTTTTTTTTTTTTTTTGAGACAGGGTTTCTCTGTGTAGCCCTGGCTGTCCTGGAACTCACTCTGTAGACCAGGCTGGCCTCGAACTCAGAAACCCGCCTGCCTCTGCCTCCCAAGTGCTGGGATTAAAGGCATGGACCACCACTGCCTGGCTGTTATTCTAATTTTTAAAAACCTGAACACATTAACAGTTTAATTGGGAAAAGTAGCCAACTAAATCTTGAATGCAGATAAATGTGCATGGTTCAATGATATATTGTGATGCCAGAATGCATTTCTTCAAATACACAAAGTCCAGAGAATGGACTGTGAAAACCTAATTTTCTTGGTATTTAATCCTCTTAACAATAAACATTTAGGAATTTATCCTGATTTTAGATTCATTCCAAAGCCGTAGTGATTTCTGGATGTAAAGGTAAAACTCTCAATATTTGACTTTGATTATAATATCTTACTTGTGTGGTTTCTTTGTTTGCTTGTTTTTTGTTTTTTTTTTTTTTTTTTTTTGAGGTTTTTTTTTTTTTTGCAATTTATTTTACAGTTTGGATACCAATTCTGTTTTTTTATATGTTGAAAAATATATTTACTTTTATTTGTAGTAAGGCATTGAATTCCACAGATGAAAGAAAAGTTTCTGAATATAAAAGTTTCCTAGTTCCTCAACCTAGACCTGACCTTAATACTTGCATGTAATTAAAATGGCATAAAAGCAAAGTGGAGGAGGAGGGTGAGATAGGGGTTTCTAGGGAGGAGAACTAGGGAAAGGGGATGACATCTGAAATGTAAATAAGTAAAATATTTAGTAAAAGAAGAAAAAAGAAAAATAGTTTCTTATATTGTTTCTGATATTTCTTATCAGCCAATATGCACTTTATTGACATATAATGTTTCCCATAGCTGCTATCCTTGATTTATCATTCTAGAAAACATTATTTTAAGTATTTGCTATGATTTCATAACTAGGTTAAAATACATATTTGCATATATACATAAAATGCTACCTGTTTTTAGTTTTAAATATCAAAAAATATACAAAACATAAAATATCAGTTCTTTCTAATTTTTTTCAGGATTTATATTCAAGAAATAAGAATGCCTCTTATATAAATTTAAAGATTTATGTCCTTGCAACAAAAGTCCCCAATTTCATTACATTTAATCATGTAACTAATCAATATGTTTGGTATGCACCAAAAGGTAACAATGTCTCAATTCTTAATGAGAAAGAAACATACACAAAGGCAATGTTCAAAATGTTGGATTGGATTGTGTTGTTAATCTGTTAAAGCAGCATGATTACAGCAGCCTGGAAGAGTTGTGGGCAAAACAAGCTTCTAATGGGGTTTCCCTCTAATACCATTTATGCATGCATGGGTTACTTTCCTATTGAATTCTTCAATTCATCTGTGTGCTGAATTATGTTCAACAAAATGAACAACTTTTTTCTTTTCATCCACAACTGATACTATTAGTAATGACCTTTTCACTTGCAGCAAGATTAATTTGCAGTCAAGTTTTTAGAAGAAAGGGAGAGAAAATAGAAATTTCCCATAGTAGGCCTTGTCTTTCTTTTTTCCTTTTCTTTCTTCTTCATCGGACTCATCCTTTTTATTTCCTTGTGGATCTTGTAGTCAATCCAGTAGAATACCCCAGGGCAAATATCTGGAGCTTCCATGTTCTAGTTTCCAGCCTTAACACGACACCAAGTTCTACCTTGTGTCCACATTAAATAACACATGCAGCTTTCTCCCTCTTCTGCCCAAACAGCTTTTTAAAGTTTGTCGTAATCTCATAGAAATCAGATGGTGGCATGTAAATATTCATGGGGCGTAGTGAAAAAGTTGACAGTAATAAAAGTTCTCAAGGGGCAAAATTGTTAAAGTACTTTAAAGATTGTGAGGTTCTGGCATTACCCTCTAATATTGTACATCAGCGTTGTGCACTAAGCATGCCATCTTGCCATGGTACCCAAACAGACATTACCTGAAACACTTGACTCAGTGTATTATAGATTAAGGTGTTTTTTAGTTATATAGATTATTTTCTAGGGTTACAAATAGAACCTGTCTTGTAAACAAAACCAATTCGGGGTAAGTTCAACTTTTCCTCATCAAATTTGTGTTTGCCAAATTATCTCTTAAACTTTCTTTTTTATGTGATTATTTGTGTATTTGTGTATTTGTAGTGTGTAGTGTATGTACTTCAGTGTTTGGGTGCATGTAGACACACAGAGGCCATAGCAGGATATAGGATGTCTTCATTCATCACTCTCTGCTGTTGCCTTAAAACAACTGAACCATAGGTTAGCACTTTGGGCTTAACTGGATGGTCATCAACATTTTAGAATTTATTTGTCTCTGTATCACATTGCTGGATTTATAAGTAAACCCAGTAAAGCATGTGTAATAAACCAGCTACTGGATAATAGAACTTAGGTCCTCATAATCACAGAGTAAGTGTTCCTATCCACTGAACTATCTTCCATAAACTTTCCTGGCAAGTGTCCTGCAGACATTGTTTCTTAGCTTGTCCCATATTTTTCTTACCATATGCTACTGCTGCTAACTACTTACACTAGTTCAGACCTTATTTAATGTTAATTTCTGAGAAAAGTCAAAGAAATATATCTGTTGACTGATAATTCGCTCATGCCATACTATGTTAAAGACTATCTATAATATCATTATTGATTTCACTGTTATGTGATCAGGGTTGATAAACCTGAACTTCATTATATGTATTTTGAATCTGTTGTGTCCTTTTTAACCAGCACAATAGCTGTTATCATCCCCAAAGAACCCTTTGATCTTCACTGTTCTGTAAATACTCCTCAATGTTGCATTTTACAAACAAACACATTGAACACAGAGACACGTGATACACTGAACCACTGATTACTAAATTCCACACATTAAGAAATGAAAGCAAGAGGATTGCTTTTGGGAAAAAAATGGTTCATTAGGAAAGGAGGTCAATAAAAGAGGGTGATAAATTTATTGTGTATATGTATGAAACCATCCAGTGGCAAAAATCCTAATGTCTGGTATGCATTACCTTGTACTGTGTATCTGTGTGAGCTCAAAATTCAACTTATCGTTCACATGATTATTGAATATGCTTTTCACAGAGTTTATATTGAATAATAGCACATGCTCATACTTCTGCAACATATTTTTCAACTTTCTTCCACAACTTTCCACCAATATTATATACATTTCAGCACATTAAAACACGAAGTTTATATATATGAATAAATTTTATACATTTTCCCCAGTATATTTATTTGAAAAAAAAACAAGTTTTAAGTGTATGATGTTGTTCTTTTTCTCTTTATATAACAGCTACCTTCCCAGTGGCCTTGCATATGGTTTTTGTATTGGTTTTCTGTAGTCAGCAGATGTAGCCCAAATACAAAACACATGCACATTCTAATTACATTCATCTATTCTAACATGCACTGAAGAACAGTTTCCAGACAATGAGGTATTATTTATCTGAATATACTTGAAAAGATGTTACCACTGGAAACCACAGTATCTAAGTCAAGTGTGGTTTGTCCATGTCTTTGTTCATTTTCATTCTATTTTGCTTCTACTTTTGGTAGAATCTATATGAGACGATAAGTACATCATTTGAAAATAACTTATGTGTCCAAGAGTATTAATTATTTTACATTAAGTGCAATTATCACAGTCACAATATCATATATCATAGCACTGGGCTGGTTGTGTGTGACTCATCAGTAAATTCCAAATATTACACCCAAGTCTTGACTTCTAAATATCTTTTTTCAATACAGTGAACCAAGATGTCTCACACTAAAGCTGTCAAAGAACACAGGAGGAGGCTAGAAACATCTTGTATTTCCAGAAAAATTTAAAAACCCAAATAGAAAAAAAAAAACAAAATCTTGACTATAATGTAAAGAAATTGCTTTAGAAACTTGATTTGGGAGAAAAGCATCACAATTAGAACCAACTGAGTTTCCTAATAATATGAAAATACTTACATTTTCCCCAAACTCAAAGCTATATAAAAATGTGGAATCAAAATCTAAAGCTGTGACTTGTACATCGGATTTTCAAAGCCTTTTGGAATACATTGTAAAATATGCTTGAAAACAAATCCCTGTATCCTGCATCTCTTAGCTAATCAATCCTGTGATTTGATTCATTCCATTTTCCCATTCTACATTTCAAGTTGTGCATGATAAAGTGAATTAAATTTAATGTTGGTTTTATTTTAGAAACACCATCAAAGTCATTTACAGAACATTTTGTTTTGTGGAACAAACTTGAAATGTCATTCTTCAAAACCAATTTATTATTACACAATTTCATTGTTGTTAAACTATATAAAAATATACTTTGAAAAAATTGGTTAAAACCTTTGATGAATAACATATCTGATTTTGGCTCATATTTGTGCCTATGTGTTACGTGAAGCAAAACTAGTTCTCAAAAATCCTTCGAAATAAGGCAACATAAAGTATTAATTATATGTAACAGATAAGTTTCCTTAATGCTATTTCATAAGATGAAAAATAGAACAGAAGTTAAAATTAAGATTAATATCATTAAATTTGTTATTTGTTGCAATGGAATTATAATTTATAAAAAATTAAATTTATGAATACAAAGCAAATATTTTAAATGCTAAAACTTGTCTGAATTAGTGTGATATAGAATTTATAGTTGAGATTTTTAACAGTTGAATACATTAGTCTGAAATGTAAGATCATGATTTGTATCAGCGTGATATTTTTATGTTTTGTATAAATGGATGGTCAAAAAACTGTAGATAATATTGTAGGTCATTGTTCTCTTTTTTCATGTTTTTTGTTTAAGAAAGACTATTAAGTGAGAATGCTATGATGGGAAACATTGTCACTTAGTGCAAATGATAAACCAAAGAACTCTTACTTTAAGAAATAGATGTTTATTTTGTCAACACATAAATTCATTTATATATTTTACATCTCTAAAATAATTTTCATGTATGGTGCTTTCTGAGTCAAAAAGAACAGCAAATCTCCTAATTTTAGAAGGTTAAGCATAAAAAAGATGATGAACATCAAAGTAGCAGTAGAAGAGCAGTGAAGAGATACCCAGAGCAGCTGTCTACTTTCCACAGACAGCCTTTCAATCTGCACATCTGGTTACTCAACTGCCGACTGAGACCCAACAGGGAAGACACTGGGAACATTGCTAGACATGTGGATGCCATGATCATGAGCAAGTATAGACATAGGAATGGACAACACTGTCTACACTGTCAATTTGGAAGAAGACAAAGATTTTAAGACATGTACCAAGGTATCACTATACCTTAATTGGCTAGAGAATGAAATGTCATAAATAAGCCTACAGTGTCCTCTCTTTGTAGAACTGGGGTTGAAATTAGTAATGTAGCCATCCCTTTGTATCCATGGCATTGGTTCCATGACATACTCCCCCTCCCATGGATGCAAAGACCTGGGGATTTATATCTGCTTTACAGTAGCACGTTGTCATTGAACAGAACCTTTGCATATGCATAATATTGAAACCATGTCTGTATTCTTACATTGACTACAATGAGTGCTGGGCAAAGAGGTATTATACTGCAGTGTTCAGAAAATAATTACAAGAAAACATGTATATGTTCAATGCAGACAGAAACATTTTGACTTATATTCTGTCTGCAAATTCTCTAATCCCAGGATGCAGCAACAAGTGCAGAAGGTAAGTAATTGTGCTGCCTTGCTAAAGGTTACATCTATGGGGCAAGAAACTCATAATCCCGAGTAGGCTGTAATCACAGGTCCATGTTGTTTCCCAGCTGGATGTATCACTACTAGCAATTTGAAAATGACTTCATAGACAGTATCTGATGCTGTAACCGTCTTGTTTCACAAGAATCAGAAACAGAGATTGAGATTTTTAGCTTTCAGTAATGAAACTTACTATCTAAAGTTGCACCTTTAATCAGTAATTAATTCTATAACCTGGATCTTCTGATTTTAGGTTAACTTTGAATTGGTTCATTAGGCAATGTAATTTTATAATTACTACAATGATTTTACATCTTTCAAAAGTGTACCATGGCCCATAACATGGGATTGAAATGTAAGGCATCATAAATATGAAGAGAAAGCTTTTTCACAGTCTGTGCGTGTTGACAAACAATTCTAGTACCATTCAAAGTTAAAATTCCCTACAATTTTCCTTTTTCAAGAAATATCTCTCATTCCCTTTAATAAAATAAATACAATCTAAATCTTTCTTGACATTTCTAATCTAACGAAGGGACAAGGAAATAAAACGCTCTGTTTCTTGTCATTTTCCCCCAAAGGTTTTGAAATAAACTTGTTCCAAGATGACAGCATAATAATGGGAAGTATATAATGAAAACAGCAATCTGACAGGTTTTCACACACCTGTGTAAAAATGAGAAAGTAGCATGTACTCTGAGATGAGAAACAGTCCAAGACAAATATTAGAAAGAAAGCATACAGCATCCTAGTGGCACGTAATGAGTGAATCTGTGAATATGGACATGTGTGTTCTGCTGAAATAAAAGATGTACACTCAAAGCCAAGGAACACACCTCAGGTGTAAATGGATATAAGTGATTCTACAGTGATTATGAGTCATATGACAACTGGAAATTTTTTTAGATTCACATATATGCAAGTGAAGGAATAATTCTTGACTTCTATATGACTTACATGTAGAGCTAGTCATGGAAGTTTAAGATAATTCAAACTGTATTGGATGTTATAAGTAGGTGGTAAAATAGTTTCTTTGAGTACTGAAGACAATTGAAATATTTTTTGACATATAAATATAATGGTCCACAGAATTTTAAAGAAATAGTAAGAATGAGTATTCACAATAATTTTGGATACTGCATTTCTGATAACCTACGATGATACACCTGTTTCTTTTTGAGATACAATAAAGTAAAATATTATTATAATATTTTCTCCCCTCTACTTCTTTGCTACAGGTTTTTCCAGGTTTCCTCCCACTTTTAAATGATAGCCTATTATTCTTTATTTTTCATGATTATATTCATGAATAAAAATGTATAAATATAAACATAACCAGCAGGGACATCTTCATTGTTTGTGTGTATATAGTTTCAGAGGTGAAATTTTATTGGATTACTGGTTGTGTGTTTATACTGGGAAAACCCAGTTCACTCTTTTTCAGTAGTCATGTGTTCTATATAGTTCTTTGTCTAATTATAGGTCCCTGTGAGATCTTTCCCCTTCAGCTTATAATATCAATTGATATTTATATTGTTCTAATTACATTGTACATCTAATGCTTAGACCAACAGATACATGTGGCTATACCCCTTACTGTAAGATGCTTCTGTCTTGAAAATGGAGACCATCACAGAAAAACACAATTAGACACAATGCCAAAATAAATAGATAGCAAGGGCCAGCTAATAAATTCACATTTCAGCTTTTGAATCTATGTCTCTAACTGTTTCTTTAAAATCTCATTCAGGACTCATTCATAGCTGTTGCGATCGTCCTTAAAAATATTAGTTGAGAAGACAGGGCTTGAGATTTAAACTGATTTGAAACAACTAACCAAACCACCAGGAATTACATTTTTCCCCACATTACCATAGCTTGTCAAGTCATTGAACATCTCATATTTTTTGGGCCTTATTAAAGTTCCTCACTGCTTCCACATAGGTCACTAGTTATGGTGATGGAGGAATAGTTCTGATTTAATTGCATTTAATGCTTTGGCAGAGGAACAGGATTTAGTTCCCAACAACTAAGTCAGATGGCTTGTAACTACTAATACCTCCACCTCCTAGGAAACCAGCAGCACCTTCTTGTCTCTGTGGTATTATGTACATAGACACACACACACACACACACACACACACACACACACACTTAACAAATTAAAATTAATTACTTAAGTTGATCACTAGCTATTACCCAAATGAAAAGAACAACAAGCAAATAAAAGAAACAATCTGGTACCAACTGCAGGAAAAGTGGGAAGTGCAGACAATCTGTACTATATATTAAAAAAATTAAAATGAAATTGTGCTGCAATAAAATGTCTAGGTTTACCCATGGAATGGGTCTCTAGTTGGGCTGGTTATTGCTTAGCCATTTCCCCATTCTCTGCTCCATCCTTCATCTCTGCATCTCTTGTAGACAGAATAGACTTTGCTTCAAAAGCTTTGTACATGGTTTGGTGTCCCTATGTGCCACTGGGGTTCCTTCTTTGCTACAGTAGGTGACCTCTTCTAGTTCCAGATCTCAATTGTTATGAGTCACAATTAAAGTACCTCCACTGAATTTTGGGAACCTCCTCTATCCCAGATCTCTGGCCTAGTACCAATCCCTGACACTATTTCATGGTACCATGTTATGCTTGCCAAAAGGAGTCTAGCAAGGTTTTACTCAGAGCATCTAGCTAGAAAATGACTCAGACAAATGCAGAGATCCACAGCCAAACAAAGAAGGGAGATTGGGAACTTTTATGAAGGAGCTGGGGGAAAGACTGAACAACCCAATATGGATAGGCACTTGGAAGACTAACCAAGTCAACTAACCTGGACCCTTGGGGGCTTCCAGATTCTAAAACACTAAAGAGCATACAGGGTCTGGCCCTAAGCCTTCCAGGATATATATAGCAGATGTTTACCTTAGTTTGAACTGACTGAACAACTGAAGCAGAGAGCTATCCCAAAAGCTGTTGCCTATCTGTGGAATATGCTCATACAAATGTAAAACAATCACATTCAACAGACAGCAAAAGCATTTTTATTTTGAACCAAAAGAAGTCAATTTGTCATGTGCATTACATTCATTTTAGTGATAATATTATTTTAAAATTATCTCTTTACATTTTATTATATTTTGCAATATTAAATTAACCCCTTTAAACAAATTTAGAATTTCTTTTTATTCATACTATTTCTAGTGTGTTTAAGTTTTTCCTATGGAATAATTTTCACATTTATATAGTCTGTTTTAGGCAAATGTTGAAAATAAAAATAGCCCAGAGTGATTTTATAAGAAAATGAAAACAGTAGTCTCAGTGTCTCAGAGTACCTGTTTGTTTGGATGACCTAAACTTATCCATAGCAAAGTAGATGGGTAGGGAATAGGATGGAGGCATGATGAGAGGAGACAGGGCAAATATGATCAAATCATATAGTAGGAACTACTCAAAAACCTAAAAACATAAATAAATAGAATAGAGAAATCTTTAAAAACATAAATATGGCCACTTTAACTTGTCTTTTCATATCAAATTTGAATAATAACTTAAATAAAAGATGAATGGTCTAACCCATAATTATCAGAGAGATTATTTATTATAAATATCCTCATTAAATATATATATCACAACTGGAAACTTGACTCAACAGTAGTATGTTTATTTCATGTATATAAATTTTATATAAAATAAAGTTCTTCACTATGAACAACATATTTACTTTCTTCTTCCTTCTGTTGCCACAAAGATAGTTCGACAGTTTGCATTTTTAGAAGGTAGTTATGTATAAAAGCATAATTTGAGCATGATCACTATCATGTATTTTAGTTTTCTGAATTAAGTGTTCATTCAACATGAATGGGTGGTAGGCAACAAAGAGAACTACTGCTCATGGAAACTAATTTTTTCTCCTTTTGCTTGTCAGACTCCAAGGATACATACACAACTATGCATAAATTCCTCTGTTTCTGTCTCTCTTTCTCTATGTTTCCCGTCTCTTTCTCTCACTCTGTAAACTATAAACACACACACACACACTTGATAACCCAAAAATATACTTTTCTTCACAGTATATTTTATGTTCTGCTAATCAATTCATAAATTTTAGTCTTCTTTTTGTATATAATAAAACATGTTCATTAGCAAAGAAAAATGGCCCCAGATGTGGGGAGCCAACAGAAGGCGGCTATCATCCTTGCAGCCATCTTGAGCCATATACCCTGACAAGAGACTTGATCACATCAGCCTACAATAGCTGCGCACACTCTGATAACATCTTGCTTTAGATACCCAGGATCTTCCCTTGGGTGTGTGAGACTTAAAGGTGTGATTTAGAGCTGAGGATTAAGGGCATGATTTAGAGATCAGATTTAGAGACAGGCCCTAAGGGCATGTCATAAAGGCCTGACTTAGAGGCGTGGCTTAGAAGTGAGACATATAAAAGGCATGAGGCAGACAGAAGAGTTCAGTACAACTTGGAACTAGAAATTAGGTTAGCGAGTACAACTTGGAGCTAGTTATTAGACATTAGGCACTTAGCACTTGGAAGAAGTAACTGGGAAAGAGACTAGCAACTGGAACTAGGATTAGGTGCTAGGCACTAGGGTCTAGCAACTAGGGACTAGGAACTAAGGACTTGGAGAGAAGAAGAGAGACTGAAGAATAAACAGGATTGAATCACACTCTGTCTGGTCTCCATTCCTCATGTCCATCCTCACTCTCTCTCTTGCTGAACCCTGACCGGCTGACTGAAGCAGCTTGTGGCAGTGTGGGCTCTGTTTAGCCCCCAAGGCTTTTGGCAGTGCAGGTCCCAACACTGACAGAGTGGTCCTTGACCTTTTGGCCCCCAAATGTGGACCAGAGCAGTCCGCAACACCCAGATAATGTGAAAGTAAAGGGGGAAATTGCAGATAGGCGCAAATAGTGAATATCATGACTTGCTATGTGGAGACCTTAACTATTTTTTTGCAGTTTTTCATTGTTGTTGCAGTTTACTTGTTTGTTTGTTTTATTTTTATTGTAGTTGTTCTAAGATGGTCTCGGAGTACTAAACCTTATATGAGACATTTTGCTCACAAACTCTCCATTTTCTGAGAAGCCTCAGGAAACATTGAGAAAGTGGTGACAGTAAAAATGTAAGAGGCAGAGAGAGGGTAGAGAAGGATGCTGAAAACACTGTCTACTGGGCATGGCATGACTAGTCCCCTCATGAACTCACAGGTAACAATTATTGCATAAGACATTAACATGCTCAGTCCAGCTAAAATTCTCTCAGGGATTAAGGGCAGTTTACCAAGTAACTACTGGTAGTTAATAGCCTCTTGGGGAAGGAAAAATTATTCTTATATGGGGCTGAGCCACTGATAGGCCTATGCTCCATTTCCTGACTTGACACCCCTGCATATATTAGCAGCACTCATAAGACTTAAGCATAAATTTATTTATCTCAAGAGGGAAACCATGAAGTTGTGAGAATGACTTGTTGAAGGAGATCTGGAAGAATTAGTATGCAGAAAATAGAGAGTAGATGTAATCACATATCATTGTGTATCTGTATTAATACACAAAATAATTACTTTAAATTAAAACATAAAGAATGATATTATAAATTCATAATATTTTTATTAAGAGTAGAAATATTTAATTGTTAGTAAGGGTGAAGGAAACCATTCTTGTGTGTGGCTATGGCCCCTGGTAAGTTCATCTATGATCCAGCCAGTGGCCCAATAAATACATTTGTATTTACATCCAAAAACAAGTAAAGAAATGCTTCTCAATCTCATCTAGAAAGAGTATAATGAAAGGAAAACTAGAAATATGTGAATTCTCAAATGCAAATCATAAAAATTAAAAAATTATGTGATCATAAAGAGACATGGAGTGATTGACACACCATTATTCATGTGCAGATTAGTTAGCTTAGAAGATGAGTGCAGTCCAGTGCTACAGTACCACAACTCCTGCATTGTAAGTTGTTTTCCAATTTGATATGTAGTGATGTAGGCTACACACTGATTAAATTTCAGAAAAATACAAGAAACTCATATTTACTCTTCATTTGCTCCATCTTTAGGTATTGTAACTCCCAATACGTAATGGAGTTTGATTCATTTAATAATGATGTATATTAATCTATTGATACAGATCATTATGTCAATCATATAATTTATAGGATTTATAATAATATATAATATAATTTATAGGTAGGGATTCATTTGTTTAATAATCATTTATAAGCATGTTCTCTGTCCTTCAATTGACAATAAAATGGTCAATTTCTCCAAGTGCATGCAAAATCTTAAGTGAAGAATATAGGTGGTTTGATAAAAGTAATCCTCAAAATATGGCTGTGCAACATCTTCTATAATTATTTTCATTTTATAGCTCAAAAAACTGACCTTCAGAGATTTGAACTTTTTCCCCAAATGTTATCTATTTTTTAAATGGTGATGTTAACTCTAAATCCCATTTCATATAATTGCAATGTAAACAAAGTTATCCATATTGTTAGCCATCAGATATAGAAAGAATTTTTTTTTAATCTTACATGATTCCTTTTTATTTGATAGAGGTCATGCATTTCTACTTAGACTTAAATATTCAATTTTGATTCTGGTCATTTGAAACTATATTCCTAGTCTTACATACAAGGAAAATATTATAGCCTGTGATTTTATTCTACATATCAACTATATTTCACAGTTTCTTCTTCTAACATTTAGGAATAGATTTGTAGATGGCTGTCTTTTGAAAAGAAATGTCACATTAGTACCTTAGGCATCTGCAATGTTAAATATCTTTTGAGTATAATATTTCATAGATTTCAGATAATTTTTGAAATAGTATTGTGGCAGGAAGAAAGAAAATGTTAAAACTGAGTTATGGGTTATTGTCATCAATGTGAATTTCTGTAAAAACAAGAACTGTGTTTTCTGGGAAATTATACATTATTTTTAATTCTATTTATTTATGTATGTGTGTATCTATTTGTGTGTGTGTGTGTGTGTGTGTGTGTTTGTGATAGAGGTCTGCTAGCACCAGATACCTTGGTGCTGTACATAAGACATCTGTGAGCCTCCTGATATGGGTACTGGAACACAAACTTTTGTCTACTGATAGAGTAGGAAGGGGCTTTGACTACTGAGCCATCACTCCATTCTGCTCCCCTCCTTTATCCTTTATTGCCATTTTTTAAAGGCAATGGGCACTCCTGAAACTCCTGATTTTCTAACATATTTTGTTGGTTACAGAGAAAGAAAATATTTTGAACTTAGGTATATGTGTAAATAGCTAAATATAGAAAGATACTTCTATCTAGCATGTTTTTTCATATTCTAACCATGTGCAATTAGCACTTTATAAACACCTAATTTTGTAAAGATACACTTGGTAAGTTGTTAAAAATCTTCCTTAGGTTGAAACCCTTGAATTTACTGATTTCAGTTTTTACATTCTTAATCAAAGCATTATCTTATTAATTATCATTAAAATAATGTCATTATAATAATTTTAATTATAATTTAAAAATTATTAAATAAATTAAAATTTTAAATAATTCATTAAATGTATTATAATAAATATAATTATTAATTAAAACTATTATTTTCTTTTTATCTATCCTGTGTTAATATGATGACAAAAGAATAATATATTCCATACATTTAATAACCATAGTATAAGGCCTTACAATTCATTGTTAATTGGCAAAGAGATTTATGATTTATATTTGTAGTTAGAGGAATTTTTTACTCTGAAAAATAACTACATAACCTTTATTTCAAGGTATTAACTTTTGTGTGTCATACCTGTCACTTATTTATTCATGTATGAGTTACAGTCCACTTTATACATTCAGAAAGTTAATGTGGCTTATAACGTTAAAAGTGAGCACAGCGGATCAAAAAATATTATGTGGATAAAATTCTTTACACACATGGTTCTCACCTTTCCCTAGATAGATTTACTGTTGTAACTGAGTAATGAATTAAGATCATAACTACATGGATACCAAAGAAAAATGTTTGATCCAATACCTAACACAGTCCATTGTTGGAGAAGAAATAAGACTACCAATATGTAATGTGCAGTAAGTACTAAATAAACATTTACTTTAAAGCAAATTTTGGACCAGGAAAAATGTCCTCCAACACAATTCTCTGAACACTGTCTATTAGGATCAACATATCATATAAATCATTATATAGAGGTCATAGATTATATGAATTTTATAATATAGACTACAGGAAATCCTTCTGATAAACATTTTCTACTGTAATATTTCATCAATTTAATAAACTAAAATTAATAAAAGTCAGATATTGGTGTTCAGAGTATAGATTTTAAATTTTGATTTCTATTAGCACCATTGAAGGAATATATACCAAAGCATCAGTAGGAGTTACCTTCAGATGTGATGAGCCCTAATTGGCAAATACTTGAGGAATAACCTGATGTTGTGGTTTGATTCAGAATGGGTTGTATGATGTGGTGTGTAACAAGGATATCTCAGAAGTTTTAAGAGCTTTGACCATATGTGCTGGGTCACATAGTGTGGCCCAGGAGTGTGATCTCAAAATTTAGTCAACCCCAGAAAAGAATGGACTGTAGAGGCAAGTTTAATTAAACTGTGTCGGGAAGCACACATTGTATCACCTCAAGGAATCTTCATATTGACCAATGCACTGCTCTTCACATTCTAACAGACAGAAATGTGTTGTAAAGTTAAACCACGGTGACATTTAGCCAATTGTCCTTCTAAGATTTTGTTAGAATTCAATTACTATATAATGTAGAGAAGTGGAAAATATTTCATTTGTGGAATGTTAGATTCCAGTACAAGTAATAAATAATTTGAATTGAAATAGCCAAAAGAGAGTGTTCTATGTACTTATGTACAAAGACAGTGCTATAAAAATAATACAATATATTATAAGACAATGAGAGATTAAAATGAGAGAAATTGTCATCTCACCAATAAGGTAGAATACATATTTTTAAAATGCTCTTTTCAAGATTGTTAATTTCAATGAAACGATTGTTGATATATTCATATTTTTGTGTTTTATAAATTTAAAATATTGCAAGCATTGACTTTCTATAACTCTTCCTTATTTTTTTGGGTGGGATAATATCTCTGTTACCCAGAATATTGGCATATTTCTTTCAAATATGCATACTGTATTCCTTAAATTGTAGGTTTGAGCACACTTTATTTTTCTCTAGGAAAAATACAATATTTGTTTAATATCACTTTACTAACATCTTTCTTGAAACTTTAGACATTTTCATTTATCTGGACCATGATATGTTTTGTGTTTAACCCTATAATCTTGCACATGGTCTTTGCAGGTTTTCCATTCCTAAGTTTCTGATTTAATTGATGTCCCCTTTCCATCCTCAGGCTCTTCACACATGCTTGATGCTAATTTATAACACATGATACAATGACTCTAAAACCATATGTGCTTATGTCATTATCTCTGTACTCATCTGTGGGCCTGCTATGTGAGAACAAAACAAAAACAAACAGAAAAAAAATCCATAAACCAAACCAAACAGCAAACACACAATCAAACAAAAACCTCTACTTTTAAATTTCACATCACATTCTCAGTTTCCAATTTATGATCATAAAGGTCTATCTATAATAGCAATCCTTTACTAAGGAAATATTAATATTTATATATATTTATATTTTCATGTGTATGGAAAACATATTTATCATTTTATAAGAGTAAAGTCATTGCAATATTAATGACAAGATGCTTTGAGATCTCGAAGTTTAAGTTAGTGTTAAATTTTAGTTTCTGATTTTTTAATCAGCACAATATTTTAACATAGTCATATACATATATGCCATCTTGCTTTGAAGGTAAATGGTTAGATCTCAGCATACCAAAAAATTCTGTGCAAGTTTACTAATCTTCCTATAAGAATCTAATACCACAAATAAATTTTCTCAAAAAATATTTTTATGATTAAATAAACTTAGAATGTCATAGGGTAAGTTCAGATTACCTCATGGCCTTAGTATGTTTTTGTTTAGAGAATGATGAAAGAGTTATAAGTTACTCTAATTTCATATTGCTTTAAGACACCCAGCTGAGAGGGCTTCACTTGATTCTCCTGTGTAATGCTTTAGATAATTCTATCTGACCACTTCGAAAGGGAAGAGTGATTTTTTTTCTCTGATTTATCTCTCACTAAGCAATGTGTTGTTCATATATAAAGATGATACTTACATATATATGCTACAAATGTGATATTTATGAGTTATTCCATAGCGCTCACAGTGAGAGATGAAGCAAAGTTTTCTTAATATCTCTAAATCAGATTTATGCGTTCAAACTATATACCAATAGAAATCAGCAAATATTGCAATATTTATCATTTTTGATTGTTATATTTTCCTCATCAAGTGTCAACTGGGACAAACCACTGGGAGTCCTTCTCTTCCAACATACTGTTCTTTCACTCAAATTGTTGACTACTCTGAAAACCTATCCTTCTATGTCAACACTGCCTCATAGACTTCTGTTACAGAGGTGAAGTCACAAAGAATTTCAAAGTCTGCCTTCCTTGTAACGTTCTGTGATCACAATTATGGGAGATAGTCATATGACTCCACTGAGAAATTTAAATAATCTTTCTCTCTCTTACTTAGTCTTTCCGAGTTTTTATGTAGATTGTTCAATATAAGTGTCTGTAAAATAAGACCAAACTCCTTAAATTCTGAGTGTGCTCTTGTCAACATTAAAATGTTCAACCTTAAAAAAAAAAAACTTTCAACTTCCTGTAGAGTTATAACTGTAAGTATAGACAACTTTGTATTGCTTCTTAAAGTAAATAAATAATAATATAGTAATAATAAGAAAATAATATAAAGCAAATGAAAGACTAATTAATAACTTAAAATTATATTAATAAACCATGCATCCAGAAAGTAGGTGATACATATAAATCATTATATTAAGGATGAATAAGATATTCCATCCCTGAAGACCTCAGTGTCTGATTAATTTTGATGAATTAGACATTCATATAGAATTAAAGATTGATGAATGTAAATTCTGGATTGATGTTGCTTGAGAGAGTATACTTTAATACCTTGCACTAAAAAATAATTACCAGGTTGTCAAGTGTACAAATTACTCTTTCCACATACTGTGTTGATATTTATTTTCTTTTACATAAAATACAAAACATTTACGTGTGAGTAAACATAGAACTTACTATTTCAGATTGGCAGAACAAAGGTTTATAAAATATCCATTCATATTAATCATTTTGATCATTAATTATAATTTATTTGTGTTTTAAAAATAAAGATAAAATTGTAAATAACTAATGTCCCCACTCATATTCATGCTGTAATCACTACAGAAATAAACATGGACTTATTCTCTGCTCCAATTAATAAATAATTTTTAAAAAGTACACTTTTTAAAACAGTTAATTTCACCAGATAAATTATGAATAATTTTTTTCTTTTAATTCTAAGTAGTTCTTGATTAAGTAATTGTAAAAAGCTTTCAACTGTAAATTATGTAAATAAATAAGGGACTAGGCAGATGGCTCACCAAAGTGTTTATTGTAAAAACACATAGACCAAAGTTTAGCTTCCCAGCACCCATTTAAAAAGTCCAGTAGAGTAGGGCTTGCTTGCAACCCTAGTGCTTGAAAGATGTAGACAACAGGATTTCTAGTTAACCAGTCTAGTTAAGTCAGAGAGCTCGAGACCAGTGAAAGACCCTGTCTATAAAACGTACTGTGGCTGGCTATTGAAGAAGGACAACATCCTAAGTTGTTTATTTATGGTCACTGTATGCACATGAACCCTGTCTTACCCCCTCCACACACAAGAAAACTAGAAGAAAGCTACTATAAAAGGAGATGAATGATGCCATGCCACAGTATACAGCCATTAAAGTTGCTGCTGGCATCACAAATATGCTGCATCATCGAAACCTCAACAGCATGACTGCCTAAACAATACCCATGTGATGACATCAATAAAATGGCAGTGTGAACTGGGGAACATTTCACAAGTCCCCACCCTAGGTGAAGAGCTACAGGCAATCTAAATTTACTGAGAAAGGAAGAATTGAATTCATACAGGTATGAGTCCCTCATAGATCATTAAATCTCTAGGGGTCAGCACTAAATGCATGAACATAAAACCTGTTGTTTATTTAAAGAAAATATTCCTATGCATGATTGTGCTACTACTTTTTAATACATACTACTTTTTCATGTAGTATGTATTAGATGTGTGATAGTCTCTTTCTATAGTGTGACACTTAAGCATTTTTTTTCCTGGATTTCATAAATGCTGTTAGAGAAAGTAATATTTAGCTTGGGAAATGTCTTATATTTATATTCTAACAATTTTAATTTGTATTTGAGGTAAAAATCCAGATATTGAAAATTGATATAATCCATAAATTAAATCCTCAAATCAGTCTATTGTACCAGAGTCTGATTTCTGGGAATGTTTTCTTTCCCTGACAAATTTTATGACAGATTTTGTAATCTGAATATATTTCTAAAGCACTCACAATATTTAATAATACTCATAAAAATGTAATTTTTCCATGTAGTTCTTTTAGACAAGAACAATCTTGGGTGAGAGTTTTTGATTATGGGATGGCATCCCTATCCCTCCACTTGATGTCCTGTCTTTCTACTGGAGGTTGTCTCTCCATATTCTGTCTCCACACTGTTGAGCATTTTATCTAAGGCCCCTTCCTTTGATTCTCTCACATTTCCAGTTTCTTGGTACATTTTAGAGGGTGTTCTTACCTCCTACCTCTTGAAATTGCAAATTTTCATTCATTCTCCTAGGATTGGGGGCTTCACTCCTGTGATATGAGGACATTCTCTTAGAAACAGGGAAGGAGAAATGGGATGAGGAACTGTTGAAGGGCAGGATGGGAGGGGAATAATGACTGGACTGTAAAAGTATTAAATAAATTAAATGGGGAGGAGAAAAAAACAAATAAAAAGATTTTTTTTTCTAGAAGTTCCAATGAGTCAATCTTATAATGTAGTCAAGAATCTATATTTTAAGATTAGGTTAAGTTGTATAATATCCAAACCCAAACTGACTACATTTTAATTTCACATAGGTGGGCTTGTGTCTGTCTCCTGCTACAAGTCTCAAAGACCTATATGGATAGAAACAATATTATAGGTATTATATTGTATCTTAATGTCTTCAAAATGTCCCATATAAAGGTTTTGAGTGTATAAATTAATATGGCCATAGCACCTTTAGCATAAGATAAATTTCAATTGAATTTTTGATGTGGTTTCTGGTGTTAAAGACAATAATGTAAAGTATGCTCAATTGATATCCAGAAAGAGTAACTACTGGCAAGCAATTATTTGAGATATCTACCCACTCATTTTTAAAGGGGAGGGACTCAGGCTCAGCCAAAAATGTCTTTCAATGTATATATCTATTTGTAAATGAGTAAAGTGTTTAACCATACATATTTCCTAATTTCAAATTAACGCAGTGATTTATACTGCACAATTTAGTCTTCTATATTTATGGCTCTCACAAAAAAAATGGATGCCAATTATGAAAAGCATGTATTCTGATGAAACGTTATCAGTCAATTAAAATTTAAAGAGTACAGATATACCATGTCAGGTTCAGATTTTATCTTAAATTGGCATAATCATTTCTTTCTCCTTTTCTAGAATAAGACCCCTTTTTACTTGGCTCTTCTGGGTCTTTTTGTGAGGGAAGTGTATTCTTGAGTCTGTAACTGATGTTGAGACCTAGACTATGGAAAATTTTCTATGAGCAGCACTATGGGAAGAAGCCGGGTATTTTTTTCCGTATGTACTTGAACATTAGCAAAATATAAATTCTGAAACTTTGATCTTTGTTTGTTTTTTCTACTTTAAATATAGGAAAGAGTAGGAATTGCTGGAAAATACACATGTTTGCAGGGCTCACTCTCATTTTACTATAGCTGAGTAATCAAATGTGGAGAACTTAAAATGTAGCATGAATCACACAAATAACTCTTTTTTTCTTTTGAAATATATGGTCAAAATGTGTATATTATCCCAGCTGATGTTGTAACCATGCTGTGTGCATTTGGGGAGAGATGGAAAAGGAGATGGGGAAAGAAAGGGGGGAGGGGGAGGGGAAGGGAGAGGTAGAGGGAGAGGGAAGAGTGAGAGGGGAAGGGGGAGGGGAGGGGGAGGGGGGAGGGAGAGAGGGAGAGGGAGAGGGGGAGGGAGAGGGGAAGGGGGAGGGGGAGGGAGAGGGGGAGGGAGAGGGAGAGGGGGAGGGAGAGGGAGAGGGAGAGGGAGAGGGAGAGGGAGAGGGAGAGAGATTGCACGTGTGTACTGTCACAAATACTAAAATAATTCATTTTCAATACCACAACAGAGCAAATATAGTTATTAATTAAATATATTAGCTTCAGCTTGAAGTAATCAAAATACAATATTAAAAATGATTTATCAAATGTTAAAGTTGATTTGAGTATTAGTTGCTTTTCTACTGAATAGTGAAAAACACTATGGATAAAATGACTTGTAGAAGAAGATTATTTTGGCATATGGTTCCAGATACATGAAAGTCCAGCATGGCAACAAGAAGCATGCTTCATGTCTGGAAAAGGAAGCTAAGTGATCACATCTGCTTACTGCTTACTGGTGACTGGACCAGGAAGCTGAGAGATAACATCTTTCACACACATGAAGCAAAGCATGGACTGGAAGTGGAGTCGAGGCTATAAACTATCAAAGCCAGTCCACAGTGATATGTTTGCTCCCTCAAGGACACCCCACTGAAGGGACTAAGTGATCAAATGCCTGCACCATGTTTGGCCTTTTCTCATTCAAACTATCTCACTTCAGTTATGTTGTCTTCTCATTTTCTATATTTATATTCTTTTCTTTAATTGTCCTATTCTGGAAGATATGTGAACAATTAAGCATCTTTAGTTCAATTATAAGACTAAGAAATAATGATGTTGAATGGAGGTGGACAACTTAGCTGATATGCAGTTCTGTTGTAGAACTCAAGAATCAGAAAAAAATGATCCTCTAGTTTTCTGTGGTTGCAAACCATTTAACATAGAAGGTAACTGACTGCTGGAAATACAACTAGAAAATTAGAAACAGTCACAGAAAAAAAAAAGCTTCATCTTTGATTGTCACTGATACACTTGCTGAATAAAGATATTTTAATTGAGCTTTCTGTTTCCATATTTCAATAGAAATTTATATCAGCCACTTCTGGGTTCCTTAATCTCTGTGTATTCTCCAAGGTATTTTCCTACTATCTGACAAAATGTAGTGAACCTCTATTTGTCACATTCATAAGAGTTTACTTGGTACACTAGTTGACAGTCGATAGCTGACACCAAATGCACATTCATTTGTATATGCCAATGATATGTATTACACATCCAGTCGTCACAATCACATTGCCAGGAGGTAATTATCTTATACATTTTTTGCACGTGTCTATAGATAGCAAGTTGCAGAGACACCATTCACAGCTAGGGTTCTAGTTTTCCATAACATGAGTTGTACTCACCTGCCACTAACTATATTTTAAATTTTTACACTATTTTTTGGTTTTGACACTTTCATAGAAAGAAAAAAATGAGGGTGTTCCTCCTGTTTATAAACTATAACCAAATTAAGGTGCTGATTGTCACAGAAATATAGATGAGGTAATTTTCTGCACTGTGAACACAGCTTAATAAGATTCCTAGACACACACGAGATCACGACACAGTCAAGAGTTGGCTGCCTTTGAGGTTCGGTGACATTTATGCTTCCTTGCTCCCTCCAGGTAGTACTCTGAAGTCAGCAGAAGATTTGTGACATTTCCACATTAAAACAAAGACTTGAGTGCAGGAAAGGTCTCTCCCTTGCCTCCATTCACTTTGAGACCCAAGGTGACCTCACTATTACTACTTCATGCTTGTGTTTGAAGTTTTTCGTCAGTTCTGACACTATAAATCCATTGTGTTCTGTCAAACTCAAACAATGTATTTCATGTTGGGGAAAGATTCGCTTAGTCTCCTGTTTGAAAAGGTATCTGTATTAGAATTGAAATGTTTTGTTTTTTTTTTATTTTTAAGCTTTTACAGATATTTATTTTTTATTTGTTGAATAACTGAGTGATACTTTTTAAAAATATCTTAATGACCCATATGTAAAATATTCAAATTTAACCTTTACTTGATGAATTAAGTTGAATATAATTTATTATGTTACAAAAATAAAGGATAACAAGCAGCTTTTGAAAACGGGGTTTACTTTTTAATGTATGTAAGAATAGGAATTGCAAACAAATTAAAAATTTGAAAGATTTATATGATTTGAAGAGAAACCAAAATATCAAGACAATTTAAATTCTGAATGTATTTGTTGTACTTCTGCTTTTTTTTAGTGTAAGATTTTTTTTTTCTCTTAAAACAAAAAGAAATTTTTTGCTTAGTAAAATATAAAGCCGGGCAGTGGTGGTGCACGCCTTTAATCCCAGCACTTGGGAGTCAGAGGCAGGCAGATTTCTGAGTTCGGGGCCAGCCTGGTCTACAGAGTGAGTTCCAGGATAGCCAGGGCTACACAGAGAAACCCTGTCTTGAAAAACCAAAAAAATAAAAAATAAAATAAATAAATAAATAAATAAATAAATAAATAAATAAATAAAATCTAATATAGGAAAATTGACTATCCAAAGATAAATTAATTCATTATAATAGCCATTGGATTACAGGATATTTCTATAACCAACTCTGTATAAAAATATATTACATCATAGTGACTCTTTATACACAAAATGCTTATATGCAGTTTTATTGCCTTGGCTTCTCATTATCTTTCTAACAGAAAAAGTTGACACTGAAATGCGGTTGAACAGAACAGTACCCAAGTGCTGGACTAACAAGGAAACTTTCTGGGAACCTGTTGACACAGCAATGGACCCACGACTGCCTTCTGTTTTTAATAGTTATCTGTTTTACTTGTCTGCTTTAAATATACTTGGGCAAGCAAGATGGCTCAGCATGTAGGTGTTTGCCTTGTAAGTATACATGTACAGTATACATTATACAGTATACAGTATACATATGGCTCTCATACCTGTATACCCACATTCAACACCCTCATACCATGCACATATGCACATGAAAACCTAAAAATAAAGTTTAAGTATCTGATAATTGAGGGTGATGCTACTTGTAGAACATAGTTATGGCATGTGGCAAATGAAAGTTTGTATGCAGGTGGAGTAGCATCTTGATTTCTAAGTCCTTTGATATAATATGCCACAATATTTTTTTTCTGAATTCCTATCTTTTGTTGTCATTGTTGTTTGTTTGTTTTGTTTTTGGAAATCAGAGGAAAATGGTTGTTTGGTGATATCCCCCCCCCTTGTTATTTTCTTTCACTATTTAGTGAGGTAGTACTTAGTGAATTTTAGTTGTTTGTTTTTCTTTGAGAAATTTACTAGGCTAGAGAGATGGCTCAGTGTTTCAGAGCACTGGCTATACTTCCAGGGGAAATAGGTTTAGTTTCCAACTCCAACATAGCAGCTCACAGCTGTCTGTAACTCCAGTTCTATATGATCTCACACCCTCCCATAGACCTGCAAGCAGAAGAAGCACCAACCCAGGTAAAATTTAAAAAAAAAAAAAAAAAAAAAGAAAAGACTATTTAATATGAAAGAGAAATTTACCATGTAGAGATATATTTTTAGGTATATAAAGTTTAAATGAATATTAATCTTTTTAAGATCATGTGGAATGGTTCAGTGATCTAATAGAGAGCTTTATTGGATAGATGCATGTGTGATTTGAAAGAAAATTACATAAGATTAAGCTCTCCTCTGCAGCCAATCAGGAAAGAGATCCCATTCATTTTTACGACCTATAATAAACTTTGTGGATGAGAAATTGTGTTATTAATCTCAAGCACAATGGCAGGAATAAAATATTACAGATATTTTTTCCTTGTGCTTCATGAGAAAAAAATATGGTCTCTATTTACAAGAATCATTAAAATGTTGTATTCATTATTCATGGAATAGAGGCAAAAGTCTAAGGCTGTGAAATGATGAAGCAATAAGGACAGTACAAAAGGAGAGGAATTGTGAATCACATTTATCTAAAAGATGAATTGATGCAGGTCTACTTTCCATAAAGAAATGGTGCTAGAGTCTGCATATTGAATACATTTAGACTTTTAATAGGCTTGTTGTTACTATCTTAGCTCACAAAGAGTCTGATTTGCAAAAGTAAAATTAGAGACGATAGACTTCCATTCATCATTTATATAACATCTTGAGGTCTGAACTTCTCAAAACTGAATTCTGTAGAGTTCTTCATCTTCTATCCAAACAAGCACCAAGTGGGAACATTGACCTGTGAAAAGTTCCCTTCTGTGAAGACAGGGAGCAGACTTCTGAGCTACAAAGAAATGACAGTAACAAATAAAGTCCTCTTGCTTTTAACTGTCACAAAGCATAGCCAATTCCAAACTGTATTAGGATAATCAGCTCAAAGAACAAATGTCTATCATCCAACTTCCTGTTCATGCAGAACAGTTGTCACCTGAAATTAATGTGGAGTTTCTGTTATATTATTTTATTTCACAAACAACTGTGTCCTGACCTTCAGATGAACAAAAATGTAGACTCTCCTTCCCTCCTGTGTCACTCCAGACAAGCCGGCAACAAAACCATCATTGCAATCCTTCTGGTGTGTGTTACTATCCTCAGTCCTCTGCCCTTAGCTGGCTATTTGTTTCTTTACTGATTATTTTAAGTACTCATCTAAGTTAATTTTTAAAATATTTATTTTTTTTAAATATTTACAAGTACTCTGTCAGCATGTATGTATGTGTACTATGGCTGTGTCTTGTGCCTACAGAAGCCTGAAATTTCATTTAAGGAATGTTATAAGTTATCATGTGAGTGCTAAGAATCAAGAGTAGTAAGTGCTCTTAACTGCCGAGTCAGCCTTCTAAATTGCAAAATAGTTTAAAACAAATATCAAAAGTACATTTATCTATTATCAAAAAATAAAAATGTATTGACATTTGTATATTAAGTAAAAGTGGATAAGAGTTAATTTGCATTCAATTACTTCATATTCAAATAATAAAATATTGTATATCTTTTCTGTATAATTTCTGATTTTGCTGCTTTTTCTTCTATATTCTTCAACTCATCTCTCCCTCTACTGTTCTACACATAGATGTTATTTTTCTACAAAATTGGACTCTAGACACACACTCTGGGTTACATTTTTAACAATTCATATAAATACTGGTAAGATATTTCCAAGTATAAAATAATTTTTATTCAAAAGTAACATCATCTATACTAATGAAATGAAGCAAAATTGTAACATATAAAATGCCTTTATTTACTCTTTCAAGTTTCTGCCTACATTACTACCAAGTATCTTCATGTATACCATGATGCATGTCAGACTTAAGGTCACTACTCAGTGTACTGTTAGTTGAGTGCATGACATAATTTTTGTTTTGAATTTCATCAAGGCAGTGAATCAGTTTTCCTGACCTCCTGTCCTCTACCATCTGACTTTCAATACAATGTGCATGCTACATTATACCATGTTCTTCCTATTTCTCATCTCTGCCGTTTATTTCATCCTTCAATCTAGTATAATAGAAAAGAATTCAGTTGCTAGGTAAAGTTAGTAATCACAGTGAGCCTGAGATAGATGAGGAGGCTCTCAGGTGAGATTGTACACTGGAAATTAAATATAAGCCCACTTACAATCTTGTTATTACAACCAATCAGTTAAAATAGTGTGCAAAGAATCAGACTTGATTACAAAATATTGAAGCATCAAGGGAGACTCAATGTGGCTAATAGCAAGTGTGTTAGTGATATTTTGATCTAAAATATTATTAAATTTGCAAGTATCAGCCTTAAAATGACACAGATCAATAAATCACTTTTAAAAGACTGTGGACTTTAGGCAAATGTTCTTATGAGTGACTGCAGTCACACTGGTTATCATCAGAGCAAACAAAGTAGAAACCATCTACTATCTACCATGCTCCAGGCTCCCAGAAAATGTGCAGTACAGCTTACTGACTTGGTTATGGTGAAGTAAATACCCAGTTTCCTTCAGTATCCAAGTTCAACACTGATCCTCCAGAATCTATTGTTTGTAGGATTGCATTTGATACCTGCTGCATATATTGGCATTATATTGTTTTTACCTATTTTACAGGATATCTTCTACTTTAAGGGATCCACCTAAGTAAAAGAAATGTATGTGCTAAGTAGGCTAAAAATCCTTTATTGTATACCCATGCTGTATACTTTGTAACTTGTAAAATGGCACCTCGATTATTTATAAATATCATTCAATATAATTTCTTTAATTTGCCTCAAACATAAATTATGAATGGTGTTATTACATACCTATTTTATTATTGTTAAAGTTATTATACAATGTTTAAACATTGTTAGTAGGTAACTAAAAAATCAGGTTTATTAAAAAAATAACATTTAAAGTCTATTTTCCACTCACAATTTTCCCTATGTTTATTATTTCTCTAAATAGATTAGCAAGAATAATCTAATGGACTTTCTTCCTTCCTTCCTTCCTTCCTTCCTTCCTTTCTTTCTTTCTTTCTTTCTTTCTTTCTTTCTTTCTTTCTTTCTTCATTTCTCTCTTCTTTATTTTTTACAACCAGAGCCCAACTGGCTGATTAAGAACCAGTACCAAGGTGTGTGTGTGTGAGTGTGTGTGTGAGTGTGTGTGTGTGTGTGTGTGTGTGAGTGTGTGTGTGTGTGTGTGAGTGTGTGTGTGTGTGTGTGTGTGTGTGTGTGTGTTCTTCCATATAACTCTTTTCATTTACTTTCACCCATCATATATTATTTTTAATCTGGATCTCAGATTATCAAAATGATATTTATAGAAATTGTCTCAACCTTAAACAAATAAACAAACAAACAAACAAGCAAAATGTTTCCTGGATAAAAATAACTATTAGAACATAACACAATGTGGTTAAATTCACATGTGATGTATCTACTGTACTAAACTGTTAATCATACTTCTTATAAGTTTGACCAGCTGCACTTTCTCTGTGCTCAATGGTTTTTATTTTTCTGACCTGCATGTAGGACCTCCTGAGTCTATGTTGGTAAACTGGCTAAAATGAAGAAATCTTCCCAATACTGACCTTGCCATAACAACAATGTTCAAATAAAATATCAAATCAGGTAAAAGAAATGTAAAGACAGCAAATAAAAGCAAACTTATTTTTTCTTCTAAGTAGATGCTACTAAAAGACAATATAGTTTGTGCCAAAATTTGTTATTTTCTGGCTATTGATACTGATGGAGAGAGTATGCTTTTGAAATGCTTAGCAGATGTTTAATGGTTTCGCCATCATCATTACCCACATGCTGTGCTAAATTATGTAAATCATAATTGAAATATATATATATATATATATATATATATATATATATACACATATACATAAAATACTTGCTATACATTCTATTATTCCTACTTGGGAGCACTTTCTTAAGGGTAAGAGCTGAAAGTTTACTTGTTTGTCTTAATGAAAATATTTTAGTGTGAAGTTTTATTTTAATTTCTCTCATTAATACATCATAACTGAAAACAAAACAAAAAGTGCAATACTATTTGATCTGTATTTATTTCTACACATAGGAAGATGATCTGCTGAACTTATATTCACATATATTTATATTTTTAGCTGGATTGGATTATTCCCACCTCTTTTGGACACTATCATTGGAAATTAAGAGAAAATCAAGTTCTTTCTCTTCATTCATTCCCTCAAATGGTTTATTATAACATCATTCTATTTCTTCCTCCTCTTTACCCTCTATAAAGTTAGTGAGCAGATTTTCATCACTCTTGTACCTTGTAACACTTCTTGAGTATCATTCGTTTTCTTCTTGAGCTATTGTATCTCTTCTAAGAAAAAGAATAAACCCAGATTACCTGATTTATTCCTGCCATCTAATCCCAAACAAATGGAGTCAGAGTTAGAGTGACCTGATTATTTTTTTAATGTGTCAAGCCAGTGCAGTAGAAAAAAACAATGAGACCTCATATAGCTGACTCTCTCCAGACCAACTGGCTTCAATGTGCATCTTCCCCTCTTCCTATTTATGGGAGTACAAAGTACCTGTCTACCTTTGGTCTCTAAGCTAGGTGTATGTCATTATGCTGGAATTGCATGAGTTAATGTGTATGAAATGATAATACTAATGTCTGATGCATGGTGAGACTGCACACATATTATATAGTTTCCTTAATGCTCATCAGCTGGACCAAACACTATTGTGGTTGGAATGTGAGCTGTAGTGCTCCAGAGGTCGATATAGTAAAGACTTGATCTTTCCTGATTGCCCAATTAGGGGTGCTATGGACATTTACTTTAGGAGACTATGGCTTGTGAGATATAATAATAGGTGATGGGCATCTACTACTGAGAGTGATATGGAGCCTTGTTTATCTCTTACATGTGCACTTCAGAGCTTCCTAGATGAATTACAGAAGGTAATGTACTATCACTTTTCATTCCCAACACCAGCTGACACAGTGTAGTAGCAGGACTTAGCATGCCTAACAAATCAAGTAACCCTATTAAAAATGGGATATAGAACTAAACAGAGAATTCTCAACAGAGAAATCTCTAATGGATGAGAGATTGTCCTTAGTAATCAAGAAAATGCAAATCAAAAGGACTCTAAGATTCTATTTTCACAGGTCAGAATGGCTAACATCAAAAACTCAAGTGACAGGACATACTTGCAAGTTTGTGGAGTAAAGGGACCACTCCTCCATTGCTAGTGGGAGTACAAACTTGTTCAACCTCTTTGGAAATCAATTTGGCATTTCTCAGAAAATTGAGACTAGTTTTATCTCAAGACCCCGTTATAGCACTCCTGGGAATATATTCAAAAGATGTTCCTCCACACTACAAAGACACTTGCTTAACTATGCTCATAGCACCTTTATTCATGATAGCCAGAAGCTTGAAACAACCTAGATGCTCCTTAACAGAAAAGGGAATAAAGGAAATATTGTGCCTTTAAACAGTAAAATACTACTTAGCTGTTAAAAGTAAATTCATCACGAAGTTTGCAGGCAAATGAATGGAGCTAGAAAATATCTTCCTTAGTGAGGCAATGCAAACCCAGAAAGACACACATGGTATATACTCACTTATAAGTATCTGTAAAGTAGAGGATGACCATGCTACAATCCATAAAGCCAAAGAAGCTAAGCTAACAGGGACAGTCCAAGTGAGAGTGCTTGTATCTAACAAAGAAGAGATTATAAAACAGATATCAGAGTTAGGCTGAGGAAGGAATCTGCATGAGTGAGGGAAAGAGTGGCAGTGATGCATTGTGGGGAGAGTATGGGGATGCTAGGAGACAAAATTGGAATCAGTTGTGGGGCATCTCTCTGACAAGCTGGAGACCTGGGATGGCGGAGGCACCCAGGAATTTACAAGGATGACCCTGAGACTCCTAGCAGCTGGTAGCATGAAGATTAAAATGGACACCTTCTGTAGCCAGATGGGATGTCCAGTGGAGGGAAGGAGACACCAACCAATCCACAAAACCTTCCACTCAAAATTTGTCTTGCCTACAACACATGCAGAGATAAATAAAATGGAGCAGAGATTGAGGGGATGACCAACAGATGATTAGACCAACATAAGTCCCACACTGTGGAAAGGACCAACCCCTGACAGGACTAATGATACTCTGCTATGCTTGCAACCAGGAGCCTAGCATAGCTGTCCTCTGAGATGCTTCAGCTAGCAGCTCATGGAAACAAATACAGAGATCCACAACCAAGATTATGCAGAGCTCAGGGGTACTTTTTAAAGAGTGGGGAGAAGGATTGAGGGAACTGTGTAGGTCAAGGACACAAGAAAAAAATCCTACCAAGTCAAAGAACATAGAGGATCAAAGAGATTAAACAAAGAACATGGATGGGCTGAAACTAGGCCCCATAATTATTTGTAGAAGATGTGTAGCTTGGTATTTATGTGGGTTCTCTAACAAGTGGAGCAGGGACACTCTCTGACTCTGTTGCCTGGCTTTAGATCCCCTTCTCCTGGCTTGGATTACTTCTCTGGCTCTGGCTTCATTGGAGAGTAATGCTTAGTTCTGCTGGCACATGATGTGGCAGGACAGATTAGTACCAATTGTGGACTTCCCCTATCTGAGGAGAAGGGGAAGGAGCAGTAGGGGAGAGATGTGTAAGTGTTGGACTGGGAGGAAAGGGATGACTAAAATATAAAGTGAATTTTAAAAAAGAGTAGATAATGTGTTTTCAACATTTATATTTAACATAGATATCAAAAATAATTTTATATGCCAAATACTTACCTTCCATTTTGCCCTTTTATTCTGATCACAAAATAAAGACTATAGAGACATGGTTACTTTGCTAAAATCAGAGTATGCACTGTAGATATATAAATTATGCAAACATCTCTGTCTTGTTCTTAAATACAATGGAAATTTGATTTTTATATTCTTTGAATTGAATTGAGTAAAACAATTATCCATCCACCCAAATGTAGTTATTATTCGATATGTCAGGAAATAAAACAGTCACAGAAAGACATTAAGATTTCTAAATTCTAATAAAATTTGATATTATGAAATGAATATTGGATTAAATATGCTCCCAGAGCATTCAACTATATTGCATCTTAGTTGCAGGGTAATATGCTTTAAATTGAGCATTTTCAGTGTAAGAGAGTGCATTACTGTACTCATGATTTTAACCAGAAAATACAGGATGATTTACCCAAATGATAACATATATGGTGGGAAAGAAATACAAAAAATATTTGATTATGTTAATATTTTATAGTCATTTTCTTGGATTCAGATTCTAGAAATGAAAGATTGATCAGTAATTCTATTATTTTCTGGATTGATGTTAAGCACAAAGATCTGACCTTGGGGAATCTTCATTCCTTTTATTCTCAGTCAGAACGTTGAGCTATTTATTGAATTATTTTTGAACATTATTAGGGAGGACATGGAGGGAAACTTGTGAGGATTTGAGAACGGAAAATCTATGAAGATTACAAAGTCCTGAAGGTGTTCGTGGCTCTTTGGAGAAAATCTGGAGGATTTTTTGAAAAAAAAAAAAAAACAAGTCTTAAATATGTACAATGTGGTCTAATGAAAATGTTTCATAAAACCTCTAGTCAAGTCACAGAATAGGTATCTGCATTTGTCTTTGTGGACCTAAACTCTGCAATGGAAAGTACTGAATATCCAGGAAAAAAAACAGAAAGAGAATACCTGAAGTAATTTTTATGCCTAGTTCTCTGATACAAATTTTTACTACTGCATGTAGGCCATATTACATATATGACAATGTATTATAGTCTCAACATTTATAGCGGTTGTAAATAATATTCTGGGAAAAGTTTTGCTTGTAAGTAAGAGTATAAAACTGCAATCCTGTAGTCAATGCTATATAACTTACTTAGTTAACTGTATTTAATGAAATAATTATAATATTGATCAAAAACCTGAAGGTAGGTAAGATACAAATCAAAAGATGTTGCAGCCCATACTGCCCATTCCGGTCCGAGGGTCAGGGTCTAGCGAGAGAGAGAGTGGGGATAAAGGGGAAGAGACGCGAAGAATGGAGACAAGACAGAGATTCTGATCAAGTCTCGTTTATTGAAGGGAATTTTGAGCTATTTATAGGCTTTTGCCACGTGCCTTGTAGGCGCGTGGATACCACGTGCCTTGCATGTGTTGATATGACGTAAGCCTTACAGGCGTCTATAGCGTGGACAGCACGTGTACCGCAATGCCTTGCAGGCCTGGATAGCACGTGCACCTTATAAGCATGTATGGTTTAGATAGCACGTGGACAGCACGTGAACTGCATTGCCTTGCAGGCGTGACTACCACGTGCACCTTGCAGCTGGGGCCAGTAAACAGCAACACAAAATATGTGGGATATCAGAGTGTGCTTCAGCTGTTGTAGGCTATTGAAAACCAAATCTTTCGTCAGGGTATATGGTTCCAGATGGCTGCAAAGTTGATCTAGCCGCTTTCTGCTAAAGTCAGCTCCCAACAAAAAGATAGATTTTTCTTCATATTAATTAGCTATCTATGCCCAGGAGCATTTAGGTTGTTTTTTATACATAGTATTATTTTATCTCCTTTGTATCAAAAACAGCCTACATCAAGGGAAGGAAGAAAATAGTGTGAATGAGACTTGAATCAATGTATTATGAATATGTTTCTGGCCATCTGGTCAGCCATTACATTTTCCATGAGGAAATACATGACATAAGAAATACGAAACAATTTTAACATGGTTATTGCATAAATTGATTCAAAAGTACCTTTAAAACAGTATTTAATGCTAGTGCATTTTAAGGTTTCCTTCATCTTCAAAAAGTTTTATGAAAAATAAATTTTTTATATACCTGGTTAATGTTAACATTACAAATACAACATTCAATTGGTTAGGATTTGTCCTGGCAAGATTGCCATTATTTACAAAATTACTAAGGACATAAATTACAATTAAGACATAACTTGAAGAGGCTAAAGTCAGAACTGGACTATGTATTGACACTGACTCATTGAGAGCAATTGACAGTAAACTTTGGGGACTTGAAAGACCTGAGATCTCAGCTCAGCTGAGCCACTAATTAGGCATCGTTACCTCGAACAGTCAGTTTGTCTCTCCTGGGTTTTCATTTCTTAAAATTCTGTGAGCCACAGTATTAGAGAGTGCTGGTCTTATCATTATAACCTCTATTGAAAAAATTATGTCAATCTACTAGGCTAGTACTATCAGCCAGGATCCAAAAGTGCATTAGTAAATGCCAAGTCATTAACTCTGACATTATTGGTCACAGTATGCTAGAACACTCTTTTGAATGATGCTTTCAGTATTTCAAGGATAAAAATAAAATTATCACATGATAAGTTAGGAAAGGTTGTGACTCTAGACTCCATTTCATTTGCAGAATATTTGGAAGGTTCACTTAGTCCATTCAAGAAAGTTTTTGGAATTTTTTTTATTAAACATATTAAACATATGAAATTTTTCTTTTTAGTAGTCTCAGGACCATGTACAGAGATAAGGACCAGTACATGCCAAAGGCTAATATATTTTTTCAAAATCAATTTATGAAATATAAATATGACTGGGCTGTTCTATTTGTTACACACACACACACACACACACACACACACACACATATATATACTGATAGGTATGTATTAACATTATTTTATAATACAGTCTAATGTTTTTTATTATTATTATTATCATCATTTTGGTTTTTCAAAAGAGGAAACATGTTTCTCTATGTAGCTCTGACTCTCCTATAACTGACTCTGTTGACTAGGCTGGCCTCAAACTCATTGAGATCAGCCTTCCTGTGCCTACTGAGTGCTGGGATTAAAGACATGAATCACCATTTTGTATTTTTGTGTGTGTGTGTGTGTGTAATATATTCAGATCAGAGAAGAACTTCATAAAATTGATCAATCTTCCCAACTTTACACATTTTCTAAGGATGGAACTCATTTCATTAAGTTTATACTTTTACCCAATGAAATTTTTTCTTTCCCCTGAACAGAATTCTTAGAAGAAAAAATTTTCTAGGTATATATGAATTTGATTCGTAACTATTATTATTAAAGTGTCATATCTTTGCACATTGATTTTTCCCAAAATATATGAACACATTTCTCATAGCATTTTAAAGGTTAATAATTGAAGTAATGACTATAAAGTGCAGAATTATAAGCCAACAGAGTGTTTGAAGCAATACACTGGTTTTGTGAATGGCAGTAGACATTTGTTATAATTGTAAGAATGTCAGTGTTCTTAAACAACTCAAACTCTGCTCTGTTTAACAGTAGGGGGAGTCAATTGTTCTCGCATTTAAAACAAACAAACAAACAAACAAACAAAAAAAAAAAACAATGGGTCAAGTTTACTCAGACTTTTAAAGAGATCAGGGGCCTTGTAAGAAAAGTTAAAAAAAAATGAAATACTCTAAAAATCGAAATGAAGACAACACTGATGCTGATGAACACAATAGAGACTGCAGAAGCACACAGCCTGGTTTATGAGCTTTGGAAGAATTGCACAGTAACACTCGTGAAGCTGTATTCTGCCCTTTTGTAGATGACGCACCACACTATATTTGTAGTGAAATGTTTGATGATACAAACCATGCTCCTATAAAACAACTCTACCACAAATCTCATTTTATATAAGGCAACTTATTTAAATGCTTTGGTTATGGAATGGCAGTGTCTGGCGTCTTGTGATTTCCTGTGTTTGCTTCTGTATGGTGGGCAGTCTCTGTCTATATTTTGCTTTGAGCCAGAAAAAAAACAGGTTTTCTGTAGAGTCTATGACATGACATCCTAAGAGAGAACAGCAGAGAGTGCATCTCTAGGGTCAGAGTTAGCCTTGGCTTTGAGAACACGCTGGAACTTGTCCTATAGGAAAAAAAATGAACTACTGAGCCAGTTGCCTTTGAAATGTTGACTTCAAGGCATTCAAAGGTAAAAGACTGTGCTGTTCTAGGGCAGATTTCGAATATAACTCTTCAGTTGCCCTCTCCAGTGTGGTTCTGCGAAGACATAAACTTTTACAAAGTGTTTCTACTTACTACTGGAAAAGAAGAGAAGCTTTACAATATCATGTTTATTTTATAATATCCAACTTTTTAAATAGGCTATTGACATCACTGCAGCAAGTATTGACTCTCTCACTACTTACACTGCAACACACCTTAGTTACCTCATCAAACATTGCTTAAATAATAAATTACAGCCAACACTTATGCTTCCTTTCCTTGGGACTATCTCATAACAGAAGGCACGTTTGCTATATGCATGGCAGCACTGAGGAGCCAGGGAATACATGGTAAAAACAACAGCTCTCAGAAAAGCAATCCCAGACTAATAAGTGTTGACATGGAGATGCCCTGATGCTTTTATCCATTGGGACAGATCTGAGACACCCACCCAGGCCAGTATAAGAGAACACAGAGGAAATGAGCACCAGCTGCTGTTTATGGCTATGGTGTAGACAGGGTGCCTTTACCTACTGTTTTTCTTTCACCAGCTCAATGACTAAGATACCTGTGGAGTTTCCTTCAAATTTCAAGTAATTGCATTGCACTTGAACACTTATATAAGGTTTTGTAACTTAGAGAACCTTGTCACACCTAGGGCTCATATATAAAACAATGAAATCTAATTTGTTAAAGCAAATGTGATGTTGAGCAATGACAGAAAATAGGGAAATCATTTCAAAAACTTTGGTTCACTAATTCCTCCAGCTTATCCCACTGGAGTATGACAAATTCAACAAACAATCATTCCATGTCTTCTGTACACAACACATGTTTTCTGATACTTAATTATAAGGCTAATAAAAAGGGACATTCATCCCATTCCAATACTTGTGCAGTTTTTACAATGTCTTACAAATGCCAGCAAACGCATTCTGTTCTCATAAGGACAACCACTTTTTCTCAAGATGACATTGGCCTTGATCAATTTCACAAAATAGTGATTTTATGTTTTATTGTCAAAAGCACTTATCTAGTGGTGAGGTTTAATTGTGTAATTATATTCAACTTTTTGTTGTTTTGACTTACCTTGGATTAACCCTGAGAGTATGGATGGTTAAATTTATTTCTGAAAGAATCTTAAGACAGGAGGAGTCTTATGCAATTCAGCACATCTATCTTATAAGAAATAATGCATAATTTGTAGAATAATGATTACTTTCTGATTGAGATAATAACTTTTAGGGAAAAAAGCTATTAAATTTGGAAATATTTTTGTGCAAATTTTGTATTCATATAGGTTAACAATTGAACCATTTGAGAAAGATGTGTGTGATTTTTTTTATAACCAATCATTCTTACTGCCAATTTAAGCATGTATTTCAAGTTTACAAGCCAAGAGATTCTTTGCATTTATGGCTAGAAATCGGCTCTCTGTGGGCATAATATTTATGACTCCGTGACATGCATCATTTGACTTGATGTCAGCTTAACCGAAATGTGATGGGTTGACATTATCAAATGGAGCAGATTTTCTGTAACCTTAAGCTGAACATTCTTGTGTATGCACAAACTGAGTGGTACATGGGAGGTGCAAAAAATCAGCAGATGCTGACATACAGGGTTAGTTCAACACTATCATTAAAAACCATATGAGCAGAGGAGATATATCAATGAATTTAGAATCATTACTTTTATGAATATTTAATTGAATCTTCAAGTAATGTTGTTTCCTTCAAGTTATTGGGTCATTAAAATGTAGTTTATTGCATGAAGAAGTAATATTATCAAAGGGATAGGAAAACTATTTAACAAGTAACTTGAAAAGGAAACAATATTTTATAAAGTATTAGGACTGTACTTTTGCTAAACTGTTATAAATTTAAACAGGAGATAGAGTCATGTTTAATTATTAATTACAGAAGTAATGGACATTAGAGTCAGTTTAACTACAGTGACTAACCTTAATACATGCCTTTCCATGATTCTCATATTATCTTTAAGTGCTGTGGCATGTTTAATTTACACTAATATAATAGATACTTATTGATTGTCTTCAGTTGTTCATACAATGTTATAGTAACTGAGGTTGAAGAAAAGACTTATAAGCCGGGCAGTGGTGTTGCACGCCTTTAATCCCAGCACTTGGGAGGCAGAGGCAGGCGGATTTCTGAGTTCGAGGCCAGCCTGGTCTACAGAGGGAGTTCCAGGACAGCCAGGACTACACAGAGAAACCCTGTCTCAAAAAACCAAAAAAAAAAAAAAAAAAAAAAAAAAAAAAAAAAAAAAAGACTATGAACACAGGATTTTTCTGCTCTAACAGACACACCTGGTCCTATAACATGAAACAATACTGGTAGTAAGATCAGTGTCAGTAAAGCATAGAGGTTTTGTCTAAGCAGCTGCACAGAGTTCTACATTGATTAAATGTCCCCACTCATCCTCATAGTATCTTTATGAGATTTGCATGTAAGAAAACATGGGCTTTGTGGAGTCTTCTTTTCTTAGACTAGGGGAGTCTTTAAGTAACAGAGAACACTAATATTTTATCCAAGAATGTTAGAGATGCATACAGTTTTGTGAACATCTGACCATCTTGCATGGACCCTTGCAAATGTAGCCTTGAAATTTAATTTGCATTGGCTTCATAATAAATCCTTCTTTCTTTCTTCCTCTCTCTCTCTCTTTCTTTCTTTTTTTTTTTTTTTTTTTTTATTGTGGTTTTTGGTTAAGAAACAGAGGCATTATGGGAGAAGATAAGTGTAAAAAATATGAAATTTGTTATTTGTGAGCATGCACAGAGAGAAAATGCTATTAGGTAGGTCAAATTTTACCAAACATGGGATATATTATTTCAATCTTCTGAATTATATTGACCATAACAAGGGCTCATAGTTCAGTTTAGCCAATTCAGGCTTTTAATGACAGTACTTCTTTTATCTTGTAATGCTAACACAAAGAAGATGAGGTGACCAAATTTCATGTTAATTTTTATCTTAAAATGAGTGAATATGGCTTAGGAAATAGGGTATTTGAAGCTATTATTAGTGGATTAAATGTACTGGTTCAGAACACAAATATATAACCAAAAGTATGTTCATAGGCCAGAATGTTAACAGTATAGTATTTACAGGATTTGAATTTGACCATAACTGATGAGTTATCTAAAATAATTTGTGAGTGATTCAACACTTAACTGTTTCATATTCTGAAATAGTTCACCTAAAAGTCATTTGGCATTTGATTAATTTTGTAAGTACTATTGCATGTTGGAAAAGTACAATTGTTACTAGCTAAGTAAGTTAAATTTATAGTTTTATTTATGTATTTCTGAACAATAACATTGTAGAATATTTAACTCAGTTTCAAAGGATCAAAAGTTTGATCAACAGATGCAGTTACTCACAGCAAAACAGTAGACAAAGACTGGGGACTCTTATGGAAAAATAGGAAGAAGGATTGTGGGCCCTGAAAGGGATAGGAACCTCACAAGAAGACCAACAAAATCGATTAACCTGGATGTCTGGGAGCTCTGAGACTGAACTACCAACCACAGAACACACAGACTGGAACGAGGCCCCTGCACATATGTAGCAGACTGCAAGTCAGTCTCTATATGGGCACCCCAACAACTGGAGCAGAGGCTCTCCATATACCTGTAGCCTGGCTGTGATATCCATTCCCCAACAGGGTTGTCTCATCTAGCCTCAGTGGGAAAGGATGTGCCTATTAAGACAGAGACTTGATCCTCTGCATGTCATCTCAGTCTCCTCCTATACCCAATCCTGTTCCCCTTCCCCCATCCCTGTCCTTTCTTCCTTCCAAGTTCCACCCACCCTCTACCTCATCAATGGAAGAAGATGCCCTTATTCCTGTGAAGGCTTGATGCTCCAGTGTAGGGGAACATCAGGGCAGTGAGGTGGGAGTGAGTGGGTGGGTGGGTGAGCATTTTCATAGAAGTAAGGGCAAGAGGGAAGGGATGGGGTGTTGTGGAGGGGAAACTGGGTAAGAGGATAACATTTGAAATGAAAATAAATAAAACATCTAATAAAATAAGAGAAAAGAATAAAAAGACAGAGACTTGATGTGCCAGGGTGGGAGAACACTCGGGGAGGGGGGGCACCCTCTCAGACAAGAAAGGGATAGAGGATGAGGGAGGGCCTTTGTGAATGAGGGACTGGACGGGTAGTTAGGATGTAAATAAATAAATAAATAAATTTAATTTTTTAAAAAAATATTTGATCAATACTCAGAATATGTGCCCCCAAAAGTGCACTGAAATTTATGGCTACCATAGAAACATCATTTAAACTATAAAAGAAGCATTTATTTTTTTTTTTTATTTTGCGATTTGCCAATAGTGTTGGACATGTATTGAAACTTTACTTTTAAGCATGGTAGCTTTATGTGCACATAAACATCTCTGCTAAGTGAAATAAGTTTAGGAATGGCAGTTTAGATTTATAGAAGCAGGTGCTTTAAAATTTAATTAATCATTACACGTTCCTTGATAAAAATCGGTGCCTTTGAGGTCACCTCTATCCTAGGTTTTCACTAGTACCATGGTCTGCACTATCGAGGAATTTTCATTGTTTCCACTGAGTCAATGAAGAATATTGTGAAATGCAAGTCAATCCTGGTAATGATATCATCTGATGCCCAATTTTACCTCAGTATAAGCAAGATATTAGCAGGCATCATCAAATAATCAATTATTATCAACTATACATAAGAACACAAATAAACTGAACAAAATTTGGAATCCCTTATGGAGATCTCTGTTACTGCCCACCAGAGTCTCCTCTAGAAAACATGATGTAGTCGGATTTTTTTTTTAAATATACTGTGACCTTACCCTAAACAATAGTCTTAGCACCACAACAAAGCTGGCCAAACTTAATTCAATTGTTTTTAACAAGTCACTATTAATTTAATTATATTCTAGAATAAAAAAATTATCCCTCACAAAATAACTTGTTATGTTAATGACAAAATATTCTGAACAGTGCTAGAATCTATCTAGTGATTGTACTGGAGACCTTGAGTATCTGACTATCAACATGTTAGAAACTTTCCCTCTGTCAGAGTAGGTTATTCAATGTGACACTCTTGCAGTTGGTGATTTTTCAGCTTGCAGTTATAGTCACCAGCCAGGTATTCTTTGGACTTAAAGAAACTGAGTTTAACAGATGAACATTTGCCACCTAAAGGTAAGCTATAGATGGTATGGTGTATCTTTATTGCAGACCTGTGGGATTTTAAGTGTAAAAGGAATTTCTCAAAGATTCTTGTGCAGATTCCCATATAATAAGGAGCTTGAATAAGAACACCCTTCAAAAAGTAACAAATTAATCAACTGATTAATGCAAATGATTTTGGAAACTGTCCATATATTTCACACGTTCCTAAAGTCAGGAGTGAAATATTCTAAGTAAAAGTGATGCAAGCAAAAAGGTTGACATTTAGTGCATGTCTTGAGCTGCCAGACATGAATCAGGACACATTTTTAAAAACAGTTAACACACACACACACACACACACACACACACACACACACACACACCATATGCATTGTTCATGGTCGGGGTGGTTAGTGTTCTTGAAAATGCTTGAAAGTTCTGTTCCTAAATATGCAGCTCCTACCACTTCTCCATCTCCCCCGGATAAAATCTGTTGGTATTTTGAAATTCCAAACTTTTCCACTTTGCAGTACATATTGTAAATAAGTCTTGTCAAGAAGACATTACCAAACTAGGTAGTATGTGTGTTTTGAAACTATAATATTTTAATTCAAACTCTACATTTCTTGTGTACACTGTACGGCCTGGAATGGACAATCGAAACCATTCACACTTCTCATCTCCATACAATGAGCCTACTTCTCTCCCACCTAGCATTACAAAAGTCTTGTTAGAATACTAAGTGTATTCTCCTTATATAATGGCTTAAGGATGGTTTAAATTTTAATTATTACTGTTTTTAATTATGTTTGTCTATGTGCATTTGAGTACAGCTGCCTGTGAAGACTAGAGAATGTATTTCTACCATCGCTGTTTAGCATTCTGAAAAATAATTATCTATACCCTGGCACCTATACCAATTGGAGAGCATAGTGATCAGATGGTATGGGACAAGAGACACAAATGTAGTTAGCATGGCAACTAGTATAATGCCTTAGAAGGCACCCTCACTGAACAGCCCAGAGTGTTTGATGAGAGGTAAGACAACTATAGATCTCAGGAAACGCAAAGAGAGAATGTAGCCATGTGATATGTCAGATACAAATTTGGTTGGGATGTATTCAAAAAGCATGATAAAGGCAGTGAAACAGACCTGCTAAGATTTCTGCCATTGGAAATTGAAAGATGCCTTGACCAGGCTAATGCTGGTATGGCACACACAAACCATCAAGTTGGGATGTAATGAAGATGGGGTGTTGTCATATATAGGGGGACATCATCTGAAAGAATTGACTACAACTGAAAATCTACTAGTTTGTCTCACAGTCACACACTTAAGCTTCAAATGTCCATGCAAAAGCCAGAGTAATCTGGATCTCTGCCACCCCTGTCAGCTTCCAGTATTTGCTCTTGTCTCAGGCCATTGAAAGTCATTTTATCAGGGCTCAAGTGTCTACTGGTTCATCATCCTGAAGCCCCTATGGCTAGCTGCGCACACTATGAATCTGACATAGGAATGTGGAGAAAGCATTGGTAAATCTGAGACTGTTCAATGCCAAGATACTTTATAATGCTAACCCCAAGAACATACAGAGAAAGATGCCCCCTACCATGACACAATCACTTAGCAATAACAGCATATTAAAGTGTGAGGATTGTGCTATTGTATCTGTAGTATTTAATTTGCAAGTTCTGTACTTGTTAACTGAAAACTGGATTTAAAAACATATTTTAACAAGAAAAATGTTAGGAATTTGTGACTACAAAACTGAAATTAAAAAAAGAAGAAATTAGAATAAAATATATCACAGGATTTTCCTTTAAAGACCATATACATCATCTTAGGTAGAAGCTTAAAGGTTAGAAAGCCAGTTACTCCTCAAAATTGGCCTTCATTTCAGTACTATGCAAAGATATGTGTTTAGGATATTAAATTTTCTTAGGTCATATTGACAGAAGTATAATTTTGTAGCTCCATCAAGAATTTTTAAAAAGAATATATCATTCAAATATCAATTCTTAAATTATTCATGTGCTTCTGAAATCAATGGCCTCTACCAGGTAAGGAATAAAACTTTCTTTCTTTCTTTTTTCTTTCTTTCTTTCTTTCTTTCTTTCTTTCTTTCTTTCTTTCTTTCTTTCTTTCTTTCTTTCTTTCTTTCTTTTCTTCTTCTTTCCCTCTCCTTTTCCTCTTCTTCTTCCTCCTCACCCCTCCTTTTTAGACTAAAGTGGAATTTGTCATTTAGCACTGCACTTTTAATGTTCTCCCTTTGGCTTTCTTATGTTCTTATTTAGATGTTTTTATGCTTTTCTCCTCTGTGGAGCAGTGGGCTGTGAGAAGCAGCTGGGTGCTTGGTTGAGCATAGGCGTGGAACCCCGGACTCTTATTGGACAGCAAGTGTTCAGCTCTGCTCCCAAGCCCTGGTTCTTTTCATTTAGCTTCAGCCCTCCACAACCCCTTCCACAGAGAGGTCTATGGTCATCAGTAACAGTGCCTCAGGCTCTCCTATGTAGATGAGGTATCTCCAAGCTCTCAGACCAAGCCAATAGGCGTTATCTGCTGCCAGACCCTAACCCACCCTAAAACTGTACATAAGGGCTCTATTCAAGAGAAGTAAAAGGTGTACCAGAATCATCTTGGTGTCTGAGAGTTTCTGTAGCAAGAGCTGTAACACTTGGGGAGAGATCTGCTCTCCCAGAACCTAGCTGCAGGGACAGTAGTGGACCCTCCATGCTCTCATCCTGTCCCCAGCCTGGAGATCATCGTGGAATGCCCTCTGGAACAAGGGACCCACAATCCTCATCAAGATTTTAGAAAATTTTACACTTGGACTTATAGATTTGAAGTAATTCTTAGAGAAAATGTATAGATAATGCTTTAAATACAGCCCTCTAAAGCTACTTTAGAGGGCCAAATACATAAGAACATAAGAAATTAATTCTCAAAACCCTATAATCTATTAAATATTTATTTCAAATAAATAGCATTAATTGTCTTAGTGTTTCAGAGTATACAGAAACAATTCTCAAGAATACTTATATATATGTATGCATGAGTAAAATTATCATCCGTCAATTTATCTGTCATATATGGGTGTGTGTGTTTATATGAAAATGTTATTGTATAGAATTAGTTATACTGAATTATAGAATAAATAATATATTTTCTATATATTTCAAGTTCATAAAGTATATTACAATCACTAGATACAGAACGACTATATTTACCAATATCATGTCCATATACTCAAACACATGTAAGTATAGTTTATAAACATGCACTGTGTATTCTGAAACTTTCTAGCAGTATGTCACATTTATAAACTGCTATGATGCCTAAATTGTTAAGATTTGGACAAGAATGTTTCTATAATCACAATATAATTTTCAAGCTTCAGAGACTAAAATCATTTGTGCCAAACCTTTCTCTGAATTTTACTCAGGGCTGTTTAATAAACAAAAAAGCATAGCTGAAATGATAGGACTTAATAATTTAATATCTACTTGTGACTTAAAAATCCTCCATCAAATACTGGTACCCATCTGTTGGATCCTACTTGCTAAAATTAAAGGAATTAGACAAAGTATGAGGATGGGTTGTTGAATCCTTATTAAATTTCATTGAACAAATTGGCTCTCTAAGTAGATGTGGGAGAAAACTTTAGTATTCACCAAAGATCCATGGAATGCTAAAAACTACATATCATCTGCCAAATTTTTAAATTGAAAATCTGGTTCTTCTCCATATAAGAAATGATCATATGACATAGGGTATTTATCCTTGGATGTTTCCCAACTTCAAACAATTTACTTAGTTGAGTTTGAGGGAGTAGTTGACTTGAAGAAAGTTGTTTTTTTTTTTTTTTTTTTTGAAGTCAGGGTAGAGAGAGACCAGAAAGACTTGAGGTGAAATATTTGTTTCTTACAACTTAGTGGGACACCAGGAAAACCCCTATGGACCTGGGTCAGTGCAGGATGGAGTTATAAGCTTGTGGCTAGCCCAGTTTAAACCTTTCTCAAACTAGTTTTGAACTAGCTTGTGAGCCCATAGGTAGATGAAGGCTTTTTAATTCCATTTGAAGGTTGTTGGCTCAGAGCATTTATCAGGAAGTTTGTTCTGTGTACTTGCATGGTAATAAAGCTTTCATGGCAGAAGTTGTCAAAATGTGTGTTCCGTGGGTTGTTCCTTACACTGTAATTCTGAACTTTGATCTTTGTCCTTATTAGCTTTAATCACCAGCTTGGCACACTCTATAGTACTCTGACAGAGCAACCTGAATAGCAAATTTTCTCAGTTGCCTTGTTTTATGTTATAACTTTTGGGATTGGCTTGGTTGTTAACTGATATAGGAGAGCCCAGGTTATTCTGAGTGATATCCACCCTAGGCAGGTGATTATGCATTGTATAAAAAATCTTGCTAAGCATAAGCCTCCACTTAAGCCAGAGAATGGACACTCTGTATTCTTATATATTTTTTTTACTGCAGGTTTTACCTTTGAATTTGTCCCTAATGTCCCTTAAACGAGGGATTGTGATACATGAACATAAGATGAAGTAAACCCTTTTCTTCCTAAGTTCCTTTTGCTTATAGTGTTTTAACACATCAATGAAATGGGACCCAGAAAAATGCCAATGCATTCAAACAGCACAAAAATATCAAGAGTGGCTAGTGTCATCTGCCTAGGTTAGATAGTGCACTATCGCAAATTATATCTTCAGAAACTTCCACGCAGGGTGAAACTCAAGCTTTCAGGAGTCTTTTACAATAGCACATTGATACAAGCACTATACTGAAACACTGTTATAAACTTTAGGTTTCAACTCTTGTTTATTAAAGCAGAAAAACAAAGCAGCAAGGAAAATATCAAATACAGTCATAATGATAGTGTCCCAACTCTGCCCTGTAGCCTCAAGTTCCAATGGTGAATGAATAATTTAACCTCCATGAGCCATCAGTTCTTGTCTTGCTTCACAGTTTGGCAGCTATCCTAACCAATTTCATTTATGACGTAGTTTTCTATCTTTTCTAAGGCAATTTTCATTCAGAGACTGAGAAAAGACAACACTATCTCATTACATGCATGCGTTTCTGCTCTTTATTCCTTCCCATAATACTATATTGATTTATTAATCACCAACAAATCAAAGGGTAAGAACATGCCATTTCCTCATTAATTAGGCATAAGAACAAGCAGGACTAATCAGTCTTACTTCAACTATAAATAATTAGCCTTTCTTTATTTCTCTTGAGATAGAAGAGTCATGTATAAAAATTTTATTATGCTTTTTAATACTTTTTCACACAATAAACCAGTCATTATTGAGTTGGAGGTCAAACTTTGGAAAGTATATTACCAGAACATAATTTTAGAGTTTAGAGTCTTTACCCATGACATTAGACTGGTTTTTTATCAGTTACTAAAGACACATGTGTGTATATGTATAAACTGTGCATGTGCTATGCTTAGATTTTATTCTTGTATTTTTCTGCATTGAAATCAGAGTTTTATCATTAAAATGACCTTTGTGAACTCACTGATTATCCCTCTAATATTTATTTTCATCCAGTATGTTTCTGCATTTTTAAGTGGCTCAACTTGGTTCTGTAAACCTTTGTCTCCTTTCAAAAGGAATAGAGCCGACATTAAGCAAATTAATATTTCAAAACCCCATTGCTCTACATACAATAATTTCCAAGATAACAGTTAATTATATTTTATAACTGTGACAGGACTTGGAGGATTCAGCTGCTTAAGTTGGCCTTAGATCTTTTCCGAGTTGGCTTTACTAAATACAAATATTCATTCTCATTAAAATACATCTTTTTATAGTGAATATTTTCCCATCCTTTTATCTTCTACTTAGATGAATAAATTCTGATTTTAGTTGAATTGTGAGTAATTAAGTCCTCCTCGTTTTATTTGCTTTAAATGCCTGGATTTTCCTTCCAGAGTTTATTACTGAGATGGTACTTCTAGATTTAAAAATTGGTTGCTTTCTACTGAGTCTAGATTTGCATTTTGACAATGGCTTTCCAGCTGCCCTGGAGTGCTTAGGAATGACCTGTTGCTATTTCTTACTTCAGAGCCTCAGTGTGCCATTCAGGTCCAAGTCATTAATATGCCCTATGTGGGCCAGAGAATATGTGAAAATTCCTTACAGGTCTCAGGGAGCAGGCATGGCTGAATCCTTTCACTTGTTTTACTTGAATGACTGTAGTTTTCAAATGATGGGAGATCTCACTGAGTGGCAAGTTGTTTTAACTCATAACAAACTTAATAGTGTCTTTCAGAATGAGCACTGTAGTTATGAATAAAATTTTAAAAATATCTTCCTTACTCTCTAATAACTGATTCTTATGTTTTAAGTTTAATTAGAGATCTTAAAATGATTTGAACTATAACATACTGGAGTTAGTTCTACTCACTGTTATTTAAATATCTTTCAATATTATTTTTGATAAAGAAAGAGCAATTACTCTCTTTTTCCCCTCCCTGTTCTGACTCTCTCTTCTTCCCTTCTCACTGGTAACTTGGATTGAAAGCAGACATATTTATTCACACATTTGCTCATTTATTGTATATATGTATATACAATATATGTTTGTGTATGTGTGTGTGTGTGTGTATGTATGTATGTATGTATGTATAGGATATGTGTACATATTTGGGTTTTTGTGTGTGAGTTTGGGTTCCCAAAGTGGCATGATCAGAACATGAAAGTCAGAAGAATCAGAAGAAACCAATTCTACTCCTCCATCTTTCTTGAGAAAGTATCTCCTTTGTTAATTAATGTGTCTAGAATTATTTTTTCCACTGTCTGTTCTCTCAGGAGAAACCCCTGAGGTTTTATCTATGCACTATAGCTCTATACTGTGCAGTCCTTCTACAACTCTATCACATCCAAACAACAACAACAAAAAAAAACAGTCCCTCCGCCTTTCTGATGAACACTTTATTAGCTATATTTTTATTTTTTATTTACTCTCTTATCAAAAATTATGTTCTAACTACACTTTTCCCTTGCTCCTCCATTCCAGTCCCTCTATCCCCAACCTTCATCTATTCCTCCTGTTCTCTTAAGAAAAGAGTAGGCAGGCCTCCTAGGAATATCAACCAAACATGCCATATCAAGTTGCAATAAGACTAGCACATCCCTCTTCCCCCATATTAAGGCTGGATGAGGCAAACCAGTAGGAGGAATAGGACCCCACAAGTGTCAGAGACAGCCCCTGCTTCCACTGTTAAGAGTCTCACAGAAGACCAGGGAGCATAACTGTAACATATATGCAGAGGACATAGGTCAGACTCATTCAGGATCCTTGATTGTCAGTTCAGTCTCTGTGAGCCCCTCTGAGCCCAGATTAACTGACTGTGGGTTTTCTTGTGGTTTCTTTGGCCTCTTTGGCTCCTACATTTATTTCTTTGTCATCCTCTTAGGATTTCTCAAGCTCAGCCTAATGTTTGGCCATGGCTCTCTACATCTATTTGACTTAGTTACTACATGAAGTCTCTCTTCTGATAATTATACTAGTCTCTGGTGTAAAAGTATAGCAGAGTATCACAAGAAATCATTTCACTGACTTCTCTTTTTTCCAGGATAAATATTACTAGCCTTTAAATGTAAGGTTTTATGACACATCATTATGATCGGATAAACTAAAGGAGCAAAATAAAATTTGTGGAAACACTCTTAATCTAGAATATTATTTATGTAATGTTATTTGAAAAAGTCTACTTAAAATGTATGAAAATATAAAATGACTAATGATAGTATTTCTATCATGTTTTCTTAAACACACTAAACCACAAAGGCAAGCATATTAATATCTATTTAAAGAAAATAAATATTCAAGAGATAAAACAGCTTGGGTTAAAGTGAATCACTCTCGTGTGGCTGCTCTCCTTTATACCACTATAAGCTTTGGTGTGTTCCGTTCTGGCAACGGATGCTCCATTTATAAAAACAATGAAAGACACTATGTATGTAGATATTTTGTGCTCATATTAGAACAGAATACTTCATACAGTCCTCATATGCCATTCATTGGGAAAGGAAAAACCACTTGAGATCTTACTGTGTAATTTGCATTGTTTTCCAGAGACATAGAGCAATCACATGGTAAAGTATTGGGCGAGAGTGTGAGGACAGTGTCACTCTGACATGTTACCAAGCATGTTTGGTATTCCTTAAGGGTTTATATATTCTTTATGAATAAACATATATACTGCAAAAGAAGAAAATTGAACATTATATTGTAACTTTAGCCTTAAAAATTGTTTAACTAAGTCTTTGAGACACACACATATTCATATATAAAAGAAATAGGTGCACAAAGATATTCATTGCATTTTAATAATTGTATATATAATATTTTAATTTACTTTATTGTTTTCACCTTTGAGCACAAACTAATGTTGACCAGGAACAGCTCCTTAAAGTGCTGCTTATAAAAGAAGAAATGGTGCACTATACTTCTGACACTTAAGGTCAAGTACAGAAGATGCATTGTATATTAATGTATCCAATATATCAGACAGGAAGTTAATGTCTTCCCTCCCTTTTGGGTCTAGACTATTTCATAAACCTATTTTTACTTTCATCAGTCTGATTAATAGTATCCCAGAAATACTCTGGTCTGACAGCACATAAAGACAGCTTTGAATTTATATGTGAATCATGGAGAAATAGATTCTAATTATATTTGAAATAATTCATTTCAGAAACTGAAACTAAGTTCATATGTAAGTTTCATTAAACACAATGTAGTATAGTATTTTCCTCCAGAAATTTATTCAAGGGTGATGATTAATTATCACAATTTCTATTGAATTTTTTGAATTAGTTAATAGATTAGTCCAAGGAAACGTTCCTAAGCTGCTCAACTCTTTCAACAGCTGTGATTGGCATCCCAAACTGAAACAGATTTTATGCTCTTCTTCATCTGAGTCATTGATTTTAATTTGTCACATGTCCTTGAAAAATAGTGTTCTTAACAGAGTTTAAAGTATGTTAAAATAAAAGCAGGTTGAAATCAACCAAAAATAACAAGATAGTTAGAGGTCATTGGCTTTCTCTTCATGGAATCTACACATTGGACACCTCCCCAAGGGCTACTTTTTTATGCTTATTATCTCATAAAGAATAGCAACTGCTGTGCTCTCTTCAACAACATATACCATCATATCTCATGTATAAAATAGAGTCTTCAGGAAAATAAAGACAATTTCATTACATAATTTTTGGAAGCACTACATTGCTGGTTAGACATGTTGTATGTAGAGTCCACATATGGTGGTAAGATCATGGGAGTGAGAAGTCTCATTTTCAGTATATAAGAGAGGAACAATTTGCATTGTCTGAAGTACAGAAATTTTTCTTTAGAAATTTATGTTCTTTTTTATTGCAATATTTACATATATTTTACTATCTCATATTTTTCCAGAGTAGATTTTATTTCAAATTGTATTGTAGTAAGCTATTAAAGGTAATTAAGTGCAAAGAACAATCATATGATACCATTAATTGTTTCCACACTTAAACATTGTATTTAACTTTTAAAAATCTTCTGACTGACTATATTTTCAAACACCAAAGTTTTTAGAATAGCATTTTTGCAGAATACATAAATATATTTATGTAAATTGGTTCTGCAGAGCAATTTAATAAATTGTTCAGTCCACAGGGAATGCCTTTAATTATATAGAGATGGATAAGAAATTATTTACTAGTTTTCTTTGTAAACCACTTGACTTGTCTCTTTTCAATTAAACAATAATAAATGTGAAGGAGAAATATATGTTGTCAGGGAACAATACTAAATATGTTTCTGTAATAGAACACAGAATTCTAGATGTCTTCATACCTACAGTATCTGAGAACAACAATTGCGAACACTTGCCTATATGCCTAAATCTTATTAATGTGTACATTAAATCACATATTTGATGTATGTTGAGTTATTAACAATGCTGAGCTAACCGATGACTATCAGTGGATCAGCATATTCTGAATTTCATCTCTAGATGAGCTCAATCTGTCTGGGGAGGTGGAGTTTACTAATTTTATATAGTAAAATGTAAACCTTACCTTCATATAAAAAGAAAGCATTTGGGAGATTGTCCACTTACTAGCCTTTTGAAAATCAGAATATCAAAATCCATAAGACATATTTCAAAGGGTAGACCTATCAGTTAAATGCAATGATTTCTAATGAAAAATATCAGAAGACACTTGATTTAAAACTGCTGTTTTTGACATAAATTAATAACAATAGAAATATTTAAAGTATTATACTATATACTTGAATTATTTAAGCTTGTGGACTAAAAGAGCTATGGTGATATGAAGTGGCAACAACCTAAGGAATAGTATATGGGATCAAATACAGGCACAAGATGAGAGCCTTCTGTTTAGAAACATGGTGGTGTTGAAGACCTTTATTTTGTATAAAATAACTATATTACCTCTATAGTATATTCTCTATAATTTAGGCATGTAGCTTTCTCCTGTGAAATAGATATAACATGTATGTATCATAAGTATAAGCAAGCTATTTATACCAGCACATAAAACAGATGTCAAAAACAAAGTTTATAGTAATCTAATAAAAATATAAGTATAATATTCTTGGGTGATAAAATATTTTAAGAAAAACATTCATACAGGTGGAAGTAGAGAACATTTTTGTCTCTTATAGGCAGGATTTTCATACCTACTAAGTCATTAGTTGGTTCATATGCAATTTTCTACTTCTTTAGTTTTAGACTCTTAATCTTCAAATTAAACATTTCTTGGAAATAAGGTATAATTTCAGTTGAAAATTTTATTGATAGATAATATATTAAAATAAATTATGTATTTTTTGTATTTAAGAAATTCTCCAAAACTATAATCACACATCAAACATTCATTCATTTGAGAATTTTGTTAGAAATTAAAACTTGCATAGACCAAGCAAAGGATTATAGTCCTTAATAATATCAAAAAACAGGAGTTTCAAAACAGTTATAAATTTTTGTATATTTGAAACACTAAAGCATGCTTAATGTACAACATAAGAAAATGTGTTGGGGAAAATAATTTATTATAATTCCCAGAATCCCTGGGAATGTTGCTCAGTTGAAGGGCTTCTCAAGATGCGATAGGAATATCTGTACTCACTCTCCAGCACTGAAAATAAGAAATGAATTATTAAATAATTAGACCCTCTAAGTAACAACTGCTTTGTATGTGTTGATGTACTTCTTTTGATTTTATAATGTGTATTTTTGTAATTATACTTTTGATTCTCATTCTTATAAAATTCTGTATGGTATAAAATGTCATATTGTATATTTAATATCTGTATAACATGACATTTAGTTGCAGTATATATACTCTTAAAACATTCTCATTGTTAAATACTTATATAATTTAAAATAAGCATATATTACAAAATTGGGAACACAAATTTGGAGACATAGATTTGTGTTTTGGTTTGTAAGAAATTAAATTACTAGGTCAAATTTAGATACTTACAGTATTGACTGGATCGCACTGGCATTGAAATAATCAAACTAAAGCACAAAATCAATATTTTTTTCATTAAAATACAGAGTCTACTAAAAAGAAATATAGATTGAGTCTTAATAAGAAACATAATTGTTATGTTAAATTAGCCATTTTTTAAAATACTTTTGCTGACTTAATAACATATACTTTATATTTTCTGGCCAGAAAAGACACTCATACTACCTTTGAATTATCTTTTTATTGAATTGAAAAACAACCTGTGGTGATTCAGGCAGATATCCTGGTATGGTATAACCCCATGGTTTCTTCATCTACAACTCCTGCAGACAACCACAGATGAAGAAACGCCCTCAGAATCCAGAGGCATCTCTGTTTATTCACTAGCATTTAGAGATATGGGAAGATACAATTATAAATTTTGTTCTTCACCTAAATCTTCATTTTTTTCTAAGATTATCATTTACCATTTAGTGGCAAAAGATTCAATTCCTCTAAGATTATCATTAACTATTTAATGGCAAAAGATCTGTTTTATTCTTGCCTTCATTCCTTTGGTATATAGTTCATAAAATAATATAAATATGTACCACAAATTAATTTACATTAATACACTACATATTGTTATACAATATTTTCACTATTGGAATTATCTTCTAATAAGTTTCATTCTTGTCATTCTTCTATAATTTTTTTGAGCTCTAAATGTGGGTGAAAATATGGAAAAGAGTGACCCTGGCAGATAAAGTCCATTCATCCTCTTTTTTTTATATACATATTTATAGTATTTTCTCTGAATTAAAACGTTCCATTCTGAAGGGCAGCTATCAAAAGCTCAGGAAGTTTTAAACTGAGACGTTCCATAGAGGAGAAAGGCTCTTTGCAGATTGTTTTCTAGAAAACTTGCGTATGGACCAGGAAACACAGATAAAATGTTGACTGCTTTATTTCTGAACCTGGTACTAATATTTATTTTATCCTAAATGAACTGTACATACAAATTTTCTGATTCATGGGTACAGTAATATTCTCTCTTAAAGGAGCTGAAATTCAAGGTCTTCAAAAAAATTCCAGTTTTACATAATTGTTTTAACTCCCTCTGTGTAACCCAAGATACAACTCTCTTAGTTTAAGCCACTCAGGTACACTCCCTTTTGAAATATATTTTCTCACATTTAAAACTTTCTAAACACATCAATTTTCCAAACTAGGAAAAGGTTTCACTGGCTGGGTATTTTACAACATTCTTTCAGTTGAGAGTGCTAGGGAAAGCTGTACTCACTGTGACTTAGAGCATACTTACATCTATACTTATGGTGAGGGAATAAATATACAAAGTAGTCACTGTGCTTTTTTAAAGATCTCACTTCACTTACTAAACAAAAGTTGTTTCACAAGATGAGCTGCTGTTAGAATCTGTTTTCAGACATTATATACAAGACCATTTTGTGGAATAAATGTCAACTTTTTAACAAACCTAGTACTGATAGCTTAAGGTGGAAGCAAATGTCTTTTACCCCAAACATACAAGCAATATTAAAATTAAGCTCACATTTGTTTAGGAAAAGGGCAAGGAAAAGTATTGTGTAGTTTGCATTGTGATGTCTGATGAATTATGTTATCCAATTATGCATGTTTAGTTTTACTCTTCAGTTTCTTCCTTCCATTCTCCCTCTCTCCTAAGGACCTTCACTTGTTTAAACTGTTGAAATACACTTCCCAAGAAAAGGCCTTAGGACAACAACACTCAAGGAGAAAATCTTTTATTAAGGTAATAATATATTACCTTATATTATTACCATATATATATATATATATATATATATATATATATATATATTACCTCTATATTATTAAAGTAGTAATAAACAGATTGGAAGAGGAAGTATCATTTTTTTTCATGCTGATAGTTATAACTCTAATTCTGTAACTTATAGGGTAATTTAACACATTGTTTCAGTTGTTTCATTGGGAATGTGAATTGTGGTGTAGAACTGGTGTGAACAGATGCAATGTAAGACCAATGATGTTGTTTACAAGGTACTTTGTCTAGGATCTTCCTCAATTTATTTTGTCCCATCCTTCTTCCATTTCTTCTTTATTGCAACACCTTGAGTCATTATGCTTTTAATATTTTCTATTGTGTCCTGCCCCTCAAGCAATTCCTATCACTCAGCTCATTGAAGTTTCTTATAAGTATTTATATTTTGGTTCAGTGTGATATGATTAATTTCAGGTCATCAATTCCTATCTAGATTTTCCCTATTCAAATTCAGGTTGATTTTTCAGACTATAATCAGATCATGGAATACTTATAAGTAATGCAGATCCAACAAGTGGATCAAGGCATGGGGCATTTTAAAATTTGTTTTTAGGGAAGAATTGAAGGCATACTCCTGATTAAATAGAAATAAATAAGCTTTCACTATTGATATGATAGGAGTTTAAAATTTGGATCGTCACTCTTCAGATAGAGAGGAAAATAAGACAGTATTTGACAGAAAATGATGAATGTGGTTCTATATGTTAAAGATCTGATTGTATTAGCCCAAAGAATATGAAGGAGATGAGAGGAAGCACATTATATTTTCTGATATGGGGAGAAAATTTGAGGGAATAAGTTAGGAATATAAATTTATATATAATATATTGTAATTCAATATCATTGCTTATAATTCAAAAATACATTCCAAAATTATATCTTAGAATTCAGATGTCACATCAGAGACTTGTCCAAGATAGCATAAGTAAAGACACTAGGATAAATCAAAACCAAAAATTCTCTGTGTCAGGCAGATTTTTCTCCTAGACTGTCAGAGAAAAACATCATTATAAATCTTATAATCCTTTGGCTGGTGTGCCAACACAAAGACAAATGAAGCAGAGGTCAGACAGACTTTGGATAAAATCAAAGCTTTGTTAACGTGGTTGGTTTGACTTGTAAAGATTGACATTACCAAGAATCATGGCCATAAGTTTGACTACATGAAAGAAAACATGATGATATCTCCCTGGTGATACCAATCACACAATATTCAGAAGAAATCCTAGGAGACTAAGGCACAGTAGGATGTGGCTGTCATTCAGTGACAAGTGTTTGTTATTTTGTCATAGTGACTAAGATTTTACTCATAAATGGGTCCCTCATTAAAACCTCATATATACCTGTGATGTTTCTAAAATTGTCACCATTTTATGAATCTTTAATCTACAACTGATGCTTAAAGGCAAACTTCTCTCAGTAATTGCTTTGATTTTCCTTATATTTTTAATTATACCTGTTGTGAATATTTTTAATTTATAATCAATGATATAAAATACTCTAACTTTTAGGAAACTGTTTGAATTATAGTCATATCTTAAGTTTTGAAAATAAATCATATATATATATATATATATATATATATATATATAGAGAGAGAGAGAGAGAGAGAGAGAGAGAGAGAGAGAGAAGCCTGTAATTAAAACTTTATTCTTTGAGCACAATTTGAACATAGAATCAGGAAATAAAGCTCTGAAGATATCGAGTAAGCTAAGCTTCACATTCAATTCACAGAATTGAAATTCCAACTACACAGTCATGCCTTAATTAAAAAGTTTAGCAATAGCATACCTGCTTCTAAGGTCAGTTTAAATACTTTTCAATTTACACAGAAAAGTAAGGTTTGATGAAAATACCGAGAAAACTTTAAACTAATGCAAACAGATACCTTGTAGTCAGTTCAAACACATATTTTCTCAGAATTATCTTTTATGGTATTATTTGCTACAAGGAATAAAAATGTGTGAGTTAAGTGAAAGCAAATCTGTTTTCTTTCATATCATTCTAACCTTAATATTATTTTTAAATAGTTAGTATAATCTAAGCTAACAAAGTAAAAAGCAAAGCACAGTCTGGTCAGCAAAAATAGCTTTCTAGATATTTCCTTTCTTCATCAGTTGAATATTTTCCTGTGATGACCACAAGGAGAAGATAACACTGTTTAAGAGGAAAAATGCTTTTGCTTTTTAAGTGAAAGTCATTCATTGGAGAAAGTGATCCATACAGAGATATCACTCAGTGTTTCAGAGATTATATCCCATAGCTTTGAAACTACACAGAGGATATATGATTTCTAACACTTGAAGAAATTTGAAGGGATCTGTCCATGTCACTAAGCATGGCCAATGTAACAAGACTAAGAAACTTCCAAATATAAAAAAGTGATCAAATATATTCTGTTAACGCTTGAGGTATGTCCTCTCACACATGAATTCTTACCAGAATGTGTAGTTTTTATATTGTTTAAATTACATGTGATTACATATTAATTAAATTACACATTAAGGTCAGTTCTAGGTTGTGGCACTAGCAATATAATAAATATGAATAGTCAAGGAATAAGCAAGACAATAAACCCAGATAGTTAAACACGCAGGACAATAAACAGTGTGCCATGATCACTCCTGTGATCACTATTTCTAAGGGCTTATCAGGATGACCAAAATATCTGAGCCTAATTCCCTGTCCTAGCCCAAAGTCATTTTCATGCCTGAAGCCTACTTCTTTGTTCTAGCTTAAGATTTAGATTCCTGCCTGTAATTACTTCTTTGTTCTAGTCTAAGATTTAGATTCTTGCCTGAAATTACTTCTTTGCTCTAGCCTGTTGTCAGATTTCTTCCAAGCTGCCCATTTCTTTGTCCTTGGCCAATGTCCTATTCCTGCCAGGCAACCTCAAAGCTCTCCACATTCCCTCCCCCTTTTTATTACATAAATCAAATTGAGCCTGTCTTAGGTTGTTTTGCCAAGAATGACTTCTTTACCCATTGTGGAATATGCATTATCAAAAGAAATGCACCTCTGTCTTAGGTTGGTAAGGCTCTGTGCAGAAACTTACTCATTCTTGGCTTGCCAATCTGTTAAATTAATAACTCTGTCTGGGGGTTTATTTTCAATTTCAAGTCATGTACTTTGGCTGCCTACATGTTGATGTAGTTAGAGACAAGCTTTAACATGATAGGCAGGAATAAATGTATTCCCAGGATAAAAGTGGCTAGCATGATCAAGCTATATATGCAATTCCTAAGGTTTGACCAAAATGGAAATACTGACCTCAAGCCATGAATAATTTTATCAGGATTATCTGCACCATTAAAGCTCAACAGAGCAGCATTCTTTAAATTCATAATCTCACGATGCAAAGTTAAAACAGAGAGTTGAAACAGTTAACCAGAGAGGTGTTAGAATTATTCCAAATATCCTACAGGTGTCCTTAAAGTTTTTTCTAATTATAATGACTATCATTGTAAATTTTAGAAGTGTCACTACTCCAATGATGTTTGTCATGACCCTCAAGATGGCTCCTAACTCTTAAACCCTAAACTTTTTTCCAATGATTTGAATAGAGTATAGAGCATCAATCCATTGTTTCAAACACCTATTTAAATCCTCTTGTATACTCAACACATTAGTAACATTTTTTTTGCTAGATGATTAACAAAAATAGATGTCTTAACTTCATGTGTCAAAGCTATTGGAGAAGCAGTGGTGATAACAATTAGCAAAAGAGAAGGAGGAGGAAAGGGGTAGGGGATTAATGGGGGAATGGGGAAAGCAGATAACATCTGAAATATAAATAAATAAAATATTGAATTTAAAAAACAAATAGAAAGCTACAAAAAGAAAAATCTTAATTGGTCTCTTACAGAGACTGGCTTATTTCTAGATACAACGAGTCATTATATCTCATGAAAACTATCTAGGCAAGAGTCAAGTTCCTTCTGCCTTTTGACACAGTAAGATTGTAGATCCAGGGATGCTCTTCTGGCTCTTTTTTTAAATTGTGGCTGTGACCTCTTGTATCCATCTCTATGTAAATGAAACTTGTGTTCCCAATAAAATATCCAGACATAAAAAAAAAAAAAAAAAGAAAGAAGAAAAGAAAGAAAGAGAAAAAAGAATGTGTAGTTTTATACTAGACAGAAATGGAAATGGATTGTTTGCCTTTCATAAAATTTATCTGGGCTATGCAATTTTGTATAATTCCCTATGCATGTCATTAACATTCTTTCTATGTCCCCTTGAATTTCACTGGTCCCTCTAAAAACAGCTTCCCACCAAAAGCTAAAGAAAATAAAATGGGAGAGTGGGCATGAGGTTAGTTCTGGCTTATTTTAAAAAGTGATATCTCACATAGCCTTTATAGATTCTTCTAAGTTAAGAGTAAACTCTTGGTCTTGAGATCTATTTGATGACTGGGTATCATTCCTGTCTGTCTCTCACCATTGTGACTAGTGCAAGTAAGCCAGATGCTGTGCCTGCCATTCTGATAAATGTAGTATCTATATGACATGAAAATATTTCATTTTACTTTAGAAAAATATAAGGTAATGGGGAAAATGTGATATACAAACTTTTATTTGAATCTGGCCAAGAGGTAGAAGTGAGGTAAAATAGGGCAGGGAAAAATAATTATAAACAGTGGTGAAAATGTAGAATAGACTACATTAATGACATAAAGTCATTAATGATGGGAAAGTCATGGAGGCAGGTGCACGAGATGATCAGTCATATCACATTTTCTGTTGGGAAGAAGAGAGTGGTGAATTTTGGTGTTCCGAGACCCCAGGCCTATATCTTGTGCCAACCACACTGAGGGTGGGCCTTCCAAACTCAAGTCAATGTTTCTGAAACACCCTTGTAGATACACCTAAAAGTGATTTTCCAGGGTGAGTCTAAATTCAGCCAAGCTGACAAAGAAGTCCAGTTGCCACATTGCCAATTAACAGGTAGGAAATAGGTTCTTCAGTTACACAAGACAGCTGTGATCCTCTAGTAAAGGTCGTTAGTGTTTTGAAGAACTTTTTGACACTGTATTGTTTGTTTCAATTTTGTAAATCATCTATTCTTCAAAAAAATTTTTAAATAGTTCAAAGAGAGCAAAAGTGGGGATAATGTCATCACAAAGAATGTCCTTATCTAAAATTCACTATATCTTTTAAATATCATTGGTACTATAAAGAGACACTGTGAACAGAGGGAGTGTGTTAATTGGAGGTTATGAAGAAGCCATTGAATGAAGAGAGCTAAGAAGGAAGGAAAGCAATTTTATACTTCACCAGGCACTCTTTGGTTTTCATCCTTGTGTAAGCTCAGGACATATGCAGATTGTTCTCTTCAATTTATCTAAACTTGATTGCTCATCTCCCTTCCTTATTTTCTGACTGCTTTTCCTTGTTAGTTGATGCATAAAACACACCTGATTTAATATTTAACTGCAACGATATTTTTCAAAAGAAAACCACTCTATTCTTAAAAATGATTTCCTTACTTCAAAAACCAATTGCAAGCAGAAATACTGTGGAGAGCAAATGAAGTTCTAATTTTCCAATGCCAGAGGCACCTGGGAATGCTTTTAACATCTGTTTCAAAAAGAAAGGCTAAAAATGAGAATGGTGGAGAATTACTTTTGCTGTATTCTCTGTTGTTGGGTAATTATCTCTGTTTTAATGTAACAAAACAGGGATCAAAAAACATGTGAGATTAATGCTGACATTCTCAAATATCTGTATCTATGGTGTGTCATTTTATGACTGGAACCCCATTAGAAAATGTCCTCTGAACAAGGACAGTTTTTGATTCCCAGTCCTTTAAATTCCAACAGTCATTTTCATTTCCATCCCCTGTAAGGAGTGGTACTGAAGAAGCAGCATTTGCTTTTGTTTCTAAGGATGTTTTTAGCACTATTGAGGCACTATCTGAAACTTCTAATGAAAGCAAAGTTAGGAGAATCAAAATAAACATGTTGTTTTTAAACCAGAAATGTCAATGTCTCCTTATACTATGGATGAAAAAAAACCCAAATTGTCCTAAAATTAATGTTGGCTTAAGCTTAAGACTACTTTTCCTAAGACATTATTTACTAAGAAGTTGTGTCTCTTCTGATATAGTGGTAACTTCTAGGTTACAGCAGGAAAATCTTTCCAGCTACATTAAAATTTCATGCTGCCCTATTTATCCTCATTGAATATTTGAACCAGGAGATAACTCTGCATTTGGAATGTGTCAAATAATATTATTTATGCCCAAGTAAAGTATTGTATACATAATATATACATAATATTCTTGACTAAACTAGGGACACATATAGGTGATAAATTCACATGAAGAGTCTGAGATTTTTCTGGTGCTATAGTTTGTGTATGTGTGTGTGTGTGTGTGTGTGTGTGTGTGTGTTTGTAGTTTATTTGTACAAAATGTACATTTGCTTTGTTGTCTCTGAAACCATAGAAAGAAAGATTTAAAAATATAGGTGACATTTTCCCTGTTTGTAGTGACAAAATGTGTGTTAAGAAATGATGCGTTCATTCTATTTCTGTCAGTAAAAGGAAACACGCCTTTAAATGTGCTCTGTACCACTTCTGTAATCTCAATAACAGATTTTATAACTGTGATTCATAATATGATGCACTTCTTGAGCTTCACATTGTGTGATAAAATTTTTGCTATACTTCTTCTATTGCTTATAAAAGGCTTTGGAATTCTTTTTAAACAAATGTGAAAAGTTGACTCATGTTGTAGGGTATGGTTTGGAACTACAGCACCTTCTGATGAAAACTTTTCATACCACTAAGATCTTGTTCATGTCTTCTTGGGGGCCACAGTGTTGATGAATGAGTCCTCTGGATGACTTGGTAGTGTGTGCCACTACTGGGACAGTAAGCAGAAAAATTGATTAAATAGGCTTTGGTGTAGCAAAAAGGCCCATGATTGTATCATAGTACCTCAACACTCTTTCAGGGCTGATGAAGACCATCATGGCAATGCTGCAGTGCACTCTGAATGAAACAATACAGATTGGAATAAGTAATGGTCCTAGTTCAATGTGCTCTGTAGCTCATAAGCCTGTGAGATGGTGACTGTCATCCTTTGAAGCATGTCAAAGGTGGTGGAAAGGGATGCTCATTCTAATTAAAATCCCAATTCTTGTAGTCTCTATTACCTTCTGAAGCTCTGACTGAGGGTCAGTAATGGAATTTCTTCCTCGAAGAATATCTTTGTTATTACAATTCCACTGTAAGTCAGAGTGCTCTCTTTAGTGTCTATGAACATATGTTCCTTGAAGATTAGCTACAATAACATAAACTATATAAGAAAATTACCTCTCCATTAAAGTAATTTATAGGATCAAGAGTAGAAGTGCCATTTGATATGGCAACTATGATGATTGGACAATATTTCATGCAGTTAAGACTATTATTGTACATGATAAACTCTAACTAGAAACAGCTATAAATTACCTTCAATTTAACTGTGATAAGGCTTCAAGTGATTATATTCTATGAGCAGTGGTATTAGAAAATTTTACCTGAGTGATCAAATTCAAATGATTTACCCTGAATTTCAAGGATCATCACTTAGTCACACTTGTAAAATGTCACCTCATGGTCCAATCTCTTGTGATTTCATTTGCTTTGCAGCTGAAAGGTCATGTTTGAAAATATACTCTACCTTTCTCTTGGACAATATCCGAATACATAAGAGCATTTAATTTTTAATTCCTTTCTGCAATTTCACAGGCATTGTTTTATGTCCCCTGTTTCTCTATGACACTTAAATTAATTTTATATTATCTTTTATTCTCCCCACTAGATAAGCTATAACTAATAGTATTCACATTACATATGTATATACATGTTGAAGTCTTTAGTCAAGCCTAGATTGATTACAAGAACTACCAGCTATCTTACTGCTCACAAAAGCTAGAGATATTATTTTTCATCATTGCCCTGTCACAGCAAATAAAAATTGAGCAATCATTTTTCTGAATAAATAAGGTACCAAGAACATATGGCTAATTTAAATCTTGCAATCATTTTAACTGGCAAACATTATTATTCTTAATTTTACATTAAGTAAAAGTAGTCAAAACATGAATGTATTACAATGTGATATTTAAAGATATTTTAAATAAGTATTGCTTTTTCTATTTGTCTTATAATTACACATTGATATAATATCATCACTAACTATTGATGTTGTAAATTCTGTGATAAATAAGTTACTTTATTGCTGATATACTTTACCACAAGGAAAGAAATTTAATGTAACTACCAAAAATTGGATGCTGTTAAATTTATGATGTCAGTCTTAAGTCAAGCCATTTTCTAGTAGATGCTGAGTTGGTTGGTACAGAGGACAGCAGCATTGTATGTAACAAACGATGATCTAACATGGATACTCAGATAGCAAGGAGTCAAACCAAGATATCAGTTGTATATCTGATGTGATTCTCATAGACCAGTGCTTTGGAATGGCTTAGTCTATTCTTGCAAAAATAAATGAACCTTGTGTCTCAGTCAGTTGACAGTACTTTTACTGTATAAATTTCAACTACTTCAACCTTCACACTGGGAATAATTTTATTATTTGCAATAGAGAATGCCAGAAATGACATAATAGCATTATGTTAGCTTGGAATCTTGTACCACAAGAGTTTGAGACATCAAAGTTCACCACAAAAATCATTACTATATCTAAACAAAAAGCTGCAATATACAGAAAAAAATTTAGCAAACTTCAATAAATCTGACCTCAAGAGTATTTAAATTTGGATCTCTAGTCTGAGTTCTCACCTAATGCATGCAAATATCTATGCAATGCCTCAATTTCTCAAAGCAAACAATTCTAAGAGTTAGAATAATGGTCTTATGGTTTCTTTCAAGAACCCTGCCTTGAGTTCTGTGTCAGATAATGTGTCCTCAGCATTCTAAAATTGTTCACTAAAAATACTCACTGTGCTCTTCCAAAGCTCAGATGTTTTGAACTACAGCCACATTTCACAGTTGTTTAAAAACAAAACTTCTATGAATATATGAAATTATCAGACAGCAAAAGAAAAAAATTAGTTTTTAATTTAAAATACATCTAGGTAACAAATGTCCACCAACAGGACTCTCTGTAAAACTAGAAAGATGTTTTTGTTTGTTTGTTTGATTGTTTTTGTTTGTTTTTTGTTTTTTTTTTTATGTCTGAATGGGGGAAAATGGTATATGAAATGAAACAGGAGAACACAGATTCAATTTCAATGGCTGAAATAAACACTCATTATGAGAATGTGTGTAACTCAAACATGGGTAACTCAAATAATCTTGAAATATGTCATGTTGGGAAGGAAAGACAGAAAAACAACGTTAGAGAGGAAAAATAGTTAAGTGCAAGAAAGTTCATTTACCTTGTATTTGTGGGTTTTTTTATGTTGGAGAATAGAAAACAAAGTCAGATAAAAATAATGAGTCACAAGCCATCTATTTTTTCTGTATACCTAAGTAAATTTTGTGTATTTCTTTATTATTCTTATGAATTTTTTGATTTTTATTTATTTATAATATTAAGTCAGGCATACAGAAGGAAGGAAGCATGAATAAAATACCAGTCATATTCAAAATGGGAAATACTGTATGTTTTATTGTATGAGCTTTGGGAACTTTCTTTTACTCTTAAGAGATTAAATTGGTAAGTAGTCTGACTGTGCACAAAGAAGTACCTACATTGGTCAGCACTTCAAGGAAAGTAAAGAAAGGCAATACTTATTTGTTAGTCTAATATAATATGTAATTATAAGAAGAAAAGTAAATGGCATGTAATATAGTGATGGTTAAATTGTGTATGAAAAGTTATATCCTAGTATACACTGCAGATGATATATATTTCAGCAACAGGTTCCAATGTAAATTTTGAAATATCACTGAAATCAGAGTCTTAGAGGGAAACTCAACATTCGGAATGAAAGAAATAATGTAGATATCACTGTTAGAAAGTCACACAGAAATATGACTATATTTGGTGTTTTTTTTTTTTAAATAAAAGTTAAAAGAATCACTGTAATTGTTATGACAAGCTCTGAAAAGTTTACTAACATTGTTTCAGGTATGTGCTATATGCAGGAATGAGCCTGGTCTCTGAAGATAAGCATTCAATGAGTCTCTGTCAAGCCCTGGGTTCCCTTGGCACAGGAACCCTGACAGAATTTCAGATCTTTCCCCACCTCCTTCTACTCTTCTAATGCTACATCAGCAGTATTTTACAGGGAAAGACCAAAAATGTATTTTTGGAGACTATAGGATCTCTATCAAGACCAATCAGGACTTCCAAGGTGTGTTGAAACAGGAAACATCTACAGGTATAGTCAGATTTAGAGTCCAACTCAGTTGACTGTCTCCTGCTCTTATTCACCTATTCTCCTCGATACATGTGATACTAAAATGATGACCTTTTCATTTTTGAGGGCTTTACAGCCATCTCTACAGTATTTCTTCCTATATATGTTTTATTATAAACTCATTGTGTCGAGTTAAGTTTAAGATCCATTCAGAAGCAGTAGGATGAATTATCAGAAAATTTTAACAGTATAGATAAGACTACTGTAATGTGAATTTTTGCTATGAAAGCAGGCATGATTTTAACAATATTTAATTGATATATTCTAGTGTTTGTAGTTCTTTAACTTTAAGTAGAATTGAAAAAAACATAAAACATAACAGGATATGGGGGGAATAGAGAAAGTGACTGTTGTAAACTCAATAACACTGTATTTCAGATGTTTATCTTGCTCAATTTAAGGTATTTCTATGAGCTACTTTCTTGCAATTATGTAGTGTTTACATGGATGCTCTATCCATCTCTTCCTTTTCTTTGAACCTAATCTTTTGAAAATGTCTTCTTTCAACTACAAAGAAAGCATTCATCAAGACAACTGAATTAGTACTCAAACCACACAATTTCCTTCACTACTGCATCTAGTACCTCCAATCATAATTCATAAAGTGAAATATCCACCTGGAAAACAGTAGCTCCGGCTCCCAGAAGGAAAATTAAAACAAAAACCAAACAAAACAGTTGTGGTATTCAACAAAACCAAAGACCAACACAGCATCATCTAACACAAAACAAACAAAAACTTCTGTGATTTATTTCAGTACATTGTGTTCTCATAATTCCCATCAATTAAGTATCCGGAATATATATTCTACCTTAAAATTATACAGTTTTGTCTGAGTAATCTTCAGTGATAAAAATAGTATATTGCTATTGTTTAAAATTTATTTAATCTCAATTATATTCTACCTGTCTGGGTACTTCTATCAAATTATTATCAAAACCTTTATACTCTATATTTTACATGCATTATTAAAATACTCATTAGCTTATCCTCAAAACATTTCATCCATGGATCAACCCATTACTGCTTCACTTGTACATAATTACCTTGAGCATTCTAAAAATTATAAAGCAAGATAAAGATCAAATTCCTAAGCCCATAAATTTTTCTATCATATTAAAAGCAGAGAAAGGTGAAGATTTTCCACATTTAGGATATGGTTAAAAAAATATTGGAGAAAAGTACAAACATAAGAGGTGGCCTTCATAAGAGATCCCTTGATAAATAAAGAGACATGTACTCATGTCTCTAATTTCAGGGAGCGACTTACAGTTAGAGATGAAGTACAGAACCGAGTACTGTAGAAGGAAAAGGATTCATAGGTGATCCCTGAGGAACTCTGCATCATCATAGCAAAATAATGGGCAGGAAGAATATTTCATATAGTTCAAGGAAAAGAGACTTGTACTTATAAAGAGTGAAGAAAAGACTCTATGTTGTTTTAGAAAATTCTAGTTGATGGTATAAAAAGGACACAGCTGTTTTCCACTTAAGTTTGGATCTTTATGGTCTCTTCTGGGAATATATCATCCATCATTCCTACAGGGATTCATTTTGTTGTCTTAGAGAATTCTCTTCATGATGGTTGGATCTGATGTGCAGAACTCCCACATGTCCCTTCCTCTTCATAAACACATCTTTCTTGCTCAAAATTCATTTTTTATAAAGCCATATGTTGAGTGGGGAACATTATTCCATAGGACTAATCAGCATTAGGGTGCCTTCTTTCAGCCTTATTTCCAAATGTTATAAATAATGAAAATATTGTTTGGAAAACAATAAAAAGGACACATATATTTTAATAAGTTCCCTCAAAGTACATTGCAGAATATATAGAGGCTTGGTTTTTTTGCATATGTATCCCCTGGCCAATTAGAGAAATGAAAGCCTGCAATCACAGACTTCCAAATGCTGCTTGAATAATTTCTCCTTTTTGATATCTGGAATGAAAGCACCAAGATTCTAAAAAGTTTAGCCTTTTCAGCAAAAGTTGACAATGGAAATGTCAAGCATAATATGTTTTTATAGAGTAGAATGGAATCTTAAACAAAAACAAGTTTTAAAAACATGGAATGTTCAAAAATGACAGCCCACAATGCTTGTGTTTATCGGCTAAAAAGATTTTTCTCCTATACAATACAATTTAACACAATGAAACTATTGAACAGAAGAGTAGGAAAGCCTATGGCAAGATCCAAGAGATAAGAAAAAGAAGTGTAAATAATGGGGAAGAGATAGAGCCATAAGAGATAGAATCTAAGTAGAACAAAAACAGAGTAAAACTGAGATTGAAAATGTATTAAACATGTGGCCTTTTGGAAAGATGTAAGATGTGATTGTATGAGTAATTTGGGTTGATATACCATGAATTGCCATTCTGGAAAAAATGAGAGAGAAAGCTGGATATGTTAGGATAACCCAGAACTTGGAAAAAACAGATAGAATAATTTTTGATTTGGGAAGAAAAATTTGAATCAATAATGTAAAAGGTAAAGGCAATGTTGAAAAAAAGATGAATCTGCTGGGTCCCAAGGATGAAGAGCCTGCCAGAAACCTGTAAACCATATAAAGTGGTATAATGGAAATACATGGGAAAGAGTGGGCTTGAGGCAAAGCTTTCTAATGAGTTTTAAAAAGTCAACCTCTAAAAGAACTTCTTTTGCTATTCTGGAAGAAAGGACTGTATATTTTAGGAGAAGTGTTACATTAAGAAAAGAAAGGAATAATGTTACTTTATACCAATAAGGTGTGTTTGCTATTTTCTTACTCTTCAAACACCACATGTACCTGTGGGGGATATTATATACTCCAGCCATAGTAAGAGTCAAACTTCTGTAGTGTGCTGGTCTTGTTTAGCGTGCTGGAAAAGAACAAATTTCCAGTAGCCAGCAACGAATTCAATGTAAAATTTGGGATTGTAGAACAAGTACCAATATGCTAATAAATACGATAGTAGAGGAAATGGAAACCAAACAACTCAATCAAAAAATGAGGTATAGAACTAAACTGAAAGTTCACAACAGAGGAATCTCGAATGGCTGAGAAACACGGAAAAAAAAAAATGTACAAAGTCCTTAGTGATCAGAGAAATGAAAATCAGAACGACCCTGAGATTCCACTTCACACCAATCAGAATGTCTAAGATCAAAAGGTGACAACGCATTGCTGGTGGGAGTGCACACTGGTACAACCACCCTGGAAATCAGTCTGAAGGTTTCTCAGAAAATTGGAAATAGATCTACCTGAAGACCCAGAAATACCACTCTTGAGAATATACCCAAAAGATGCCCTAACATGCCACAAGGGGCATGTGTGCCTCTATGTTCATAGTGGCCTGATTTGTGATAGCCAGAAGCTAGAAACAATCCAGGTGTCACATGACAGAAGAATGGATACAGAAAAGGTGCTTCATTTACACAATACTAGTATTACTTAATACTACTCTGCTATTAAGAACAACCACATACTAAGTTTTTCAGGCAAATAGATGGAACTAGAAAATACCATCCCGAGTGAGGTAACTCAAATGCAAAAGGACATGCATGACATGAACTCACTAATAAGTGGATATTAGCCAAAAAAAAAAAAAAAAAATACAGAATACACAAGATACAGTCCAAAAAGATCAACAAGCTGAAGGGCCCAAGTTAGTCCCTCAGTCACTCAGTCCCAACAGTTGCCTCAGTCCCTCTTTGAAGAGAGAAGAAATAAATCACAAGTGGAGAAGGAGAGAAGGACCTGGAAAGGAAAGTGGACAAGTAGAAAAAGTCATGGGGGGGGGGGGTGGATAATGAAGAGAGAAAACTGATCTGTTTAGGGTAATGGAAAAGGACTGGAACCCTGGGGACCAACAGAAAGAATGTAAACTGGCAACACAGAGAACTAAGAGTTTGGGGGGACCCTCCAGAATGTATCAGAGACTTGGGAGGTGAGAAACACTCAGGACTCAAATGGAGGCACTTTAGATGAAATGCCTAACAGTGGGGAGAGGGAACTTGTGAAGCCCATCTCCAGCTGAAAGACAGGGCATAAAATGAGGGATGGGTTTGGCATCCCACAGTCAAAATTCTGACCCATAATTGTTCCTGTCTGAAAGAACTGCAGTGAAAAAAAAGATAGATGCCTGAAAAAAAAAAGGACCAATGACAGGACCAAAGTGAGATCCAGCTCAAGGGGATGCCCCAAGGTCTGACACTATTACTGAGGCTATGCAGAGCTCATAAAAGGGACCTATCATGACTTACCTTCTAAAGATCCAACAAGCAGTTGAAAGAGTCAGATGCAGATACTTACACCCAACCAATGGACAGAAGCTGCTGACCCCTGCGGTTGAATAGGGAAAGGATGAAAGAAGCTGAGGAGGAGGGTAACCGTGTAAGAGGACCAGCAGTCTGAATTAATCTGGACCCTGAGATCTTTCAAGCACTGGATTACCAAAAATGCAACATATATCAGCTGATATTAGGCCCCCAGAACAAATACAGCAGAGGACTGCTGAATTTGTGTTCAATCAGAGATGATGCACCTAACCCTAAAGAGACTGGAAGCCCCAGGGAGTTTAGAGGTCAAGTGGGGTGGGGGTTGGGGGAGTAGAGACATACTCATGGACACAGGGGTGTGGGAAGGAAGAATGGAATGTGGAACAGTCAAAGGGTGGATGGGGAAAATAAACTTTAGAGTGTAAAAAAGTAAATAAATAAATAGAAAAAGAAAGAAAATGTATCCACATAGCATATTCACATCTCAAGAAACTTTTGAGTCTCCAACTGCACTTTGTTTGCAAGAAATATCTCTATGGTACTGTTGTTTAATATGATAGTTTATATTATTAGGTTAATAGAGGATTCTTAGCACACAAAATCAAGGCAACTAATTCTGTCTTCGGTGTCTGGGACATTTTCTCTCACTGGTTCCCATTCATAGTTTCTCTGCAATATACTTGCTGAGAGGAAAAAGTACTAAATGAATTATTTTTGAATATTTTTTTAGGTTTTAAAATAGATTTTTATTTCCTGCCTCATTTATATGAGTACTGAAGACTACGTATTGCAAACATTCTGACCATTAGGATGCCATACAACACAGCATGGCCATTAGATTAGTCCTTAACTATTCTTCAGTGAGTCTTCCTAGAACATCCCAGCATGTTTCAGAATACTAAATTGGTTCATGAAAACAAAACACCACTTTGAATACCATGAGGTAAATGTGTACCATTTCTGGAGTCGTCATCAAATTCTACATAAATAAGCTGAAACACAGAATATTTTGGCCGTAAAATTAAAACTAGAAATTCAGAAACAAAGCTAGTTCATTCTGCCACAAAGTGGTAGAACTGGAATGAATTCAATGTTCTTATGTGCAATGAAAGCTAAAAGGATTTATTCATTGGACATATTGGAGACATCATGTTCTATGAGTAGGTAGAGGGGAAAGGTCTAGGAAAGCATAAGAAACTACATTCTCCTGACATAGTGTGGTGTCTTTGAAAGAAGTGATTGAAGGCATAGATATAACATAGATATATGTTATATATAGATATGACATAGATATAAGTACATGTAAAATCTGCATATTTGTTATGAACATACTGTTGTAACAGCAGTATGTTAGTAGCATGATCCTGGGAAATCATCTAGATAGTCTGACATTATTGATAGTGAAGCTGAATTCAATATTTATTAACAGGTATTCCAGAACTTCAGAGACATTTTTGTGACATAATGGGGGAATCTGCATCCAAAATACAAGTGTCGTTAAAATGTATACTTGGACATTATCAATGAATAAATGAAGAAAAGGTATCATGTGTTTGCTAAATGTGGGTATCCTCAACACAGTTTACTCAAATACATGCTTCATAATAGACCATTGGACACTTTTCAAGAAGTCTATGCTTTCCACTTTGAGGATGTGAAAGTGACCACCCACTAATAGAGTATCAGGTGGATCAGAAAGACACAAAGACCAAGGAAAACTGGAACCAAAAATACCTAGAGTAAGAGAATAGAAATCAGTAGCTTTGGTGTCCACATCTTGTCTGCTAAATGACCCTCTAAATTATTCAGCCATAGGCAAAATGTTGAGCCCAAGAAATAAATATGGATCACTGTTTCTTTTACTAATTGAGCATCTTACTGGTATCATTTAGATTTTCTGAATTTTATTTTCTGTTATTCTAATAATAAGTTGGTGATAGTAATATAAAGCTGGTGGGCAAAAGATGATGAGCAATTCAATGCAAATAATTTAGGAATTAGTAAGCAGAATACACGTAACTACAGCTATGATTATTTCGATGTTTCAAACACAGAGGTTGACAGCAGAGAAAAAAGGGTGAGTTCTCAACAATATTCTCTTCTTTTCTCTCTCATAAAAGCACACATACATCACACACATACACACAAACCAGATGAAAATAATAATAGAAACAAAGGGATTCCATTAACTTTATAAATGTAATGTTATTACATTTAAAAGTGATCTAGAGATGGAATAGAAGATTCTATATATTTCACCTTAAAATTCAATGATCAGAACAATATCACAATAAACATTTAAGAAAGGAGAAGTAACACAAAATGGAAGAAAAGGAAGATGGAGAGAAATGACAAAAGGAAAACTATAAATAGAACAAAAGGAAAAGAGCTGTAAGAGAAAGGCAGATGATTGCTGATAAATCCTGAGAAGGGTTCAGTAGTCCCTCAAGGTGGGGTTTAAAATTGCTAGGCAACTTATATCTAAGCATCTAGTCTAAGAGACTAAATTAGCATCTCTGTAATTATTAAACTCAAATCGCTACACACTCTCAACTTCCCTTCAGGGACTTTGGCCTGTTACTTATAGCATCAAGAGAGTCACCATCTTAGCAACCTCTGCTACTCTGTTCAAAGAAACACTGTTTACTCTGAATGCTGTAGAGTGTGAGCAAAGAATGTGGTTCAAACAGCGGTGCCATCCCTCTTTCACTCAACATTGTGTGGTATTGTTCTGAAGGAAATTGTGTGAAAACACTCACTCTGAAGAAAATTGAGTTCTTTTCTTTTTCAAGAATCCAGATCAAAGTAATAGGAGTTACCTATTTTGATGTATTCTCTTTATACATGTCTGTTTCACAATGATTAATTTTGTGGAAGACTGGAGCACTGATTTTTTTTCCAGTTTGTTAGCACCTCAACACACATTCTGCATGGACAGAGTTCTTTGAACATGTCAGCCCATAGAGCCTTTAAACTTTACTTACATCTTACAAAATGAAGAATTATGAAAGGATCTCAAGCCTCCTTCAATTCTAGATATATATAATCATTGCCCGGTATCCCATGTTGGTACAAATTTTGTCGATAAAGATACCCAAGCTATAAAGAAAACTATACCTCAGGTAGTATTTCAGTATCTGTGATCATATCTTCTTATACTGCACTATTACTAAATATTTTCTATCACTTTGATTTATATTGATGTGATATTGACTAAAAGTTATTGTCTAGTCCTAGGCTTTCATGAATGCTTGTGATCAATTTTTCTGTCCATCTTCCCTCTGGAATCACCAATGCTTTCACCATAACTCCTGCCTAGGAATGTTCTAATTACATCTATAAGTGTCTAATGATTGCAGATTTTATAGCCTTGAAAAGTACTATTCTGGATGGGTTAGCTCCATCTCTCTTCCTACGAGGAGGCAAGAGCTTAAGCTAGCCATTTCACTAAACTAACCTAAGATTTGAACATTTCCTACACCACTTGGTTCATTTCTGGTGTTTTAAAATCATTTTTAACAGCCTTAGTAATCTTTAATCATTGAATTCTTCTCTGACTTTTGATTCTAGAACTGTTAGCAGATGCAACTGTATTATAAGAACTAAGCAGATAATTATACTTATTCGTTTGTCTGAAATTCATTTGTCAGTGAACCACCCAGTTTCTAATACAAATTTATTATTGTTCCAAATAAATAAAGGAAAACTCCCTTTCCTTGTTGAAGCCCAGGAATTGAACATTTTTACAGATATAGAATATTTAAAAGTGTTTATCTCACAAGAATATACACTGGGAATCTACTGAAACACATTTTGGATGTTGCTTTGATGGGTAAAAATAATTCTGAAATTATTAGTCAAATGTTTATCAGTTAAATTTTTCACTATTTAGAGTAACAAGTGATGAGCAAGTTGCAAATTAAAATGTATTTCACTTTGAAGAGATATTTCATAAATCTAATTTATCAGAACATACAATGGCTATGATATAAATGCAGATTTAATTAATTCATTAATTTTTATAGAGGTACAGATCTTGCCTAAGTTTCTGCCTATAGTAGATAAGCTCTCAACTACTATGCTATATCTCAACCTCCAAACTTCATACTTTAAATGATTAATTTTAAAGGAAAAAATGCAATAGCAAACATTTTAACAGATAACATATAAAATAAAACATAAAATGTACAAGGGACATAAAGCCATTTAATCAACTACATTAAATCCAGTGAAAAGGATCCATTTTAAAGGACTGTCAATCTTAAATTCTATATTGCATTTCTTTTGCTTTTCAGTGAGTTTGTAAGTTTTTTTGTGAATTTGTTAGTTTTTATTTGTGAGTTTCACAAATAGATACAGTAATAGAAATCACAAGGTAAATAGAGACAAAAATACATAGAATAAGTGATAAAAAAATGTTACAAAAAATGTGCCCAGTATAGCCAACATTAAAATCATGAGCCCCCAAAGGATTTTTGATATAAAAATACACATTCTTGCATTATAAAAATAGTTCAAAAATAATTTTTTTATTGGAAGACACTGGGGAATCTTAGTAGTGACATGTAAAGAGAGACCCAGAGTGAACAAAACTGAAATGAAATAGTAAGTAAGCTGAGAGACATTCAATAACAATGGCCTAGCAGCTGCTTCCATTCACTTTACGTTGTCATCGCCATTGTTCAGTTATAAGAACAAATGAGATGAGAGCTCAAAGAAGAAAATGATGTAGCATTACTGGGCCCCATCCTAAGAAAATGTCAATCTTCAGAGATGTGTGCATTGAACATCGTGACAACTGATCCTCTGCAGATAACTTCTCATGTCTGGAACTCAGCATATTGTCTGTGCCAAAGACTCTCAAGAAGCACAAAGGAATCGACCATAACCTAAGAATGCAAACAAAACAGGCTCTTGGAGGAGACATTTAGTCTACTATGCTGTCTATATCCACAAGCTCAAGGAAATGCTGTAGACTTTGGAGTCATTAAAAATTTAAAGCTCCTGGATAAGAAGGATCCCAGAACTATAAACAGGGAAGAGAGAGTGGTGTGCATTGAGCATGGGAGGCTAAGGTGAGATTTCACAGAACCTCAACAAAGATGGTGATAATGGAGGATTTGCTTTCTAGCAAACCTAATTACACACATCAATATGTATAGTATACAATCCTTGACTATTAGCATGTGCCACCAGTCCTGGCATCTACTTTCAATGTTTTGTTCGCTTGTTTGTTTCTGTTTTGGTTACCTTTCAGTTCATGGTAAAAACAGCATAGCACATTATTTTCTAGATTTTTCAAAGGGCCATTTGCCAATTTAAAACCACTGATTTGCTATGAAATGTCTTATTCTATGAATGTTAGTTTCATGCTAATGAGTAACTTGTTTGAGTCTGCTACAGCTGAGGTAGTGGATAGTCTACAGCAAAGTTTCCTGTGTGTGAAAGACAAAAGGAGCCATAGTCTTGTTGGGAGAAACTACAGCTTCATGGAGATTCAGGCCGTTGCTTTGGGAACCTGTGCTCTGAATTTTTTAGTTCCTAGATTGGATTTTTTTTAATGTGCATTTTCTATTGGGTTGTATTACAGGCTTGACTATGAGATTCTTCAGAGTAAGGTGTATTGATAATTGATAAAAAAGTGAATAAAGGGGGTTCATTTTAAGTATCAATAAATGAAGATATTTAGTACTTGCAAGTATGGAACCAAAATCATACTTATTGTAAGTCATATTTATAGATATGATACTCTGTTTATTAGATTTTTATGATGAATTCTGAAACAATTCAGTCATCCTGGAGACTACTGGAAGATGGTTTCCAAGCCTAAGAGTCACTATGGACTCCAAAATTTCTTGGTTATCTTCCAGTATCTTCTGTAAACTGGCATAATATTGATACAAAGGTTACCTATGCCATGTGTCCTCCTATACACTTACTGAAGTAACTATAAGGCAAATAGTACTGAGTTAGTTACATATTTTAGAGGATACTATCAAAAGAAAATGTTGTTGGCTGGTACACACATATTTCCCTTATCTATTCAGGCTGTCATCCACCTTTTAATATGGAACTTGAAGATAGGGTGTGCCAACTATTCTTAGTTGTTGACTGAAATGTTGAAGCAAAAGTTCAAGTACGTTTTTCTAAATTATATATTTTGAATATATATTATGCAAATTTAGCTTAAGGTAGCAGTGCCTGGATGGTAGAAATAAATGAACTGGGTGAAAGTTTACACTGACTGAGCACTTCCTGTAGCTCCCACAGGGGGCTACATTACAAACATAACTAAGTAGTTTGACAATCGGCTATGGTAATAAAGCAAGAAGGGATGAATAAAAAAAGAAAAGAATGTTAGAAATGGCTTGCAATGACACAGTAAAATGTTAAAGGAGACTAAAAAAGAACACCTAGGTGGAAATAAGTGAGTATAACCTATTTATGACGTCTATGCAAATATAATACTTATTTATTAAATAATTCTGCTAAACTTTAAATCTTAAATATTTTCTTGTTTTGTTTTTGAAGACGTGTGTATCATATTCAGAGCCTTCCTCATCTTAGGTAAGCAATCTACCACAAATCCAAAATTCAATTTTATTTGAATTTCTTGTCATTCTTGCTTGTTGATCTTCTGCCTATTTCTTCTTTAATTTAATTTTATTTTCTACAGATTCTCATGTGAATGGCAACTAAATATCTATGTATCTATCTACTTATCTATCTATTCATCTATCTATATATAATTATATCATATATATTACATTATATATTAGATATAAATATTAAAGCAAAAGGACAAATCCTACTTTCTTTGCAGCAGTCTTTAAGATTCTTTGCATATAGTTTAAAATGAATTATTAAATGTTCATTTCATTTTCTTTTTTTTTACTGTTTGTTTGTTTGTTTGTTTGTTTGTTTTGAGACAGGGTTTCTCTGTGTAACCCTGGCTGTCCTGGAACTCACTCTGTAGACCAGGCTGGCCTCGAACTCAGAAATCTACCTGCCTCTGCCTCCCAAGTGCTGGAATTAAAGGCATGCACCACCACTGCTCATTTTCAATTGAGTAGCCTTATCAATTCTCTATTTTTTATAATGGAGTCTTGGTAGAGAACATACTAGACAATTCAAAGGCATCCAAAAGAAACTATAGTCCTAGATTTCTCAAAGAGATGTTGGTTCTTTACAGTCTTCTTCCAGGCCCTGTTTCCTGTCCCTGTCTTTACCCTGTCTATTCTACAGTTTTTGCATTAGTACTTGATATTCCAAAGCACCTGGGTTTTCAGGAATCAGATTCAACTTCTCATGGACTAGGTGAGTTTCTTATGGAACTAAATGATCTGTACATTTATTCCTTACCAATGTCGACATTTCCCATCTTCAGACAGCTGGCTTTATCCTGTAATTTAATGCCTAAACTATAATAAATTATTGTTTAGTGAACAGGAATGAATGAATGTGCCATGAACCATCTGTGACGTCTTCATTCTGTTTCTTAGTGGATTTATAGTATCATAGCAAAATGTTATACAAGCCACATTGGAGGAATTACAGCATCCATGAGGTAGTGTATGGACTTTTAATTTCTTTTTCCTGAAAATATACTTTATTTTTACAGGCTTTTCTCATTACTGCTTAATTTCTTTGTACTTATGTATAAACTTTTGTGATAAGAATGAAATCATTGAACCCAAAAACAGTAAACTTGAATCCATAAAATGTACTTATACATTTATTTATTCATTAAGTTTTAAGCAGGATATTTTCAAGTTCAGTCTGGCCTTAAACACAGCATGTAGACAAACATGATCTTGAATTACTGATCTGCTTGGCTCCAGCTCATGCTCAGACTATAGGAATGGGCTGCAATGTCTGTCAAACAGTGTTCAAGATGTAGTTGTGAATATACCTCATGCATCTCATGCTGGACTTTAGTACACTGTGAAGCCAGTAAGGGTTAAAGACACCCTTTATGCTCCCTGTCCTCCTGCCTGTTAGAATAATCCTAAAATCAGCATACTAGGATTTCAGGTAAGTCCAGAATCTCCATGTTATGGTTTACTGTGATGGAAGCCAGTGATCTGTGTGAGGTAGGCAAACATTCTAGCAGCTGAGCAGCGTCCTCATCCTAGAATCTATTATTACAAAAATAAAACATAACATCACAGAAACGTTCAGAGCTGCAATTAAATTTGTCAACTAGGTCAGAAAGCATATGGCTCTGAGTATCCTAGATATGAATTTAACCTCACAGACTAAAATATGTGCATCTATATGCCATACTGCAAACTTGCCATCCTAGGTGCAAATGTGGAAGCAGAAAAGGTGATATCACTGTTTCCAAACTATCCCATTTTCAGACTACCAGTAATAATTATAGGGGAATTCATTTGTAAATCAGTGGAAAATCGCTGAGGAAAATAAAAACCTGTCAATATATTTGTCTTTTAGTCAGACCTACATATGACTGGGTCCAAGATTCCTGACATGTACCCAAATCTGTAAATGTTCTAGCAACTTATAAAAAAAATAACTATTAACTGAAGCTTTTTCTTTCACATAATTTAATTCATCTCTATATACATATAATACTTAATACAATATAGAAAACATAATGAGATGTTAAGTTGTACTGTTTCAGTAACGATAAGGGAAAATGCATATGTTCAATAAAGATAGAAATGCTTAAATTATTTTTATCAGTGTCTCAATCTATGGAGTTAGAATGAATATATATATATATATATATATATATATGTGTGTGTGTGTGTGTATGTTTATGTGTGTGCATACACATATATGTAAACATTGTATCACATTATAATTTAGTATATTTATGCATGTGTAGATGCATGTTCAAGCATATGTGTACTAGTGAAAATGCAGATCTATGCACATTGATTTGGAACGCCTGAAGTTGATATCTGTTTTTCTTCTTAATCCTTGTGGGAAGATTCCTTAGTTGAAGATCTAAAGCTTCCCAGTAAAACCAGTATGGGTAGACAACTTGCTAAGGGGATCATCAGGTAAGCCTTCCAAGCTCTGGGATTTTAGACAGGCCTGCATATGACGCTTGGTATTCACCTGGAACTCTGGGAAATCACTACACTGGCCCTCAGATTTGCTGTGTAAAGTGCTTTAACAGCCATATCCAAAACCTTATATACAAGTCATGATTTGGGGATAAAGAAAGAGATTCACTCTATTATAAAAAATAATCTAATGAAAGCTTTAGTGCAATGAAGTAAAAGTAAAACTATAAACAAACTGCTAAGAACTTAATTATATGCCAGCAAAAAAATGTCGATGATATTTATGCATATAACAAATGTGTTCCTTCTTAGGGTTGTGAGAAGTTTGCAAGACTAACTTTCTATTTACTGTAGATAAGGCATCAACAATATTTCCAAAAATTGAAAGGAAATCAGTTGATTAAAAGTAAAAGTAAAAGAGACAACTTTCTTTCCAAAGATGAATTAACTTGTATAAAAAGGTTTTATATTTCTTGGCCTATTGGGGTCGTTGGTAAATATAGAAGCTCTTAGCAGTAAAAGCTCAGTTATTTTTCAGAATTGTCATGCAATGTCTCTTGCAAATCTCATTTTTCTCATTCTCACAAGGAAACAAATTTTAGATGGCAGTTATTTAAAGTCTTTAAATGGAGAATTTGAAAACCCCACACATTTCTAGCAATTAACACCTTTATCCTACACAGAGTAGCTAATTAAATACAAGATACTTTCACTATACACATAGAATTGAAAACATATAATGAGCAGAGTTGATTCATTATTAAAGACTTGGAGTGGTCTTAATTAAGACACAGCAAAGGCAATGCCCTTTAATCAAATTGTACTCATAATTATAACAAGAAATACAAAGTCAAATGGAGCTGAGAAATATATCAATTTTTTGTCAAAAAATTGAGAACGAATCCAATAAAATAAAAATAGTTTGTTGAAACAGGTGCACAATTCATGTTAAGACTGTTTCTCCCCTGGCAATATTGACATACTTGGCTAGAATATTTTATACTCTGGGTACTGTCCTGTGTGATTCAGGACATTTAATAGCATCCCTAGACTCTACCTACTGGGTGCATTCTTGTTTCTCAAGTTGTCACAATCATAAATTATGATGAACAAATATGTCCTGATAGGTTCTAGAAAACAAAGTGCTTATAGCCATTTGATTAAACAGAATATAAAAATATTGTCATAATTTATATAAAACATAATATAGCAGATGAATATAAACCAAAATGTGACAATACTACTAAGCAAAATCAGAAATTTTGATGGACAAAGAGTTTATTTCAAAGACTATAATTACAACTTTTTAATCATCATATGTTTTAATTTATAATAAGTATGCACACTAAATCATTTTGTCAATGTTAGTTTCATATAGGTGTGGTATAAAATAAAATGAAGGCTCAAGGTAAAATTAATTTTAAGTTCAGTTTGGGTACTGTCTTCATACTATTAACAATTTATCAAATCAATGTTTTTAACTTGGGCACAGCATTCTGAAAAGAGTTCATTATTAAATTTATTTTTATCTCTGCCTTATAATATGACTGGCATAGTATTTATTAAAACATTAGCTATTAGGTGAAACTTTAATCATTGCAATTGCTAAAACTAGAGGTAAGAATAAATGATTAAAAAGTAGGAACAGGACAATTTATCTTTAATATAAATAATTTGTTAGAATTTGTCATACACTTATTTACAGCTTTTCAGTAAATAATATATACTTAATCAAAACAAACATTGAAGTTGTGAGGATTGTAACTGGCATGAGGTTTCTAACAAGTTACTAAACAATGTGATATCACCTTGCTGTTTAAAACATCTCAACATTTTTTAAAACTAGCTAGCAAATGTAGTTGCCACAAATGATAAATTCCATATTGCCCTTTTCACGTACCTCTCAAGAATGAATATCTGAGAAACAATCTCAATCAAGAAAAGAAAATTGAATTTACAAAACCACCAAAGGCAAGGACTATCCTCTTATATATACTACATGTTATTATTTTGTCCCAAAGTTTCTTTCTCTCTCTAGCTATTATATGCCTAGGGAGGTTATTTAAAGATAAGAGGGATTGAAGCTTGTCCACTGACAATCAATCAGAAAGGGCTTTAATGGAAAATTTAGTTTAATATATCAAAAGATAATAATTAAAAAAGAAAACACACAAAAGACTCCTCTCTGTTAAGGAATGAAAACTCATACAGGTGAGTCCAGCATTAATTACTTCACGAACTATATGCCCCAGTCTTGTTTATGTAGCTCTAAAATCATTTTTTCATATACATCTATATTGATTCTTATTCTAATTTTTTCTCAAAATTGTGTTTCTGATTCCAGTGGATGGGCTCACAGTCACAAATGCTTTATATGCAATTTATCACTGATTTTAATAAAACAAATGTTTCTTGACTACACAAACACACGAGAGTAATGATATACAGAGATTGAAACCATCAAGTAATATTAGCATCAATATAAATTAACACACTATTATTAAATGACATCTAAATTCATCAGGATATTCAAAGAAGAATTACTACATTATCTAATTTTCTCACTGCTGGTATATATCCAAGGAGATACAACTCCAAAATTTGTTTTTGCTTCCAAATTTGTTGCAACAAATATGCATAATTATGTTATAGGGAAAAGTAGAACTTTAGCACATAAACACATACATATATGCAAATATATTTCAGAATAATTACTTACAATAGCAAGTAAGAACTCTTATATTTCAAATAAACATAAATAAACATGATAGGCATTGCACTAATTGAAATAAGCCAAACTTAAGACAAAGAGGATGATATGATGGCATAGATATGTTGAATTAAAAGAGAAACTCATATGAACCTGGTAGGGGAGCTGACAGAAGAACTGGAGGAGCAGGCGTGGGGAGAGTAGGGGTGTTGCAACCCCACTGGAAGAAAAATATAGGCTGGCCTAACCACCCAGTTATCCTAGAGACTGGACCACCAACAAAGGAGTGTACCTGGAGGGATCCATAGCTCCAGATACATATATAGGAGAGGATGGCCTTGCCTGACAGCAATGGGAGGGAAGGCCCTTGGTCCAGGGGAGGTCTGATGCCCCAGCATAGGGGGATGCTGGAGCGGTGGGGCAGGAGAGTTTGGATAGGTGAGGGAGCACCCTCATACAAGCAAAAGGGAGTGGGGAGGAAGATAGATGTGGGATGGAGGGGAGGTTGGTGTAAGGATAACAAGGAAGTGGGATATCATTTGAGATGTAAACAAATTGAATGATTCATAATAAAAAGTAAATTTTGCATTATGACATATTTCACAAATAGTTAATTTTATGACATGTGGTAGATATTTTAATTAAAGAGGTGATAAGGATATTTTAAGTAGAAAGAAGATATATATGTACTAATATATGTAATTTTAATTTTGAGTGTGAACATATAAGTTCTATATAGGAGTAAATTTGGAAAAGCCATAGAATAATCAAAACTTTATTGATATAAGGTTTTAATTTATAAATTCTAAAATATTGATAGGCTAGTTATCTCAAATATTAATTTTAATGATCAAGAAAGAAAACTTAGATTACATTTATACCTGCACAAAAAATTACAAACTTACATAAAAAGTAATTTTAAAATGTATCATTTTATAACATAACCCTATGTTCAGTCTGCCTTAAGGGCATATGGTAATATATACAAGGATTCAAGTTTGCATCTTTGGCAACTTTGGAAACTATTACTAATTCTTAATGAAATTATTATAATTTATTTGAATTAAGCTAACCTTCAGTTTCTTTTTGTGTTTATGATAAATTGGACATATTCTTTGTGATTCAATGAACACTGAGAAATCTTTAGTGTGTATCCTAGTGACTGTGTTACGCTTTTTAAAGACACATATGAAATTTTAGGGGAAAAAACAGCCTAAAATAAAATCATTTTTTCTTGCTACTGGATTTGTTCTTTAAATATGTAATGGTTTGAAAGCTTTGATCTCTACTTCACATGACTCATTTGGTCTTATTTTTCCCCCCTTTGAGGAAAGACCTTGCTACATAACTCAGGCTAGCCTCTAACTCATTATGAAGCTAAGAAGGGCTGGACCTATTACGGACCTATTACCCTTCTGCATCAGTATTTCAGCTGATGTCTCAGGCCTGTACCACTTTATGCAAACCACATTATTTGCTTTTCTCAGGACTTTTCTATAAATACATGATTGTTGCATTTACTTTCTCCACACCTTCTAGCATCAAAGATCCCAATCTCAGTGATTTCAAAACAAGGATCCTGTGACTTATTCTTAGTATGCCATAGTGTAAAGTTGTTTTTACAATAAAAGTGAAGAAGGATTCTTGGTTTTCCTCTATCACCCCTGCATGATTTCACTGATGTAAGAAAAGGCACAGCAGTCATTAGGCACCCTCAGATTTGTTCTGAGATTCTGAAGAGCTCTTGCCATTTAAAACATACTCCTGAGCATCAGGGATGAGGTTACATTTTTATCAAATCTGTTCGCTTCCTGGTAATGTGGGAAGAATGACACCTCACAGCTGACAGCTTGAGATCTAGAATGATTGACATAGAGGACTTGATTTTTCCATTCTGTAATAAAGCAAACATTGTATTATTAGACTTTTTATTTTCTTTTTCCTTACTCTCTGTTTCTTCCTAAAACGTTTGGAAGATGACATTCTATTGATTTGGACAGGACTTAAGAATAAGCTCACCAATTCAATTCAATTTGTTATAACTCAACATTATTTGTTCTGCACAAGGATAGTATTCTGCTATTGAAATGCTATAGGGAGAAAAATATTTCAACTCCTAAAATTTATGAGTCAATTAAGTTAAATTTGCTGTAGCCTATCTCTTTGAAACATCATTTTAATTTGAGACATATGCTGAAATATTTGAAGAATCATCTTAGATTAAATGCCTTAAGGAATAAAATAAATATACTCTTATAGTCTCTTAAAAATAATTTTACATATGGCTTTAAACTTTTCTTTAACCCAAGGAAGGAGAGTCTAATAAAGTAAGTAGCACATGGACTAAATTGGCCTCTGCATGGAGCAACTCTGTCTCCATTGAGTGGCCACTCATTAAACCAAAGCTTCAGTGTTTCCTCAACTGGTGACCATAAAATTTTTCATAGTATTTAAAAAGTTTGTACTCATAAAAGGACACTGGGCCATAGGAACAAATATGTAAAACAAATTTAATAAATTTAGACATCCTTGATTGCATGAATAGTATAAGTGATCATAGAATACAAACTCAAATTATCCAATGTGGATAAACTGAAAACTAAAGTTGTTATTATGAGTGTTTTCATGTGTTTGTATGTATGCTGTATCCATATTGTATGTATGTATGTATGTAGTCTCTCTCTGTCTCTGTATTTGTTTCTTCTTGTCTATGTCTATCTACCTGTCTCCCTCCCACCTTCTGTCTCTGTCTCTCTCTCTCTCTCTCTCTCTCTCTCTCTCTGTCTGTCTCTCTCTCTCTCTGTCTCTGTCTCTCTCTCTCTCTTCCTCTGTGTGTGTGTTTGAGAAGTAGACATATATATGATATTTCTAAGCAACAATATGAAGTCTCTTTCTCACAGTTATAGGGATTGAACTCAAGTTTACAAACATGTACAGCAATCACCCACTGAATCATTTCCTCACTGCCCATCTCTCATAACAATATCTTTAATCCATAAGCCACAGAATTACTAATAAAATACTTCAAAAGGTTAAAACTTTTCTAAAGCTTAGGAATAACTTCATAGTTTATTCTTTCATTCATTGTTATCTTTTACAGGAGGTAGGAGTGGGTACTTGAGTTGTCAGCTGTTCAACCATACTGTTAAGTTGTTCTCCTTTCAAGGTCTGGGGAACAGAGTAAAACACCCTTTGAGATGCTGCAAGCAGAAAATATGCAGTGATGGAAGTAAAGCCCAGACCAATGTAATTAATGAGTCTTGTCAAAATGCAGTAGCTCTCTAAAAGTCAATGGTGTCTCTGGCATTGTGTTCAGAATATGCAAGAAGATATTTAAATTTTTATGTATTTATTTTAATGTTGAGGAAAGACCCATGAGGTGCTAAAAAGAATGTATATTCTTAAGTGTTTGGGTGAAATGTTCTATAGATGTTTGTCAGGCTAATTGATTAAGGATGTCATTTAGTTCTAATGTTTGTCTAAGTTTTTCCCAGATGATCTGTCTAATGAATGAGAATGGAGTATTTATCTGTGGTTTTGTATATAAATACCTATTAAAAATAAGTCTGGATTCTCAAGAAAATGACATCACAATTCAAATTATTTTAAAGAGTAAAAAAATCTTACGATTTAGAAAACTGAATAGTCATGTTTAATCAGTAAAAAAGCAAGCTCATCCAGTGAAGGTTCCATTGGGTTTTATTTCTAACAAAAAAACAAACAAACAAAACAAAAACAAACAAACAAAAAAACGGTTTTTGCCTCACGTTGAGTTGTCAGAGTTTGGCCTTAACTTCTCATGATTGTCTAACAAAAGGTGGCACATTTTGTAGAAAGTAATGAAATAAGCATACATTTTAATTTCAAGACATGTTGAGCCTAGAAGAATTTGAATTTATGCCAACTGGCATCTGTACAGTTCTTTTTTATGGAGTTTTGTCTTACTTAACCCATTGATAGAAAGGAGTACATTTTTGTCAACATTTATCACTGTAACCATGAGTGTTCGGCTGTGTATCAATATTTTTTATCAAGAATTTCTTATCTAATGTTCAGCAAACATCATAGGAATGCAAGATAGAAAATGAAAGAGCTGGTGGTTGAGGAAGGAGAGCTGTAAAATGTTGACTCTTAAACATGATACACTTTTATATGCATTTATTCAAACAGTCATTACCTGTGTGAGGCCTGCATAAGACCAGGCAAGTAAAATGCCAATATGGATAAGGAAGGGAGCTTTGGACCCCATCTTTGGTGGAGAAGCTCTTGATAGTTATTGCTTTTAGAGAGACTGGAGTAAGGGTAAGTGACTCTCTGGGAAAATGGCTCGTAGTGGAATATCCATGACTGACTGGATGATCACACACTCCTTTGCATATTGAAGGCACTAATTGGATACAAAGCATTATCCATAACCACAATGAAAACTGCAATAGTAACCTCAAAGGCCACCAAAGAAAATATACAACATGCAGCTGGAAAGGAGGTTAGGTGGGCATTTTGGGGACATGGAAGAAGGTAATGATGGAAGAGTATGATCAAAATACATTGTAGGCATGTATAAGATTTTTAAAGAATTAAATAAAGTATTACAATAAAAAAAATACCCATGAGCCACAATTAGGACCTGGCTGTGACCATGTCATCCACTTCACATGTTCTATTACAGAAGACCAAGGCTAACTCTCATATAGACCTTTATTCTCGTGCATATGTAGAAAAGTAAAAAAAAAAAAAATAAGACACATTCTATATATGTAGCCTGTGGTACTAAGTACAGAAAATTCAGGCATTGGAAAGCAACCACGTGTGTAAAATAAAGTCAAAGAGAGGCTGGGGATGAAGGAATGAAGCAAGATGCTTTTACATCATCCTGTTTTATCACAAAAGTAAATGTTTCCTTATTAGTTGGAGATATTTATTTATTTATTTATTTATTTATTTATTTATTTATTTTTGCACTCCATCTCTAACCCATTTCTTTCAATACTTAAAACAATACTGTTTGAGGAAGAATCTAAGCTCTTTCTGAAAATCAGACTCTGTGAAGTTGATGTACTGTGCTCAGAACATAAAATGAAATAAGGAGGAATGTGAAATCAACAATCAGTGTTTTCCAAAGCACTTCTCCAGTAACAGTGTCATCACTTTTAAAACCAGAAGATAGAAAGAATTGACAAATCTGAACAGGTCATAAAACAAAGCTGGGCATTTGATCATTTGTTGCTCTTCCTTAAGATATTGAAACTACATTTTATGAATACGTAACATTCTGATATTAAAGATTATTGCAGCTATGTTTTATTCATGTGGCTATGAATTTGCACAATGCTTCCATATCAAATAAAAGAGACTAACCACAAGGAACTAACTTCAAAGCACAATGTCTCTTAGGTCTCTGAAGTAATAATGATCCAGACACCACTTTGGTTTGGCGGTATTTGCTCTGCACAGTTTATAAGAAATACAGCTTCTTTACTTCATTAGGCACTCCACGCGAGCAATAGCAACTCAGAAACAGAGAGTTTTGCATATTGCTAATTTCTGCTCTGCTTAAAACTTGGTACTCTAGGGAATTTGTCAACCTGATGCAGCCCAACCTACTCCTGATTGACAGAAGGGAAGGTAGGCTTCCAAGTTGTTAAAGATTCATTGAAATTCCCAAAGCAGTATGGACCCAGTCAAACTTTGAAACTAAAGTCAGCAACAGTCTCTAACAATATAAACAATTCTTCTCTTATTCAATGTTGAAGCTCTGGAAGGAACTGTTAGGTTTATTATTATTATTATTATTATTATTATTATTATTATTATTACAAATGCATTGAAGCAGGAAGAGTTTAAGATCATACAACGTATTTAGACCATTTGTATTTAAATGTTTAACTCACAACAAAAGATTATTGAAATAAACATCTATGTAAAATCAGTATTATTAAACCTTTCCAATAATTGGAGCAAAATGCGATGCTTGAAATGTCTGACAATACTATAGTGGAGCTTAGTGTGATGCACATAACACGTAATTACATAATTAAGAAAAAGAAAAGATTAAATATATCTTGAAATTAATTCATTTCATTGTGATCAGATTCATAATGCGTAAAATTGTACCAGAAAACTCAGGGAGGAACCAACTCATGAGTACTTGACTATGAAAATATTGTTGAGCAGATTATTATAGAGTCATTCTCTGAGAGCAAACATTAGCATGGTACAGCCTACATTAGTCATATACAGGTCTGCCTACAGACACATTGGGGAAATATCCTCAGGATTAATGTTTACCACAATGAAATGGAGCTCTCAGTCCTATAGCACAAGTGGTAGTTTTTTCCTCAGCCTCAAGATAATAGTTGTAAGTAGCTATCGATCGAAGTGAAAAATACATGGATCACTATTCCTGAAATATAGTAGTAACTTTTCTTTTTCCTGACTGAAGAATTTTGCAATAAATATACCTCCTATTTACCATAACCATTTTCTATTGATAAAAATTAGTTATCTCCATTTGGGAGGACTTTATACTTACTATAGAGAAGACATGCATTATGCTTAATAAGAAAAGGCACAAACATGTACATACTGCTTGTTCCCACTGAAGGACAAAATCTCAGAATCAGTCTGAAACCACACCCTCCATTTCTGTTTCTTCTCCTGTCATTAATAGGCTTTTTTTTGACTATTTGCAGTTTCTTGCCATCAAAACGTAGATGCTTTAAAAGTGTTACTGCAAGTCTTTTTGTGGACATCTGCTTTATTTCTACAGTTAATATGTAGAAGTGAGAAAGATGACTATGTGTTTTTTATTTTTTATCAAAACCTTTAGAAATTTCAAAAACTGTATTATATTTCATTCCCAACAGAAAACCTTTATTCATATGTTGCACCTCTGTCAAAATTCTGGATGACAATCTTCTTTGGTTTTCATGTGTTCTATTGGCTGTGTAGTGATGTTTAGAAGTTCATGGATATATGATTGATGACTTATTACATAAAATGATGTACTGCTATCAGCCTTTTCATCTTTGCATACTATTTTCTAAGTCATGTCTGCCTTTCTTTTTTCTTTTCTTTTTTTTATTGGATATTTTCTATACATTTCATATGCCATCCCCTTTCCCCATTTTCCCTCTCTACAAAACCCCTATCCCATGCCCCCTTTTTCTTTTTGCTTTTATACAGTTTTTTTTTTTTTAATGTTAAAAAAAAAAAAAGGCTTTATAAGTTTGGTAATGCCAAAAAAGAAGTGTAACCCAATACACAACCTAGATATATCAACAATGTTTGACTGGTGGAGACACATGAACATCTGCCTCCATGTCCCCCCCCTTTCTCTCTCTCATTACCTAGCTTCTCCCCTCCTTCTTCTCCTCCTCTCCTTACTCCTTCTCTTCCTCTCTGTACTCCTCCCACCTTAGCTCCTCCTACATATCATCCTTTCTGTTAAAATAAAACTTTTCTCTCAAAACACAATTAGAGAATAATTATGCCAATTTGTACCAGTGAGGTACAGGATAGTCCTAATACCCAGTCCATCATTTTGTTGACTAACCAGAACTTCTGTTATCTCTCCTAACTAAAACACTTAGTTCTGGACCTGGCTTTTTTCTTGGCTTTAGAATGAATGTCAGCTGAAAACTATCCGCTCAAATCTTTTCTCTCAAAGTAAATAGCCAGGATTGGCTATGATACTATAAGTTGTCAACACTGTCAGAAATCCAGAATGACTGGGTTAACTGAAATTATGGAAAGCACAAAGCGTAGCTTCTAAAACTTAGCCAATCTATAGATACTGCTGAACACCTGGACAGTCCCTATACTACAAAACGTTGGAGCATCTGATCTTCAGCCTTCTAGCCCAGGATCATTCGACAGACCTTAGTGATGCAAAATTATTAAGGGCTGATTACTCTGTTTTGAGAATTGCATATTGCAGAATACACAGCCTCGGTGTATCTACTCATCAAGCAAGCTGAGAAGACCTGCTCAAACCTGTGATGTCCTGGAATTCCTTCTGGATGCAGTGAAGACACAGCATCAGAGGCTTATCAATTTACTCTTCCCCGCACCCCTCTTCAAATATCTCAACCCTCTCCCCCCCCCCCCCCGTAATCAGCTTGAAGAAGTTAATGAAGAGTCAGAGCCCCTATTCCCTGGGCTTGGGGACTAAGGTGGTTAATATTGGGCTGTCTTTCTAGGGAAAAGTAGTGGTTTTGTCAGAACAGGAAGGATTAGCTGGGATTTATTTCATAGCCATAACCTATTGGTAGAAATCTGTATAATTATTATCAAGATGAAGTTATAATTTCTTAAATGGTACAAATTTACTTTGATTTCAAATTTAAGGTTTTCATTGGTACGAGATTCTTACTGATATAAAAGTGAGATGAATATTGATACTCTCATGGGCATTGTGCCTGTATAACACATTTAGGAATACAAGGCTTAGAATCAGTCCTTCTTTAACTTTTTTAACTGATTTGAGATGGTTAGCCTGTGAGTTAAGGGCCTATAGCAACTTCATGGCTTTGAGTTTATTGTTATGGTGTTTTCTATATTTTATTGAGAAATAGCTGAGAGGAGTTAACAAACAACAGTCCAGATTACTTTACATGGATAGTTGGTTTTCAAAACGTCAGAAGTCCACAGAATTGATGTTACAAACATTTCTGTATTAATGTTCACTTTGATTAGAGACCTGTCTGCTCCTGACAGCTTCCTGTCATGGACTCTAAGAAAAAATTGAGCATCTTTGGAGTTACTCCAGTTGTGGTGAGACAGTCACCAGGCAAGAATTGCCTCTTTCCACCTACAGACAAATTACTGTCCAGAAAAGGACACACTTGCATGTCTGCCTTTCATTGTGTTGTTATTTTCCCAATTCATTGTGATGCTTAACATCATTTGTATATACATCTTTTGTCAGCTGCATGAAAAACAAATATTTTACCATCACTCACCTCTTTGTGGTTCCTCATTTTTCCTGAGAATCATGGGTTCTCTTTGTATTATTTTGTAAGTTTAATGAGATATAGTTTTCCCTATTTTTTTCTTTTATGCATAATGACTTATGCATTATTATGGAATCACTGTCTAACACACACCCATACACATTCTTCTGAACCGGCATGAAGAAACCTTTGATTTTTAAAAATTGAGGATTATATGACACCTACAATTAACTTGATTATTGCAGGGGGTAATAATCCATTTTTTCCATGTAGAGATCTAATTTTCTATGTCCAGTGGTTGAAAGCTTTTCCACATTGAGTTACACTGGTACTTTTGTTGAAAATTAATTGGCCATTTATGTGTGAGTCTAGTTCATGACAGACCTGTCATTTTGGTCTACTAGGTTGTCCTGATATTGTCCTAATTAATGGACTTTCGTATTAAATTTGTCATGGTCCTATTGGGTTACCCACAGTTCACCTGTAACAATGTGATAATTTAGATGGAAAACTTGTTGCTTTAGAGGTCCAAGCTTTTAATATTAAATATCAATATATGAATTGATATACTGATGACAGAAACATAGAAGAGAAAAGGCATCAGAGCCATGAAGTTTTATATTAATCATACCAGAAAAAATACATATACTTTTTTTTGATTTTTTAAATTAATTTTTTATTAGATATTTTATTTATATTTCAGATGTTATATCTCTTTTCCCCTTCCCCCCCCACACACCCATTAAAACAGAATTTTTGTTTTGTTGCAATTTTTTTTTTTTTTTTGGTGGGGTGGTTGGGTGGTTGGTTTTGTTGCTGCTTGGTTTGGTTTAGTTTTGGGGGCTTTTTGTTTTGTTTTGTTCTTTGAGACAGGGTTTCTCTGTGCAGTTCTGGCTGTCATGGAACCCTCATTCTGTAGACCAGGCTGACCTTGAACTAAGAGATCTGCCTGCCTCTGCCTCCCAAGTGCTGGGGTTAAAGGCATGCACCACCACCACCCAGCTTGAAGTTTTTTTTTTAAATAAAAATACATGTTCTTTATACTTAACTTTCTTTATGACATAAAATAGGGAGCATGTTAACATTTCTCATAAACTTTTTGAAATAATTAGAAAAATACAGATAATTTTTCTATGTTTATTTGGCATGAACTGTGTACACTAAAAATAGTATATATACTAGGTTAACACCACATTCTGAGACAGTGAAAAAAATAATTAATTGTAGAAATGCAGAATTCAGGAACACTATTAATGACTGATATATCATTTATTTTTATTTTGGGGTCAGATTAGTGATTTTAAGCTTAGGGATTCATTGTCAGTTAGTGCTCATTCTGACCATGAGAATGCCACACAACCTTAAATGCATCACTAATTTGTAGTGGCTGCTTTTGTGCTATAGTTATTGTGTGTGTGTTTGTTGTTTTTTCAGCATATTGACAAAAGATGACATTTTATCTATCAACACACATGCATTTGAAAGGCGTTTTCTTTCTTGTGAATTTCCCAGCATCTTAAAGGAAGAAGAAAAAAAAAAAAAAAAGGAAACATATCCAAACCTCCATGAAAGGGAATTGAAGCCATGATACTCAGCAAATTTTCTCAATAGGTTTATTCTTTCATTGCTGTGTAATTAACCTCACATTGAGAATTCTATTGCAAATTCTTTTTCAGGAGCAAATTAAACATTTGGATTTCAGACTATCATATTTCTGTGAAAGTGATGATCCCTTCACTGAAAAACAGATTAGTTGTACTGTGAATGGTCGTCAATGAAGCCATATTTACCCTGAGGGAAAAATAGACTTGTTTTTTTTTTTTTTTTAAATTTCAAAACATACACTACAAACTCTAACCCAAATACATCAAATCTCATAAACTAGCCTCACTAGCATGTCCATCACCTTACAGATAATGGATAATGTTCTGGCAAAGGCCCCAATGGGATTCTATGGTGTCATTTGAAACACTGAACTGTTGGTTGATCATTAACATGAGTTCTATAGATGCCAAATCTGTATTAAACAAATTATAAATTCTTACAGATAGGAAAACATTTCTATTTCTTTATAAATCAACAAACTACATTGTGTGGTATATTTTTAAAGTAATTATGTAGTCATAACTTAAATTAATCATTTGTGTATCTTGAAAAAAAATAAATATATTTTTCTAACGAAAAGTCCATATTAAGGTTTTTCCTACCATAACCTATATAATTGAAACTAGCAAAAATATGTGTTCACATTTTTTGTAATATCCATGCACAGAAAGTGAAATTTCAATAGTCACTGGAATATTCACAAATCCCAGTTACATTCATAATTAATAGTGCAAGAAAGTCAACCCTAACGAAAAGTACAGGTGCTTTTTTGGCAATCCTCATAGTCACAGTCTAATTTGACTGGTGAATCATTGATGCCACATGAATAAAAGAACTGATAACAGACTAGAGAGTCTCATTTTTCAAGTCAATAACGGAAATTTGATCCTGGTGTGTGCTTGGGGGTAAAATAGAGGTTAACAGACACTGTACTCAAATCATTGTTTAAGGGTTTAAATCATTGTTCAACTTCTCACATAATGATGCTGCAATGTAAGAGTCAACCATAATCCAGCCTGTGAGGCCCATCATTATGCCTGCTTCTCTGATCAGCTTGGTTTTATTTTGTTGATGTTGTTGTTATTTTTTTTTTATTTATTTATTTTCTTTTGGCGAACTCTGTTTGTTCAGGCTGCACTGCATCTTGCTTCCCATTTGGGCAACCCTATCTTTTCAGTTGCAGTCTTACTTGATGAACTAAAAACAAGTGAGAGTTGTGATTCCTCCCCTAATTACACATAATCTGGTCCCCAGAGACACCACTCTATTATTCTCTCTGTGTTGTAACTACAACATTTTAAGAGGAAAAAAAATGAGTCAAACGAAATAGAACTTCTTGACTGCTGAATTGCTCACTTGTTAATTTTATGTGAAACAGAAGTGGACAGTTCAGGATAATCATTTCTCAGAAATAAAGCCTGCATTCAGTAGAGATAGATGCTAAATTGAGTAGGAAACAAAAGCACTAGGACTATAACTAAGCCTTTCTATGTTAATTCAACACAAGGCTCTCACATCTTTCCTTAGCTGTTCAGTAACAAATGTGACCTAAAAATAAAATATGAACAGTCAGACGTTCACTAGCCAAGGGCAGTTTCAAAATGTATAAATTTTAGGTTGTATTCAAGCAGATAGATAAGTATTATATAGGTAATATTTCCCTTCACAGCAAAAGTTTCATATATTATTTAGCTACTAATAAACATATAGCTATTTTGTCAGAAAAGTTTAATAAACCTTGTTTATTGGTTGAACTTTGAAAAACTGTTTTTGATAGCCACTTTTTAAATGCCATCTGTACCATCTATAAGAGCTATGTCTAGTATCTTACCCTGATGGACTGGGTGGTTTCCACAAAGACAAGAGCATGTGGTAAAGAGAAGATGTTCCCCAAATTAAAGGAAATTCTTTACAATAAATAATTTCAAGGCAAATTACTTGGTGACTGTTAACAAGGACAAAATATATCAATACTGATTAATTTTCCATTATTGAATTAATGGAGTGGATCAGGGAAAGATCAAATCCAAATTTAGTTATTTGTATATTTGTCTTCTCCAATAAATTGTGAACGTCTTATGGGTACAGAATTCATAGCCTTAGTTTATCACAATTTATGAGTGAAAACCTTATCAAATGATAGTTTTTCCAATATAATATTAAAACGAGTCCTTAATTATATATAGTAATTGCATAATTAAAATATATTACCAAATGTAAACACAACTGTATCAAAATAAATATAATGCTTAAATTCTCTTTGAAAAATAATCTACAAATCTTTAAATTATATTTCTTTCAACTAATGAAAGTACAATTTTGTTTGTTCTTAATCAACTTTTATTTAAGATGAAAAGTACTCAATTATATTTACTTTTTTATTCTAAAAGTTTTAAAATCAGTAAACTTAATCAGGTGAAATACTAACATTTACCTCTCTTACATATCTTTTACATATGATACAAGACATAGAAACAGCTAATGCTCCTGTAGAAAAGATATTGTTTCTTTGACCATGTTTGGATAAGTGGCTTTCTGTAACCTTAACCTTTAAGAAAGGTTACCAAAGCATGGAAAGAAGGCCTTGGTGGAAAACTTACAAAGGGAATCAGTTACTATCATGCACTTTGTACATTACAAGTCTAGTGGAGGAAACATTGCTAATAGCAAGCCAACAGTAAACAAATTCTTTTCTTGAAAAACAGGAGAATAAGATGGAAATTACTGACAAGAAAAAGAAAGAAGGAAAGAGGAAAGAAGGAAAGAAGGCAAAAAAGAAAGAAAGAAAGAAAGAAAGAAAGAAAAAGAAAGAAAGAAAGAAAGAAAGGAAGGAAGGAAGGAAAGAAAGAAAGAAAATATAAGGAAAGAAAGAAAGAAAGAAAAACAAAGAAATCTTGATGGGTGCCACAGAGTTAATTCCTGTCAACCTCTTCCTGTGTATACTTCCATATCCCAGTAAAATGTAAATCAATCTGTATTTCTCATATTTTATGTCAGGAAATTTATGGAGGGATCCATAAACTAAAGAAGTGCACAGCAATTCTGTTGGAAAAAATATGGCTGGGGAACCCAGGGTTCCTCCTGCCATGCTGTGGGTAGTCGGCTGGGAGGCCCTGGGTTCCTCAAGCTGGAAGTTAGGCCCGGCTGCTCACTAACTAAAGGCCTCTCCACGGTTCCTCACAGCATGGCCCCAACACACGAGGAAGTCCTTGGGTTTCCAAAACCAGTTTATTGACATGGAGGATGGTGGATAGATCCTGATGCACACCCCACAAAACCCAGGGCAGACCTGAGTTAAATAGGGAGGAAAATGGGGGGGAGGGGCTGGGGAGGAATGCTTAATCAGCTCCACCCTCTGGCCTTCAGGTACCTTATTAGTATGTAAATCTCTCTAGGGCCTGTTCTTCATGCCCTCTACCTGTGTGAAGGTGGAATGGAGATTAGACCTTGTGACAGGAGCCTGGGTTCTGGGGGCATAGCTGAACCCACAACCCAAGAACCAGGATACCCTTTCATGGCCCAACACAATCCCATACCCTAACAAAAACAGAGTCTCTCTACCTTTGTTCCTTCCTCATGAACATTTTAAAAAATACTAAGTAAATTTGTCTTTTTATGCTCCGAGTTTCATAAAGGAAATTTTATCAGTGTGCATCAATTCTTGACAAAACAAAAATGAAAAACAGCAAAAAAAATTTTTGTAGATAAATGTCATAGTTAATACATGGAAATGGAAGTCATAGAAGACAATATTTCATGGGATTTATTTTATTCTTTATTTACTCTTAGACGTGGAAATGTAGTGAACTGGAACATGGCAAATTCTAGTTTCCTCGAGGAGTAAGGGAGATCATATGACACCATTCTGGTCACCATATCTATCAAGATGTCATTGAATGAGGCTTTCCTAAGAGCACTAAAGAATGAAGCCAATTGGGTTCATCTAAACTTTGAAGGTTCATTCTTGTTCTGGCTCTGATCATGGGCCTAAGTCTCAGAGCTACAGCAGTTTATGTTCAGCTATCAAAATGACAAAAGACACCAAGAGTTTAAATTTTAATATCATTATTGACTCTTAATGAATTTAGTTTTTGAGATTCCTGTGTTAGAGATATGAATATGTGTATTCTAGGTATAGCTTGGGCTGATTCTGACTTACTGAGATTAAATTCAGGCTATTCATGACTTGAGTTCTCCTTCCCTGTCCACTGCCTTTCATACCTCTTGAAGTTGTGAGTGGGCACCTGGAGACACACATAATTTCTTATTTTCTTTCAGGCCTCAAATTTTTAATTCAATATTATGTACTTTGCAGTTATACCTGACTTAATTTCATCCAACATACAGCTAAAATATAAAGTATAAAAATTTTAATGGCTAAATTAACATTAGAAACAAGCTACTTGTGGGACTTATAAGTAGTGTGATAAATATAAATGAATCATAAAAATGAGAGAATTAGTCATGTGCACCTTATGAATATATTCACTATATTCCCCATAAGAATAAATACCAGCATATGAGTTCCTGAAGAATAGGGCCTAAGGAGTGTGATATCAGTGACTATATCGAGCAACAACACACAAGACCTAAAGACTGACATATACTCATATGTTTATCCAGTAGCCTGAGCCAAGAAAGGGAGACAGAAAAGACTGTTTTATATACTAAAGGAAACAAAAGTATTTGGAAAAATTGTGAAATACAATTTTAATATTTCTTAATCAAAGTCTATAATTTTTCATGTAGGGGTATAGACCTATGCTGGATAGCTTATTTTTGAATGGTAAGTTTATTTCACAGAATACAATTAATATTTTTGGATATTGGCTATTTGCAAACATTGGGAAGCAAAACAGATATTTTCAAATGTTTGAGATGGGAACTGTTGAACAAGATATTCTGAAGATAATGTAAAATTATGCATTTTGAAGGTTCTTTCTTTTGGATGAAAATCAGTTTATAATTATGGCCATCATGAGACTGGACTTAATCTATTGGGTCCTCAAATGAGACAGAACAATTTAAGTGTGACAGGTTTTTGGAAATGAGGTTTTTGTCCTCATTCATAAAAACTAAAATTTTAATAACTTTGTATCTAATTTTAGGTATGTCATTAGCAGAGTCCAATCCATTATCTCGGTGTTTTCTAACTGTGACTGCAAGAGAAAGTGGATGTAAGTAATTTCAAGGTCTTTCAAGTGAGCACTGTGTTAAAATTTCCAGAAAATACTTTTATCTTCTGGTTGTTCTTAAAGAGTCTTTAACAGATCTGTAAAGCTGACCAGTCATTCCCCTGGGTGTGTACAGGCCTACTGCCTACAGCTGCACCTCACAGATCCCACGGGGCCCTGCATCCTTCAACTGATGCTACACCTCATGTTCAGAAAGTCAGCACTGGAGAGACCAGAACTGACCTATATATTAGAAAAAAATAGAAAAATGGCAGTTTCTTTGCTTAGTATAAACATAATTCATTTATAGTATATATTCTATGCCCTTTAAATATTGGCTTTTATTTTATTTGCATATCTTTTCAAGTTAATTAATTAATTAGAACAGATTCTGTCTATGAGTTCCAAGTTAGTATTTCATATATAATCTTCCTGCCTCAGATTTTTGAGTGATTCCATTGTGTGTATATGCTACCATAACAATTTCAGATACTAGTCACTGTAAGAATGATTAAAATAATATTTTCATACTTGTAAGCTTCCCTAGAAGTAGCTGGAAATGCATGTTTCAAATTAATGACACAAAATGTAAATAACATTCTTCCTTTTCATAGGAATTCAAGAAATTGGAATGTCAATGGGGGGGTCATCTGTATTACCCTAAGTTGAACAATTTATTATATCACATGGTATTAGATAAGAAATCTCAATTAAAATACTATGAAGTGAAAGTTGTCAGAGATCACTTTTTTTTATGAGCTGCCTCTCATGCACATGTTACTTGATACTTTCCATTCTCACTTTGTATTTCATCATCACAAAGTTTCCTAAGTTATCAGTCCTATGTATAAAGTTAGCACCAAGCACAAAATGACCTGGTGAAGTGTCCTTCTCTTGTTAGAAATGGCATCAATCCACTATCTATAGTTCAGTAGCAACCTATGATAGGTTGTCCCTAAACCTTGTCTTGGCACCTGTCTGTAGGAAGGGGTAGCTATTAAATCATGCAAATTTCCATAGTCTAATAGCAGCTGAGCTTAAGAATTTTTTTTCATACTTAAAATATGTCTAATATATTTTATAATATTTTTAGTACAAAATCAGTTATAAGATTCAAAAGTCTTGGCTTATAATGAGAAAATCCAAGGCAAATTTCATGTGCACAGAGCAAAGAGAAAACTGCAGAATACAAAGAAGCAATTGGTATCTATGATCTAGCAAGTGAATCAATATTAAGAGCTGATAGGATCATCCTTCTCATTGTCCCATAAAGCCATAGGACTATAACTTAGAGACCATCAAGCAATCCTCCCACTAGCTAAATTTCTTTTGTAACTTCACCCGTAGTTACTCATCATTTGGATTTTATATATTCCTGAGAATAATATACTTGTTACTGGAATTCATAGCATTCAACCTAATTGTAACCATAGTGAAATTTTAATACCACAAAATAAATTATAAAATAAAGGGAAAATCAAATCATTTGGCTTCATTAATAGAACTTAGAAATATGTCTTTAACATAGAAAAGAAACCTTGTCATGTCAGAAGAGAAAAAAATTAATGTTGAATTTTTTAAAATGTATATTTCAATTAAAAAGAATCTGCAAGTTTAAGTTGTTAATAATATGATTTCTATTTAAATATGGAGCGCACATACACACACATACACACACACACACACACAGACACACACACACGCACATTAACATTTCAAGTAAAAAAAAATTTTGTTTCTGAGATTCTCAATCCAATGAGCTTACTCTTGATTGGCCAAAGGGCACAAAGCTATCTGCCATCTCAGCTAGAGATACATGGAGTGGCTGAGTAAAATGATTCATTATAGAACAATTAGTAACTGATGTCCTTTTTCGTTGAGCACAGCTCTTCAATTAAACAAAGAAAATATCAATGCCATCTGTCCCTCAGCCTTCAGATAAGAAGCTAGGAGGCAAACGTAAAACAAAAACAAAATGGGCTATTAAAGTGGTATTTCTTAAGCATCTCAAATCCATTGATTTCTGTGGGTAAAGAACAATCATTAGCATTGACTAGCACACCTAACATACATAACTATCATATGATATACCCTCCAAGTTGAAACAATAACAATTGCATCAACAATGAAATAAAAATGCATTATAGATTCTAAATGCATATTTTAATAAGTTTGCATATAACTATATAAGAAGAATTAGTAGTCAGGTGCTTACTTAAATAGAATGCCTTTGAGCAAAAACCCACATACAAAGGTGAACACAAATATTTATATTTGTGACTCATAAGTTTGTTTTAGAATTTATATATTGATGTGCTGCACAGGATACAGAGCTCTTGCTTGCTGCAGTGGTTCTTTAGAGAGGTACAGTCTATAGTTTGTAAACCTATCTAATTCTGGCTGGATTCTAGATTAAGGTATTTCAGAGTTTTATTTGTTTGTATTTTTCTGGGATTGCTGAGTGGGAATAGCGTATGGGGTTGGCTTAGCAGTTGTGAAGTCCACCTTCAAGTGTCAATAGCCACAATATTTCAATCCAAGGAAAATATCACACAGTCTTCTAAAGTGTTCTCTTTTGGCTCTACTAGTTTTGAGAATATTTTCCTCCTGGAAAGAAGAAAGAACTTCTACTCTCCCTCTCTCCTTTTCCTCCTTTTGGTTCTTGCAGAGATTATTAGATTGTCTGACATGGTTTTAGTCAAGATCAAGAGAAAAATTCTTTTGTTCCAACCAGAGGTAAAGTCAGCATTAAGTATCAGGAAAACCTTAATGAGAGATACTATTGGCATCTTGGATTTATGGCCCTTCAATCCAACAGATGATAGATAGCTATATTAGTATCTAAGAATGATGAGAATTAACACAAGGGTGGGGAAATGTGTCAAATGTTCTATCATCTCAACTTAATTTCTGTCCTAACCCTGGGTCTTAAAGAATTATTCTGAAGCTTATATCATCCAGGTATTGGGTGCTGCAAGGCACAGAAACCTTTGGCAACAGTAAAGAAGCAGTAGGACTCTTATTTGTTGTGGTGATTAGAACGTAAATCAGAGCATTCTGGATTGTTCCTGAAGTGAATTTTAAAACAAGTCAAAGTTCTGAAATGAAAAGAACAGAATGTTTCGTTATGTCAAAAACACATTTTTTAAGTTCAGTAAAGAATTAACTCCACTGTCAGTCTTCCTTTTTCAAACCACCTCCTTGATATTATTTTCTTTTCCCACACATAATGGGTGTAGAACAGGATGCTTCTTGAATCACTGAACAGGAAGAAACCTCTGTCATCATCCGGAAATTGTATGAGCAGGCTTTAACTTCTTCATCTACCCTTGGAAACACAAGAACATGAATCATTTTTTTTTTTCTTGATCATCTGCCATAGTGAATTTTCTCAAAGATGAAATTTTAATATGGAGTTTTCATCACTTACTGAAAAGGCAGAACTTACTGAGTTGCTTAGGAGACATCAAAGCTAGGTGTCTACATCAGAAGGTAAGGGAGATATTCGTAAACAGAAGGAATGAGAGGGAGAGCCTCCTAAAGCCTCAGAGAGCCCACCAACTCCTTTGGCTTGGGCTGGACTTGAGCAATGTTGATCTTGAACAACATTTTTGTGATTTGCGAATGCATATTAGTTTTATGAAAGTTAATGAAAAATAGGCCTGACATTTATTAAGTGCTATTCTGTTTGCCTCAACTGTGTCACCCTGTTGTTTCTTCATAGTAAACTCAAGACAGAAATTAGTTCTCCAATTATTTAACAAATGAAAAAAAATGACACCTGGAGACATTAGAGGCTCTTCTAATTTCACACCTGTCTTTAATAGTACCCTTTGATTGAGTCTGGTCTCTTATGTAAAAAAAAAATCAGAATTTTTATAATAAGCAATATTAAATTAAACCAGAATACCTAACATTTAAACAGAGAAATGGAGAGCCAAGGTTGTAGCTTAGTTAGTAGAGTGCTGGTTTAGGATGCGTGGAGTCCTGGGATTACTCTCACGTAAATGTCATATGGTAGAAAATTTCTGCATTCCCATCAATCAGCTGCATGGTTAGTTAGCAGCTATACTGGGCAACATGAAATTCTCTTATTTGTACACAAATACACACACTCACACACACAACTCAAATCAAACATCAGTAAATGGAGGAATATGTACAGAGACAAAATGATTCAATTGTTGGAAACAATTTTTTTTTAATTAATTGAGAGTGATAAGCATTGCAACAGTTCTGAAGTGTGCTGCACTTTGTTATCATGGAAGCTTATTATGTATTCTAATCTAAACAATTTTTCATCAACTTTTAAACTGTCTATCAGAAGCCTTTTAAAGTTGAGATTTAATGATCTAAAGTGAATTGGGATGTCAATAAAAATCATAATGAAGCAGAACAGGTTTGTGTCATTTACAGTTAAGAAAAGATTCTTTCGAGACCCTAGGGGCTAGTGACAAAATGGCTGGAGTGTCACAGGAGATGAATGAGCAGGCCCATACTCAAGCACAGAGCTTTCAATTTAGGGAGATACGAATATCTTTCACTTTTCTCCTTGTGACATAGCAACCCAATGAAGCAACTTAAGGAAAGAAGGGTTAATTTGGGGTTATGAATTGTGAAGAGGTACACTTGATTGCTACAAAGAAAGTGTGGTAGCAGAAGCCTTGAAATGCTGGCCACATAAGTCTGTAGTAAGAAAGTAGAAACTGGGCAGGAAGTAGCAGTCTGGTAAAACCTCATGCATGGCCTACCTTAAGTGAGTGCCTTCCCTCAGCAAAATTCAGATTAATACATGCCATCCACCATTCCAAGACAGTAGAAGCATCTAGGGAACACATTTTCCAACATGTGAACCTATGAGGGACATTCACATGGAGATCAAAACAATTCAAATGATAATCTACTTAAAAGTTAATTTTTAGTGTTTTTTTTGTTATTTTATTAAATTGAATTTTATTCACTAAGGAATTTAAAATACATTTGCAGTTTTTCTGGTGATACATACTGTATCTAATTGCTCAGATCACATGCATCTTCATGTGCATATACATATAACAAACATATATTCACACACACCATTTAGGAAACTGATCTTTAATATAAACACTATTAGTTCAGATGAAAATAGAACCCAGTTTTTGAGGAAGCAAAGGTCATATTACTGAGTAAGAAATTAGAACCACCATAATGCTTATAAAGGCTGTTGTTCTGTCCCTCTCAGCATAGTGTGTGAACATCTATCACTGGGACATATAACAATGAGAGTGATGGCTAACTAGCATGAAGCATCATAGAAACACTTGGAGCCCTCAGTAATTGTTAGGCACCATAAGAACCTCGCCCCAAGATGGCAATGGCCACCCGAGGGCCGAGTGATAAACAAGTCCTTATTAGGTGTGAAGGTTGTGCTTCAAGGTGGCATGATCTTATGCAAGCGTCACGAGCCTATGGAGTGATGATACGTGGCATGAGTTCATGGGCTCCTGGCAGGGTTTATAAGCTGTGCCCAGGAAGGGATCGCAGGCTCATCATCTTGACTATCAACTGCTAAGCATCCTGAGTTAACTGCTGTGAGAAGGAACCGGTTGTTCTGTGTCTTAATTCCTGCTGGTCAGGGTTGGCGAGGCACAAGTAATGACAGGAACAACAAATTCATTAGTATTCAAATTCATGTAATAATAATAAAATTATTGATGAGGATGATGTGAATTATAGTAGGCCACTGACATCTCTTCAGACATCTGTGTCATATTAAAATTCAGTGTTTAACATGCATATTTTTCCACAAGGCCGAAAGACTATGATTTTACATATTTTCTCAGAAAATTCTTGATGGCAAGGGAATTGTAATAATATGTCATTAATCTTTATTTCTAAAATTTTAGAATTTTATGATGTGAGACTATTTTGTTAAGACTTTTGTATAACATAAAATTTTGTATTGTGCTTATTCTCATGATCAAGAAGAAATATTGAAAATAAAAATAAAATTTCAGAGAAGAAATGTAGACAAATTTGTAAATACTCTTGAAAAAATATGATACTGTGTAATAAGGTAGTTTTTAGAAAATAACCAGCTTTCAGTAACTTTTGAAAGGATTAATATTCAGTTGTAACTTGCTCTTTCCTTATGCATTCATTGAAATAAAAATGTTTCTATTGAAAAGTTATATTTGTTATCTTATTCAAAATTATCCCATTTACATTGTTATTTTAACCAATGGGACAAAAGGCAGTTCTGATTTCATCCTTGATAAACTGTGAACATTATTCTACACAAAAATTTGCTTTTCTCAAAAAGATCTTTTTGTGATATTTCCTTGAAGTAAAGTGCTGTGATTCACTAAAATGTATGCTGTATTTTCTCCCTTTTTGGCTCTTGAAGTTTATTTAAATGTTCTTACATTTTAAAAATTCAGAGTAATCAAGAGGCCTTATCTTGCTTCCAAGTACTGCATCGACATGCATGACAGAGTGGCAAACGGAAAAATCAATGCCAAAAGAATTTTACTCCAAAGCTCGATGACATATACTCAGGTAAATGTGGCAGGAAGTAGGCTGAATAGTTAACAGATTAACTTTTAGATATAATGTATTATAGTCTGAAAAGTTGAAGAATAATATTTTCACAAAAACTCCAAAATTGAAAGATTTCATTCAGTATTTTAATAGACGTGTTAGGTTCATAGTTTTTCTAGTCCCTTTCTATTTTATGGAAAAGTTAAATTTTATTAGAATATAGTAAAATATAAAGTCATTGTGTAAATAATAAATATGAATTAGTTGTTATTTTCGAAGATACACAAAGAATCTTCAGTGTCTGAAAGAAAGGAGATATAAGGACACACTTGATATTGTGATAACCTGAGTGCTGATATGCACTGCAAGAATAGGCAGCCAATGTTATTTCCTATAGGAGCATATAATCTCTTTTTGGACGAATGACCATGAATGGTATTTTTGTCTTAAATCACACAATTGGTTCAAATACATCCTACCTGTTTGTTTTTCTTGGATTCCTATGGATTTAATATTCATGGAGATACCTCTATTTGACATTAAAAATATAAGTTTACATAGAACTGGACCTCATTATGGTATTCTTAAACAAAGTTGTTTTTGTTGTTACTTTGTCCCTTTTTACCCCATTTCTCTCCTTCCTTGTACCTTGTAAATTTCAGTAACTTCCTTTCAAATTTCATATCACATATTACCTATTGCCCCCTGTGCCCTTTTTTAAAATAGTTGATTCTCTCTTGTGGTTTCTCATATAGTTTTATGTACTATACACACTCTTAAAAATCCTTATCTAGAGATATACAAACAATAAAATTTACGACTAATGTCATGCAAAATAACATACTCTTGACATTGGAGATCAAATTGCTGAGTTTTTAATGTGATGCTGGAGCAGAGAATAAACTGATATCTTCTCATCTGCTTCCACCTGATCACAGGTTTCAGAATTAATGGGTGAGGGTATCATCAATGGATGAGCTAAGAGTATATTTATCAACCCCCAAAGAACCAAACTACACAGTGTTAACACCAAACACGTTTCTTAATTTCTGTGCAGTTAAGTCCCAAGGGAGAAGACTGTATAATTTCCTTAGCAACATCCTTGGAGCCCAGGGAACTTTACTAATTTTCCATTAACACTTCAATGCCTGGAGGACACTGCCAGGCATATATGCTATCCTGACTCCTCAAGTTGCACCAATTCCTGGATTGCAAAACTACTTAGAAACAAACAAAAATACAATATAAATAAATAGTAGTTTTTCATTACCTATTTTTTTTATTTTTTCATATAATGGATTGCATTATACAGATCACGATTTTAACATATTTTATAAGCACTAAAGTAATATACCAATGAGAAGGCATCACAATTATCAACAGCCTTCTTTTATGTTCCATGTGATAATTTGGGGTTTTATACAGTGAAATTACTATGCTGTTTGTACTAGGAAAACCATTAATCAGTCCCACTCACTTTACTAGACTTTATATATTTAAATACATTTAGTAATGATTTCAATCTTTAGGTAGAAACAACATTTAGAAGTAATAGAATTTGTATGTTAAAAATGACAGCGGGTTTTATGGACAGTACTTTGCCTTCTACTTGGAGGCACCCGCAGGCAACTCACATTACTATGTTCATAGAAACATTGGAGTGAATAATGTAATACATGCAAACGTTGTGAATCCCCAGAACAAGAGTGATTTTATTGATACAGAAACTAAAGCCTGTTTTATTTTTTTACTTGTTATCTGATATATCATAATGGCTGGTTTTCCTTAACAGAAGGCTTGCAATGTGTTATTCTTTACAGCATTGTCTTATGAATATAGTGTCATTTAGTATTTAGTATAGCTTTTGGAAGCTGTATATACTAAGAAGAATTGCCTCATTCTCTGAGATTTAAATTTCACAGCTATCTACTAACATCACTAATAATTGAAACCAAATGAGCACTTCTTATTGGAAAAGTAGTTATTAAACAATTTACATACAAACTGTTATTTAAATGTAAGAAATAACCTTAAAGTTATCCAAGCTCCAGTTAGGCACAGAATCAAATCTGAGCATAAAAAGAGCCCTATTCATTTTGGTTTTTCTTTTAACTAAATTAGACTTCAGAAACAAACTATTTGAATTCCCTTGCATTTGTAATATTGGTAAGCGAAATACTAAGAAGTAAAATAACTTTTTAAAAACTACCCAACCCGTTTGTAATAGCATTATACAGTCTGTGTTTTTCTTTCAAATTGTGACATAGAGGACTTATTTGTTTCACTTATATTTATGCCCCAAACATTACATCATGAATGTTTAAAGAGTTTTCTGGTATTTGTGCACACTTCTTAATTAAATATAAGAAATCTAGCAAGGCTTGTTCAGCATATATCAAAATACAAATCTTGTTGTATGAATGGATCTCTGCATCTCCACCAAGTGAGGAGTTATGAGAAAAGGCATTTTAGAGTTCTATTCTAGACCTAATGAGTGAGAATCTGCTGAGCAGTTTATGTTCACACTGAAAAATGATAGGAACTTCTGTACGTAGTTCCTCTTTCTTCACAACAACCTTCACAATACCAGCTCTGACATTTGCCACTACTACTTTGCAAGCAACACACACAGGTGACCTCTCCTAGCCCTATTTTCCAAACCAAGTGATTGTCTGATTGTTCAAACATACCTTTAAAAATATAATATGAAATACACATAATAATGGATCATTTGTTGCTATAGAATCATATCTACTTACAAGATATAAATTATGGAATACTGAGCCTTCCTTTTTTATTTTTCTTTTATTTTTTATTAAAAGTCTATTTTTTTCATACAGTATATTTAGATTATGGTTTTCCTCACACTTCTCCCAACTCCTCCCATTTCCACACACAACCAATTCTACACCCTTTCTCTTTATTAATAGAACACATACAGACATATAACAACTACAACAAAAACAATAAACAAAACAGAATAAAAAAAACAAATAAAAGAAAAAAACACAAGAAGTAACATAGATGCAGAGCTACACATGCTCACACACAAGGAAACTCTAAAAACATACAAAGCTGAAAACCACAATAAGTTTACAAATGTCCAACAAAGAAAAATGTAGTGACACAGCATTATGAAACAGAATTGCCACTGAATTCATTTTGTGATAGCCACCTACTGCTGGACATGGTTTGTATGAAAATGTAAAGTTATATCATTCTATGTGAAGGAATGTATTATTTAAAGTTCTAAAATAATATGGTACTCCAATAGTTTAAAACAAGCAAATAGCATGAAGCCCTACTGCAGAAACAATGAGGAGATCATTCTATATCAGTCTTGAAATTTCCAGCATTTTATGAGGCCATATATCTCTAGTAAAATTACTAAAAAGCATGCCAATTTTCTTGATGGTAGTATTCACTTTAACATATATCAATGTGTATATCAATACACATTGTGTGTCAACTATGTGCAATTAACATAAAACTAAACAGGAGAAAAATATATCAGAATGTATCCAACTTTGTATGTGTAGGAACCTAAATAATTGAAACCTCTTATAAAAGACAACTGTTTTATTCATCTGTTTGTGTTGTGGAAGTCATGTGTGTGGAAGTCAAAGACAATTTCAGGTAGTCAATTTTACCCTTCACATGAATGCCTGGGATAAAACTCGAGGAGTCATGCTTGCACACCATAAATCTCTACCCACTGAACCTTAGCCCTGAAAATTGCTTTTATAGACAGAACAGAAGAGAGTAATACCCAAAATGAATGCATAAAATGGTGCTATAATTACATTTATATGCATACATAATTAGTCAAAATATTATATAACCATTGTTTTATTGTAACATATGAGAGTACTTAGAACTGATCTATAAACTCACATAAAATTATAAATAAAGCCTTAAAAAGAGGATGTTTCAATGATACACATCTGTTAAATTATCACTATTGACTAAATTGTCTAAAGTAAATATAATTGAGTTATCATGAATGCTGGTATTAGTATTTCTAAGTGAGATATGTGTATTCACAGACACCAAAAATAACCAAAAAAAAAAGAGATTAATTCTATCTAGGCAATGAATATTGACTATAGTATAATTAAATCAATTGACATGTTTCTGGAAATTCCATGTGTATGACAAAACCATATGCTTAACCTTTCAATGTAGTAATCTTAGAACTGCATAGAAATTAAATACAGACTTTAATGAAAGATATTCTCTAACAATCAATGTTTAACTGCCCTGAATATTTTGGAACTTAAATGTGTTTGGGTGTTTAAGGATTACATAATATTTATCATCAGAAATGACAGAAAACAAACAAACAAAAAAACCAATGTTTGGCTCCTTTATACCTAATATCTGACTGTCTGTTTGGAAAGGGCCATGCTTTATTTCATATGAACCAGTCATGATGCTTTTGTCTTCTTATCATGAGTTTGGAGGTATGAAGATATCTGGACCTCAATCCTCACTCTCCTTAGCATATCTTCCTGCTTCGATTTCTCTCCTTATAGAAGTAAGGTTGGTGAAGGATCGGGAGACACAAGAAGAAACTGAGACAAACACAAGAAATTATCAGCATGGGCTATACGTGGTTTAGTTTTTCAGAGACAGAAAACGCTCTTTTGAACTTGCTTTTCCCTGTCCTTCTTTTTTCTGTGAATAGAATTGTATGCTTTATTGTGTTGACTGAAAATGACAATGATAACTCAAGAAAGAAGAAGTTGATAGCACTGACTATATCAGACTATATCAGAATCGTTATTACTTATGTGGAAAATTGTAAGTGTCCCACCCCACCGTGGATTATCAGAAAAATTTGTTTGGTGTTAATTACATATTGAGTAACATATTGTGAACTTTCATTTCTAAACATTTTCTTCTTAGAGATTATAAAGTACACTAATTCAAAGCCCCTTTCATTTTTTTTTCTTTTTTTAAAGGATATAATTTTCATAGTCTCTAATAACTATGTTAAAACACATGAGAGTCATAGGGGAGAAAACCATATATTTTTCACTAAATATGGTTTTTCATTTTTTATTAATTAATTATTTCATTTATTTAAATCCAAAATGTTGCCCCCCACTAGGCCCCCCATCTCCTATCCCTTTCAGCTCTGAGAGGGTGACCCCACCCCCAGTATCCTACCACCACAAGTCTCTACAGGATTAGGAGCATCCTCTCCCACTGAGTTTTTGTAGCCAAGTTTTTTTTTTCATTGTGATTCAATATAATACTGGCTTTTTACTATTATTTCCACCCACTTAAATATTACATCATGGTGGGAGGTTCACAAAGACTTAGAAAGTAAACAAGTCTCAGGAAGTCCATAAAATTTACCAGATTTACAAAGAACTCTTTCTCCTCCAGTATAACCAGTAAGGACCTGTGTCAAATGAGGCTCTGAATTTGTAGAGTTGCCTGCAATTCATTCAGAAAACTGGAGTTCCAGTTTTCATGAGTTATCATCCATGATGCAATGGTCTTTTAAAGACACAGATGCCTTTGATTTAACCATGATCTAATGAGTAGCCCCCATAACCTCATTGGCACATCAGGTCAGTTTTGGAGAATATAATCACTTTTGTCTGTTAGTTCTTGAATCAAGGTGAATAAATATTTGTTCACATCACCCAGCAGAACTATCAATGCAGTAACCCAATTGTCTTCATTAACAATGAAATATCTATAATTAATTTCAATTTAAACTCCAAATTCCTGAATATTGGTTTTCAAAAATTAAACTATTATCTAAAGCTTGATTTAGCATTGCTTGACAAAATTGCATAATCGATTTAAAACTTTAAAAAAATGTCTTGTTACATTTTATACATTTTATCACACTTCAGGAAACAAACTTTATACCATCTGCACTTAGGGTGAACAAGTTCACATGAAACTATTTATATTTTCAGGTATGTTCCTTAGGCCCATAGAGCACTCCAATTTGCAAATGGCTTTTTGAAAACACCTGAAGGTAACTGATAACTTTTCACTGAAAATAGACCTTACTGTTTGATTGGACAGTTTACAATGTTTTAGTAATTTTTTCATGTTTTATAACAATTTAATCTAATGTTTATTAATTACTTGAATTAATTACTAAGTACTCCCTGGATAATTTTTAAAAATTAATGAATTCTATGCAATTTAAATTATGAATTTAATTAATACAGATATATAAATTTGTGCGTATGTGTGTATGTGTGTGGGTGCACACATGCTTTTGTGTGTGAGTTTGTGTGTAACTCATCATCTTTACTTTCTTAATAGGACCTCATTATTCTTTTACTTTTGGACTGTTTTATTTTCTATTTTCTGACCACAAAACAATGGTCTAAACCTATTTCTGGCAAATTATCCTACCTATATGTCTTAACTTCCCAACTACCTAAATTGATAAATAAATTTCAACAGCAATATCCAATGCTTTAGCAAGATTTATGGACTCCATCCTTGTTGTGTGTCCACAAAAAAAATGTATAATAAATACTAACTGCACTTTAAAACAACAAAGCCATTATAACTTGTTGGCATGTATCATTGTGTGTTTACTTCTTAGAGTCAGGCTTTTATTTTGGGAAGTGAGTATTATTTGTCATCACACTAATTAGAATCCTGATTTTCAAAAGTATGAGAATTAATTACTTATAAACATGGTTAAGAGCCAACACCAAAGCCTAGTTTTCTGTACTTCAATGTCTGTTCTAAAAATCATTGTAAGATGCTCAGCCAAATAATATGTAGCTTCCTCTCATCTACCATGAACTCTTTGACAAGATTAATGCCAATACACTTCAACAGCTCATCAACAATAATTATAATTTTCAGGAGAGTCCTCAGAGTGTTAAGACATCATGGGTTAGGAGCATCTTGATGAGAACTGAAAGCTACAAAAAATTCACTCATTTGGGGGTGTTCATTCTTTATGATAATAAACATTTTTGTATGCCACAAAGTAGATGTCAAGCATATATCACAGCGAGTGGACAAACTTATGTGTGTATACTCATGAAACGTTCACATGTATTATTCTGATTTCTGCATGCTCTTAGAATTCTTCCTAGCCTAGGGGACTTTTGTATTTACCATTGAATCAAATTGATTGTTCAAATACATAATCACCAGTCATCTGAAAAACAAAATCAAAATGAAAGCAAAGTGTACACAAATACAATTTTCAAAGTACATAATGAATATAGGTAATGACTTTTTCCTACTTGTTTGACAAAAACGCATATTCAAGAGCTGCTGAGCAGGCTAGCTAAGCTGGCTAAACAGTGAGCCCAGGTATTTGCCTCCACTTTTCCCTCCTTACTTAGAACATAAGTATCTGTAACTATGGCTGGATTTCTTTTTGACTTGAATTATGGAGTTTATGATAAGGTCTTCATGTTTGCAAGTAAAGGACTTTATCCTCTCACCCCTTGGAGTCTTTTTAGAAATCGTGACCCTCTTCATAAGGCTACAGTACATTTTTTAACATAGTTGGAATGACTGGTTGTTCTGTCTGCTTGAAATGTTTTTCTCCAACTATTTGCTTGCCTTGTTTTGTCTTGCCTTTTGGGTCAAGCTTAAGTGTCATGAAGTGATTTTTTTTTAATCTCACATTAAATTTACCTCTGGCTTGGTTGAGATGGTTTATTAATTTTAATCACTTTCATGATGCCTACTAAATAAAAGGGAACATGAAAATAACATATTAAAAATTATATTATAAAATGAAAAAAGTAAGTTTGAAATGAAATCCTATGATAAAAATATGTGTCTATAGAAGCAAAATATTCAATAATAGTTTCATTTTCTATTAATGTTCAAAGCAGAAAGTGTTATATGGAAACATATAAAATAGTATATACCACATACCATGTGTATAGTGGTATACACCAAGTAAGAAGAGTCAGCAGGGCTACATAGAAAGACTCTGATTTAAAAATTAAAGTTACGATCTTGAGACCCACAAGAATCGTGGCATCGGGTCCTGTTACAAATGGTTGTGAGCCACTATGTGGTTGCTGGGAATTAATCTCAGGACCTCTGAAAGTGCAACCACTTCTCTTAACCACTGAGCAATCTCTCCAGTTCTGAGGTTTTCGGCACATATACAGCAGAAGACTGCCTAGTCTGGCCTTAATGTGAAAAGAAGCACCTATTTCTAAAGAGAGTCCAGGGAGGGGGATGTCTGGTGGGGGGGCAGTGCATCTTTTCAGAGACTGGGGAGGATGAATGAAATGAGAAACTGTGAGGGGGGACTGGAAGTGGGTGACAATGGCTGGATTGTAAATAAATAAAATAATAATGAAATATAAAAAATAAAGTCACCAATAAGCACATTAATTGAAAATACTTATATGTCCATGTGTAAGTCATTAATCTTTTTCAAATATCTTGCTTCCCCTGATGTTTTCTTAACATAACTTTAATGAATATATGCTTGCGTGAGCATTGTTAAATTCATTTTTGCAGAGTCCTGTGAATATGTAGGATCAAGACAGGATCATGCAGTGGCCTGAAATATACCAATGAGTGTCATCTGACTGGCCAGAAAGCCCAGGTATTTTCCTTAACACAGTGCTTAGATTTTAAATATGTGCCTTTATGCCTTGATTTTCTTAAAGTTTTCTTTATTGTCGATATTATAACATTTGCCCCTTTCCTCCCTCCAAATCCACCCATATAAGCCTCCTTGCAAATTCATGAGCTATTTTATTTCATTAACCATTGTTACACACACACACACACACACACACACACACACACACCTGTTAAATCTGTGTAATGTTAACTTGTACATCTGCTCTGAGGGAGCCTACAACCATAAAGTCAAAACAAGTTGACCTTTTCAATTAGAGTTAAGAATAAAACAACAAAGATATGCTAAGATAGTCAGGTTGGGGACAAGCTCAGAAGGTCTCATCCCAACTACAGAAAGCCAAAAAGAAAAGTCTTCCCCAGGAAAGAGCACACCAACTAGTTTTCTGATATAAAGTGGCCTGAATATTTTTTTTTCTTTTTAGCTTGATTTCTAAGGATCAACTTAGGTCTTCATGCTTGGAAATCAATCACTTTAAGTTCTCTGTAGACCCTTTGTAAATATTTCTAATTAAATGGCTCTCTCAAGAATAATTCCAGGGAGCTGGCACTTCAGACAGTCCTATGATTTGTGTGGTTCTAGCAGTCATCCCTTATGTCCTTTGAAAATCAATACCTAGAAACAAACACATTATGAGACATCCTGTAAATACTATAATTATAAACCTACAAATGAACAGAGATCAAATCTTAAGGATTAAAAGAAAGCACTACTGGTGCCAATTTAATGGAAAAATAGTGTCAGTTTTGTTTGCAAGATCCAGAAATAGTTCTGTGAAAGTAGATATATAAGTCTAATTTTGTCCACTTTGTTCTACAATTTTGCTACTATGATAACATACATTTAAATGCCAGTGACATATATTTGAGTGGATCATGTAATTTTGTAAAACTGTTTCAGCCAATTGAATGCAATAATTGTATAACATTAAATATATTATTATGATATGAAAGACACTAAAATTGCAGTTATAAAGAATAGATAATAAATGAAATCCCTCAATGTATTGTATTTCACATTTAACAAACAGATGCAAAGTATCCTTTGAAGTTCCTGTCCTGGCATTATTCTATGGAGTACAAGCCTGAGCATTTTTTAAATTTCCTTTTGGTTTTTCAATTGTTATGGATATGCTTGTTTTAATTCAGGTTCTTTTGTAACATGACAACTATGTACAGATACATTCTGTTGAAACTGATAAAATGTTGCAATTATTTTTCTCATAATTACAATGTTCATAGGTATGAAAAAAATGAAGAAATTTGTAATTGTTGGTACAGTTTAACAATGTCCAGTTAGAGAAACAAATTGAACATGGCAATCACTGCTTTCCACTAAAACTTACAGATAATGAGTTTAACAGAACCTATATAGAAATAGATGTAAGGCTAATTTGGTGACTATAAGTGCAAATTCTAATGCTTTATCTTAAGAAATATGTTAATTCTTACAATTATAGTATATCTATACATAATTGTTAATAAGAAGTAAACATATTTATTCTAAAAATACTAATCTTGTATATAAGTATCATATTGATGTTTTGCAAAGTTGACTATTAGGCAAATAGTAATTATTTTAAACCATAGAATCCTAAGTATAAATACTGCCTGAAATTTCAGGATTATAAATTTTCTCAGTATAGGTTAGGTATTTATGTAGGTAAAAAGTGGATTAAACTAAAAACAATAAGTTTTAAAGCTTTTCAGATCTGTCTACATTGAGGATTCTAATAGAGAGGTAACAGATGGATTTTATCTGGTGAGTCCATGAAATCAGTATAGTGTCCAGTATTGTAAGAACTGACTATTGAGTGTTAGTTCATTTAATCTAATAACTTCCTCATACCCAAACTAAGAGTAAACAGAGGTATACTCCACTCACAATATGAACTTTGAGAAAATTAAATCACATAGGTTTGCAGTGAGCACACTTGAAAGTATAATTATAAAAAAAAAAAAAGACAAATGAGCAGGGTTCCAAAGAGGTAGGGGTGGAGAGTATATATAAAATTTAAAAGGGGAGCCAAGCATTATAGTGCGTGAATTTTATCCCAGTACCCAATAATCAGAGGTAGCTAAATTTCTTTGAGTGTAAGGACATCCTGGTCAGCCAAGGCTACATAAGGAGACCCTCTCTCAAAAAAAAAACCAAAATCCAAATATAAATATAAGGCAAGACAGACAGACAGACAGACACACACACACACACACACACACACACACAAACACACACACACACACACAAACACACACATACACCATGCATACCTGACTTTTAAATAGTATTCTATAATTACTATAGTTAGTATTCTATAGTATAGCAGTATTCTATAGTTATGATTATATATCATAATTTTAATATAAATGATACTTAGTAAAATTCCATTAGTTTGACAGTACTAACCCATCTACTAGATTTTTTTATATAAAATACATATATTTGCCAGTTATGCCTAAAGTTTTTGCATCATTTATTAACTTTTGAAGGAACTTTATAGACACAATAACTCTGTCTTCACTGATATTTAACTTGCATGCAGATTGAAATATTTCATTGAAACAATGCTTTTTGTAAAAATTTGAGCCACTACATAGAATAAGTATAGCACAAAAGAGGCCCTGAACATTCCCATCCAGTCAAATAGCTGGGGAATTATCAGTCTTTTATACAATAGTTTCATATTCCACTTAAAATAATAGATAGATATTCATTTGTTCCTAAAACAATAGTCATGATATGTATAAATAAATTTTGTACTTGTCATTATATTGTATTTGGATGTAACTTCTCATTGTTGCCTCGGGTAAAAAGTAATTAGTATCACCATATTAATTAACAAAGTAGATTTTATTAAAATGATCACTTGTGTGGGTATATTTAGCCTGCACGGGTATTGGTAGTATTCCAGTATAGCCCAAAATTATGAGGTATGTTATAGTAGTAACTTCATGTTATACCATTATGAGAGAAACAAGAAAATGTATTTCTACAAAATTATAGAGGTTGGAGAGTCATAAGATCATATGACTGGCCTAAATGGTAGACTACTCATAATACAATAACATTAGTACAAATAGATTATAGTATAAAAATGTAGTACAATGAGATGACATGAAGGGATGGGAAAAACAGAGAAGTAAATCAATACAGTAGGATTTGCATAAAACAGTGAAATTACTTTTCACAGTGTCATTAGACTATAAACTAGTAAATTAATTATGGAAAATATTGTGGAGGTTCTTCAAAAAACTGAAAATATAATATCTTATGATGCAACAATTGGTCTCCTGATTATACATCCAAAACAAACAAAAGCCTATGCTAAGTAGACATTCACTTCATTGTTCTTTGTAATACTATTCAAAATATTTCGGTAATAAAACAATGTAAATTCCCATCAGAAGTGGATGGATAATGAGTGCATAAGCACAAAGGAATAAAATGTTGCAATAAAATGAATGGAATGTTGTCGTTTGTAACAGTATGGATAGAACTGGAGCATGTTAAGTGACATGATACTGGCATTAAAAAATATTATATGGGAAATCAAAAGAGTTAATCACAAACATTTTGAGAGCTGCTTCTAGGTTAGGAAGAACTAAATGGAGATATAAGGTGAGGTAGTAGAACATAATTGAGTTTGGTGATACAGTATGACAACTCCACATAGCAACAATGTAACTGGAAAGTGATGCTGGTTTCAGGTATTTCAGGTAAATATTCAGGTAAATGTATATCTTCAAAATTTGTTTGAGACAGATCTGTCTAATGGAATAGAAGCATTATATAATGTATAAGTATCAAAATAATACATCACCATCTTATATTTGTGTTATTATATAACATAAGTACAGATTTTATTAAAATTAAAGCAGTGATATTAATGGAGTAAAAATATTTAACCAGTTGTTTTATTTCACTGTCACTGATAAAAATAGGGGCAACATTATAAGCTAGATGCCTGTGGAAAGCTGTAGAGTTATGACTTTAGGGAAATGCTAAAATCTGACTGTAACACTATGACTGCTTCAACCAGGGACACGAAACAATAAATACATATGCTCAAAAACAGAATACAAATGTTCTTCCTGCCAGTGACACAAATGTCTCAAGAGATGGTTTACTGATTAAGTAATGTGAAATTAACTCAAAACACAGCTTATAGACTTAGAAAATGTCAATAATACTTAAAATTTGGAATATATTTTGTAAAATCAACTTTCAAGACATAGTGAGATTTGATTTTAATCAGATTTTAGACATTCTTGACAAAGCAGTTTAATATTCTGCATAATTATAAATAAACATTTACTTAGCAGTAAGGATAACTCATAAAAGACTAAAGCTGCATTGTAAAGGCCTTGAGAAGTAAAGTAAAAATTACTTAATTCTCTTATAATAAAAGATATGTATTATGTTAGTGTCACATAGTATATCTATATTGATTTGAAATCATCCCCCCCAAAAAAACAGACTGACTAGGAAAACCAAAACCTGGAAACATTGAGGCAGTAGCACTCTTCCCATTATGTCTAGAGAAGCTGTCAGTGAGTATTTCAAAGGCCACATGTATACAAACTGAAATTCAAAATTACTTAGAGAATTTGAGCAGTGCTCACTCCTAGATAGCTGCACTATGAAACAAATCAAAAGCATAGGAAAAGCTCATGCTACTGACTTACACAAGGCACTTAATTCATTATGAGCCCCAGTTTTCTCATCTGCACATAGAAATATTTCTGTAAGGACTGGGTAACAAATATGTTGTATCTTTTTGTATCTGTCCTGAACTTAACATCTAAAAATATCTACTGATACCTGAAGGTATTATTAAAGGCATTCATTGGATTCAGCAAATCGCTCTCTCTCTCTCTCTCTCTCTCTCTCTCTCTCTCTCTCTCTCTCTCTGAGTGTGTGTATGTGCGAATTTACTGAAATCAATCACACAATTACTCCAGAAAAGAAATACACACACACATACACAAACATATGTGTGTATGTACATATATATATATATATATATATATATATATATATATATATATATCATACATCCCAGTCTTTAGTATCTACTCCACACAAGGGAAATTGTAAGCCAATAGAATAACGTGTTATGGTTTGTTTTTGGGTTTTTCTCACAATGAAAACAATAAAAATATCAAGGATAAGCATGGTCATTTAGATCTTTAACATAATACTGTAAGGAGTACATGTATGTGGTGAGAGGAAGAAAATGGATGAGGAGAAATGATGCCATATTTTAATTTTAAGACACAGAAAGTAAAATTTTTATTTTCTCTTTTTTCTTCTTCCTTTTTTCTTTTCTTTCTTTCTTTCTTTCTTTCTTTCTTTCTTTCTTTTCTCTCTCTCTCTCTCTCTCTCTCTCTCTCTCTCTCTCTCTCTCTCTCTCTCTTTCTTGACACAGGGTCTCAGTCTATCCCCTCCCTATCCTGAAACTCACTATGTAGACCAGAATAGCCTTGAACTCAAAAGATTCAAATGCCTGTCTCTCCCATGTGCTGTAATCAAAGGTGTGTGCTAGCACACCAGGCTTAAATTTTTATTTTTTCTTTCATCCTTAAGGTAATGCCCAAAATGAGAAAAATGAAAGAGGTCTGCATTTGCCTAAACTATTTATTTGTTGAATAATTTATGAAAACTAGGGAAGTCTTTGAGATTGAGTAAAGGGTTATTCTTGAAGATTTCTTTATTACTGTCCTGAAACACTCCCACATACAAGGCATAATTTTATGTTGTTTTTGTCTGAGAAAAAATATAGTAGTTTTCCGATTATTTAAGTGATAAGCACTAGTTTGATGACTAATAAAAGCTATTGGAAAACCTGGTGGTTTTTGATACTAGAAGTAGGATGTAACTTTTCTTAACAGTATATGATTGGCTGTCGCCTACACCATGCTTAGGAGAACACTTTAGCCACATCCTGCCTCAAGTATTTTATGGCAAGGAGAATTCAAGTAGAAAAAATGATCCCTGAACTAAAATGTTCCTTGTTCACTTTAAAATAATTTTTTTATTAATCTGAAAACCTGATATTCCAAATACTAATAACCTAATTCACTCATTTGGTTATCTGAAAAAGTAATATTTTTTGACATGTTATTTTATTTTTCTGGACATACTTAATTTGAACTAAAAATATATTGAGTACATTTTATAAAGTTGTAAAGTTCTACTTCAAGTTTATAACCAGTTTAAGCAATATAAAGTAGAACAAACCATTGTCTTCTCTTTGATCAGCAAATTTGAAACAAACAATGCCTCTAAATTATGGTAACATTTGGCAACATGACTTTGGCTAAAATATTTTTTTCATTCCTAAATACTGCTCAATACCTGAAATACAGGCAAAAAGTGTTTAACAATAAATGTTACACGGTTTTGGAAACTTAATAATTCAATTGAATTGTGGCTCACTAGGAAAGTGAATTAGCAGTGTACTTGTACTTAATCAGTCTACATTTTTGCATTAGTTCAAAATAACTAAATACATATGAGCTACAAAAGGCACCTTAAATTTTTAGATGATAAAATTCGAATGTAGTGTTTGATCTGTTAACTCATGATGTTTCTCTACTTCAAAGGCTGGTTTAGTCAGACTGTGCACATGTACTTTAATCTGTGCATAGCTTTCAAACAATAGCATCACAGAGAGACAAAGCTAATACAGTTGCAGTGGTTAGTGGGAAATTGTGGCACGTAGAAAACTTTTTCTTTCATATATTATTCCAACATGACATTATGACAGTGAGGTGAGTAAATCCTTGTTGAATTTCATTAAAGTTTATATAACTCAATTCTAACTTAGCTGCACAGCAGAGCACAGGCTTAGCAAGTCTGACTGTGTATGTAGGTCACACCTCTATTGCCTGTTATATTTTGAGATTCACATCGTAGCCAACCATCTCAGTACAAATAACGAAAGGAATGGATATACTGGAAAAGACAAAATTCAAAACAAGCAAAATATTTTTTCTGTTTAAGGTTGTTTTCCTACTTAAATATTCCCAGGGTTAAATTTTCAATTTCCTAATCATTCAGACATTAAAAGTATAATCACTAGTCGTATTTATGAGGGCATTTCAAACTCAAATCAGAAGGGAAATGTGAATTGTAGCTCTCGGGAGCACTTCTATATTTCTTCCACACTTTTACAGTGTGCCAGAAATATGTTATCTTCAGCAAGCAAACGCAGAGCCAATGACTACATCTTTATTTCCATATTTTCTACTATCAGGGGAGGTTTAAAAATCTGGAGTGTTATATAAAAAAAAAATTCAGATACTTCAAGCTGTTAGTATGATTTGTCTGCCACCTAAATAAACTGGGCAGGAGTTTAAAGAGTTCCTTAAATGAAGTTTTCAACTGGGAAAATAATCAACTTGGATTTCAAAGTATGGCTATGGTGTTGGTCACAGCATATATGACTGGAAGTAACAGTGTCTTCATACTTGCATAGAAAGGAGAAGGGGCATAAAAGTGGATATGAAGTAACAAGTCAGTAAAGTTGTGGAATTTACCTGTGACATAAGTAAGATTGCAGAGAACCTGCAAAGACCACTCTTCTACCAGGCTGTGTTGTAAATGGTAATATTATTCACTCCGAATAGAAAAGTGCTTCTCCCTGAAATAAATATCATTAATAGGACCATGCAGAAGGAAGGCATGAATGGGACACCCAGGAAGTCGCATAAAAATTGAAATTTTCTTGCAGTGTATCGCATGAGAGAAACAAACATTACTCAGTCCTTGATTCTAAAGGATTGTGGAAATTTTCTCGTACTCACTTCCTTTCAATTATAAGAAAAAATCTTATAAAAAATTTCAATATTGTGCAAAATGAGATGTGTTTTTATGACTTTTAATATTTTAAGTTAAAAAAATAAACTGACCTCTAACGCAATGAACATTGAAATTTTGCATTTTATCATCTCCTGAAATCTACACAGTCTGGACCTTAGGATATAGAAATGGGACCTGTTTCTTCATCATAATAGTTTTATTGGAAAAAATATACTTGAGGCACTCAGACTTATGCCAATGATTTCCTCATTGCTTTCCAGGTTAGATGCATGTTACTGGGAAGCCCAGACAAATATTCATGCTCCTCTCCTATTCATGCCAGGCTATCAGCAGAAAAGCCCTGTTTAGTAGGGAGGTAAACAAGAATTAGCCTCTGAAGTAAGAGTGGTAGTGTGAGGAAAATCATGTTGATTTGTTCTTCTAAATGCTGGAGAGTCTGTTGAGTGTTCAAATGAAGATTAATGAACCCAATTCTCTCACATGTAACCCTCATGTGACTGTACCATCCATAATCATATAGAAGTTAAGATTTGAGCTCCATCTAAGTTCCCTTTTGATCAAGAATTCAAACAGAGACATCCTAATGTCCAGACTGTGTAGATTTTAGGAGATGATAAAATCTATAATTTCAATGTTCACCGTGTTAGAAGTCACCTTATTTTTTTAACTTAAAATATTAAAAGTCATAAAAACTCATTTCTTTACTATTTGTGTGTGTGTGGGAAATAGCAAAAATAAACATGTAGCTTCCAAACAACTCCATAATAAATGATTATACACACAAGTTTCTGATACCTGCTTTTTAAAAACACTCATCTCTCTGGAGATGCTGGTAACATTCAATATAAGTTAATGATATTGACAAAAATATAAAATTTGCTTCACACACAACTGTTTTTACTGGTTTACAATATCATGTCCTCTATTATTTACTTTGGAAATAATATAAAATGATAAAGTAAAGCATTTTTTAAAAATCAAAACCAAGATTGGAAAATGTGTATAGATGTTGCATTTCTTAATTTTGTAAATGTTAATCACTATACAGACAACATGCATCTTTTAGCCTTTTATTGCTTTAAATTATAATGCAATTACCTTCCTATTCTATTCTCTTCCTCTCTTCAAATTCTCCTATACAATTCTCCATAACTCTTCCTTAAAGTCATAGCTTCCTTTTTATTTATTGCAGATAGATAGATAGATAGACAGATAGATAGATAGATAAAACTATACATGATTGATTTAGAGTAGATGATATTACTTGTATGCATGTTTTCAGGGATGAACCACTTGGCGTTAGACAACTGATCGATCGATGTACTCTTTTCTGGGAGACCCCACCTCATCTGCTTCCCGCTTTCTCTGGTTGTTTATAGTTGTCAGTGTAAGGTTGAGTCTTTGCAGGAGTTTTCCCATCCAATTTTCCATGTTCTTTGGTGTTATCTGAATTTGCTTTTACGGTTTTTAGCATGTGTGTAACTACGTGGTTTTGGGTGTACACATTTACTTGTGGGCTTCTGTATATGGAAGCCAGAATTACAAGTCTTCCTTTATTACATATTTGCTATTGCTCTTGAGACTCTGTATCTCACTAAAGTTGGTGCTCAATGGTTGGCTATAATGGCTGTCCAGTAGTCACTGAAAATGTACCTGTCTTCATTTCACCAGCAGTATGCTTACAGATGTACACTATGAAAACTGTATTTATGTTGATTCTGGACATCACAACACAAGTCATCTTGCTTATACAAGATGTAGTTTAGCAGCTCACCAATTTTTTAGCCTATATTTAAGACTTTTATTGACATTAAGTATTAGATTTTGCTTGAGAATTTTAAGCAGAGAATATATGTATATTACCTATTATATTTGTAAAAAAATAAATATATCATTTAAATGAAAATTTATTAAGTATCACAGGCTTTTTATCTTCCAATCAGTATAAAATTTATCAGACAGAAAGGGTAATTCATTCACTTTTAAAGATTTTAAAGTCATTTTTTGCTAATAGGATTTATTAATCCAAACAAATGAAATAGAAGCTTAAAGAAATTATATAACCTGAAAATTGGTGCTACCAAAATAATAAAGAACATACATTACAAATATGCTTAAAGATATAATGTACATAAAACTTTGAAACTCTCACAAATGTTGAATTATATATGTATAAATACATATATTTCTCTTCATATATGTTTAAATCAGGTTATATGAAAATTTTGTTAAATATATAGGAGTATATTTTTATAAAAATTAGTCCTACAATGTGGTAAGGGATTCAAACATAAGAATTACTATAATCTGAGTATCAGTGTCAGTGCCTGTAAAGCAAGATATGTATTTATCTCTGATCAGTTAACAGTTTTCTTCTTACTGATTTTCACTATCTAAATATTATGTAACCCTTCCCCCTATAGTCCTGCTTCCCAAAAGCATGTTTTCAGTTAAAAATTACTTTGCTAACAAACTTGTTATTCTGTTTGAACTAGAAATAATATGACATTTGATTTTACATTATTTTTGTACATTATATTTGAAAATACCACTTAGAGAAAAATACGTGAATTCAGCAAAGGGAAAAATGATCTATAAACTATTCTCATATTTTTTATGACAGCCACTTAAAACTATAAAGGAAATGGCCTAGCTTTGACCTTAATGATAAAATAAAATTCCTAAATGATGTTACAAAAAGTAAATATGTATGTATTTACATCTCTATTGATATCTATCTGATATCATATGTTACGTTTCTATATTTTATGATATATATTTAAACCATTTATAAGCATGTGTTTGTATATGCTAAAAGTAACAGTATATTTGTAAGACATTACTTAAATACATGCAAAACACATTTTGCAATAAGAGAATCAGCTAAATGATATGAGAATGGCTGCATAAGAATCACATAAATTAACTTTTATTAGTAAATACTTACATAAGTTAAAGTTCAGTAATATTTAAGGATCAAACCTACTAAGTCCTATTTTAAGCCCCTTATCATTTAGGGCAGCTCTGTAAGTCTCAAAAGCATGGTCTAATCAATTTACCCCCTAGTGGTGAAGTGCTCCTTCTGAGCTTCTCATATGAGCCTTCACAGGAAAGAAAGCACGCACTTCTCAGACCAAGATTGCATCATTCTTATTATCACATATAAATAGATCATATTTTATTCTATCTAAAATATAAGTTTATTTTATTTTAGATTTAAATATGTCTACAAACATAGGATGAGGAGCCGGTATGTACATGCCCAGATCAGCAAAACAAAACAAGCTTTAAGCATGCATACTCTGGAAATGTATAGTATAAAACTCAAAATATTAATCATCTATACAAGAATGCCTTTCTATACTACAAAGTTACTCTGAAGCAGGATGTTTGAGCATAGCCATCATATTTTCCAAGCACAGACTACATGGACTCTCCCTTTTAGAGTTTTCTACTACTTTCTGTGTCATGATGACCCCTCCTGGTTGAGCTGTTCATTAACTTAGATTCATAGAGTTACAATTTTTCTGCTTTAAAGATTTCTATGAATTAAAAACATAACTATCATGTTCAGTGATTCAAAATAAATATAAGATGCATATTTTTCAATATGTGTAAATATAAATTTGAAAATTCAATCTCATAAGTAAATGTTGGCATCACTCATTACTAACCCCAGTTTGATGTTGTAGGGCAACTTTTGTTTGTGTTTCAGAGTTTATATTCAAATTCAATAAAACTTTTTCTAAACCCAATATATATTTTAACTATTCAAGTTATGAAATAACAATTAAATAAACCCTAAAGCTCAAACACAAGAATTTTAAACAGTGATATTTTTGTTATTCTTCACTGAATTCTAAGTAATAAAAGCTAAGCTCATATTTCTGAAATAACAACTTTTGAATCTTTGAACTGTGCCAATGCAATAAGGGCAAATATAAAATTCTGGATTCATGGTTAATGTTTCAGATTGATCTGTTTCTACCCAGGCATGAAAAAAAAATGGAGATAAAGAATTCTGGAAACTACTGGTAAGTAAGGATGCTGATAGAAAAGTATGACATATTTTAACTTTTAATAAGTCTGAACAAAGCATGGAACCTAATTCTATACTAGTATACAAACATATTTTAAAGTGAAAATTCAAATTCCATCAAAATAATTTACTAATAGTAGCTTTACAATTTCCGCTTAAGCCTATACAATCACCACGGATAAAAACAACACTTTTTTTTTTTAAGGTTTGTTTGTGATCTGAGAATAAATTGCAGTTTCAAGTTCACTACATCTCAGTTGTCTCCCCCTTTTCATCTCTATCTTTAAGCACTGCAAAAGAATCTCATGAAGAATACTTGGGGAATGTGTCCAAATACCGCTAACCACAGCACTGGCGATGATTGTTGATCTAAACATGCAAAACCTATTTCATGGATGCTGTCAATATTTTGTACAGCGGAATAATAATATTAATATTGAAATACAAAGGTGAACATTAATGCATCCACAGAATCTATAAATGGGGGGGGTTGTAAATCATGTGCTAAGCATTTACAAACTTCTGAACTTATGTGTCTTGAATGGAGGATATTTCCCCTTGAACTCCATAGTCCTCACTCCTCCACCCATGGACTCACTCAATCTCACAGGCAAGGCTGTGCTTAAGAAAACTGTGCAAAGTATTATAGAAAATCAGTCTAGAGCTTAACTCTTTCCCAGCCAAAGCCAACTATACATTTCCTCTCTTTATACATATTATGAGTTTTTAAAGCAATGTAGAAAATGGGCCAAATCTTCCATTTCTTCCACCCCCACTCCTTAAAACCACACATTTTTAAGCAGTTACATCATTTTCTTAAAAACTTTCGGACCGTCTCTTTATTATGCCATTGCACTGACTGTCCCAAGTCCTAGCCTGCATGAGTCATGCTCATTACCCCAAACCACTAAGGAATTAGTGCAGTGTCAGCCCCAGTATTAGCCCCACTTTTAAAACATATACAACCAAGAGCTAAATGAGCACTAACTTTTTAGGAGGACAAAGGAGATTAGCAAACACATAGGTGCCCAAACTGCTTGAAGTTTGTTCTTTTTTCTTCCTCAGATCAACACAAGTTAAAACCATCAATAAAAGTCAAAAACTTATGCTAGCTTTCTGTCCTAAGTAAAATGTAATCATCTCCAGACTACACTGATAGGTACCACGAAACGACTACACTCATCACTCTAACTAACCAAGCAGTTGCGGAGCAATCTTTAAGACTAGGAACAACTTTCCAGAAGCATCCAGCACTATGAAAATCTCCACTGAACAAGAAGCTCCCTGGGTTTGGAGTTTCTCTGCGGCAGTGGCTAGAAACGCGAAGCATCCGACACACACACCAGGGGCAAGAATTGAGAATGCACCTCAGAGTTGATACCCGGGTGCTCTTACACCAATGCGGCACTGAAGTGGCTCCAGTACGGAGCCTGGAGAGGAGATAGCTACTTACGGAACGTGGAGGGAGCTGTCCAGGCTCTGCAGATGAAGCTGCTGAGAATCCAGAGCGAGAGCGCTGCCCTGCAGCCTGCTCTCAGAGACATCACCATCCTTAGCCGCCGGGCCAGTGGTACTCCAAAAGCTCGCTGCAGAGATGCAGTCTGCCTCTCTGTGAGGTTCTTGAAGGGAACCGGTCTGTCCTCAGATGCGAGAGGGAGCCAAGCTCCTCCTGTTTTGCTTCCTCTCCCCTCACCCTTTCTAGGTTCCAGTTCTGGACTGGCAGCAGCAAGGGAGGCGCAGCTTGGCTTTCCCCTCTCTGTGGGTCTGGTCTCTTGCTCTGCGAGCCAGTGAAATGCCAGGGGAAGAAATTCAAACCGAGAAGGAATAGGAGGGGTGAGAGAGAGGAGGGGACTGACACCTACCCCGCCCTCTCTTCTGGAAAAAAAAAAATATCACCAAAGGACGCGTGGGGGGAATCTGGAGAGCACTCAGACCGCAGGAAAGAACCAAGAGCGATGGGTCCAGTGATGTTGCCGTTGCCACTGCGGGCGAGCGCTTGGGTGGCCACTGGGCAGCGCGACTCAGAGGGGTTTCCAGTAGGCTGTTAGCTCCCAGGCTGAGATCAAGGATGTGTGGAGCTGAGGCAAGTCCCCGTACATGCTCGGCCTCAGCGTGGCGCGGCACTGAGAAGCATCGCTAGCTGGAGAGAGAGAGAGAGAGCACAGCAGCTATGCTACCACCGCAGCCTGAAGCTGGAGACTCTGCTGCCTCCAGCAGCGCCTGCAGACCGGGGCGAGCCTGGCGAAGGGAAGCCTCCCCCCTCTTCCCTCTTGTTCTCCTCCCCTCCCCGGCCCCTCCTCCTCCTCCTCCTCCTCCTCCTCCTCCTCCTCCTCCTCCTCCTCCCCCTCCTCCTCCTCCTCCTCTTTTCCTACTGCACTCTTGCTGTAACAACCTTTCTCCCCTGCCTCCCTCTGCTTTGGAAGCAAAGGAGAGAAGGAAGCTTGCTGCTCAGGTCCATTAATTGGAGTCGGGGCCAAGGATGAAAAGATGCGCCTCAGTCTAAGCGGGAGGCGCTGCTGTCCGCGGTGCTGAAGTTGGTGATTTGCTGTGTAATCTAAGAACCCTGCTCCAGACCTGGCTAGTCCCTGACCCAGCGGTAGGAGGAAAAAAAACCTCTTGCTGGGATGCTTTCTCTTTGGCTTCTTTCCTCCCCTTTAGATAGAGATGGTACAGGCTCCTGGAGCTTAGAACTCCCAAGAACCACAATCAGGCGTCTAAAAGGCAGGTCTTCCGAGTGGTCCTAACACCAAGTGACAGGTCTAAACGTCCTGACTGCTGCTGGCTGGAGCAGAGAGAGATAGGATTGTTCAGATATACCTAACGCAGATGTTTTAAATGTGTAATATATATATATATATATATATATATATATATATATATATATATATATATTCACCAAACACATGCTGCTGAGAAAAACACTCCACAAACACAAACACAAATAAACCTAGCAGGAAAGGTAGAATAAATATGTAGTCAAATGATAATTACTTCAGTGCTTAGGTGTTGCAACTATTAATAACTAGGAAGGCCTATAGAAGGGATGTTTTCTCTGATCATTCAGATTATTTTACTAGTAAGTCTCAAACTTACCCCTCAGCTCCTATCTAGCCACATTCACACTGATTTGTTTTCCTAGCATCCAGCCCAAGTGAAGTACTTGCATTCTTTTTTCTCCTCAAGGAATCAACCATTTCACTGACTTTCTGTGATAAATAAATTTTTGTGATGATCTCCCCACTCCCTGAATGGATTCTGAAATTTAATATTATGCTTATGTCTTAGAGAGGTCTACTGTAAACAGAGCTATGTTTTCACTGCATAATCAGTATGATGTTCAAGGGCCTGATTCAGCATTAATTTAAGCCTTTTCTTTTTTCTTATTGATTTTAAGTTCTAGTAAGAACTATAGATTGGATAAATTCTGTAGAAATAGAAACCTCACAGTTGACCAATGGTGGGGGGAGGAACAATATTATGACTCAGGTTATTAACCATCCTTCTCATCATAAAATAGGGATCTGTGCAAATTAGAAAATATCTTTTTTCTATTTGAATTCCCAGACTCTCATAAATCCATGACCACATTTCAGAATTTTATATACAACTTTCATCAACCAGTTATAAGACCTCAAGGGAACAAAATATGAGAAATAGTTTGTCAAGGAGCACAACTTTTACAACAGTCAAATGTTTAAGTTTAAGTTAACAATGATATTAGTGCCACCAATGTGGTTCTAAGTACTTTAGGTAGAATAAAAGAAAAAGGCAATAATTGAAAGCACCAAGTTTTCAGTATTTCAGTGCATGTATTTCAAGATGTATGATAAACAGATTTGTAATAAACATATTATAATATTCAGGAAAAAGAGCTTCAGAAGATTGATTCCTAACATAAAATAGTTTTCCTTAAAATTATTCTAATCAGTTTATCATCATTTCTTCAACTAACCAAAGTCAAACAAAACATAAAATAACACATTCTAATTTTTTTAAGAGGTACAGACAAAAGTGTATCATTTTCATGCTATTTTAACATGGGCTGATTTTATGTGTAACCAAAGAAGTTGTTAAATGCATTTAATATCTGAGTGAACATTATATGATTTGCAGCACAGCTATTTTTGCTTCTCAATGTTGCTAGCTAGAGCTTAATACTAGGAGACACATAAAAATATTGAAAGCAATAATGCTTCAATAGTGATTCTTTGGATGCTAATGCTCCATTCATATTTTTCTCACCATTTTATTATTGAAATCACAGTAACATAATTTTATGTCTGTTAGTGAGAAGATTGAAAACTCTACTTTATTTGTCTTGCTAATATACTGATAATATAATTGAAAGGCGGTCAATAGCTATGCTAATGTCTATTATATATGATAACCATGTTTCAGAGAGTGTAGTCAGATCAGTGTTTGTGTTTGAAAATGATTGAATATATTTGACAATGATCTTAAATGTCACATTAGCTGGATATAAAGTACATCAAATCTTGAGACTAGTAAAACTCTGGACAATGGCATACAAATAGAAAATAAGGGCATGGTTGGAAAAGAAGAGAGGCAAATTTAAATAATTTTTGAGAAAAAAAAAAGATTAGTTCCTTTCAGTTATTATGAACAAGTACTTGACAGAAACAACTTGGTAAAAGTAAACTGCATTTGAATTCTGGGTTTCTAAGATGTTAGTTCAACATGATGAAGAAGATCTGGAAGAATGTTGTGAATATATCTGTTAGTGAGAAGAGTGAAATCACTAAGGTTTTTTTGTCTTAGTCAGATACTGATAATATATTTGAAGGGTTGTCAATAGCCTAGTGATGTTTATTATATAAGACATTATTTTGAAACCATCTAAACTTTAGCTAAGTGGTAAAAGACCTAAAATAATTGACCTCCAACACTATCTTTAAGTGGAAAAGTTTATTGAATGAAGCACTGAAAATCACAGTCACCTTTCATAGACAAACAGGTCTTGGAATTCTCATAAAATATTCATTTTTTTGGAGTACAGACTACCCAACTTTGTCATGGACATGAACTAGGCCCTAGCACCTGCACAGCCCTTCACTGTCTTCAGCTCCAGTTTTGTGACTTATAAGGCCCTCTTCTGTATGTCATGCAGGTAAATATTTGTATATACAAAATATTTTCGGTACTCAATTAGAAAAGGAATACTTCTAGTCATACTCTATATCTTATGAAAACATTACCACAAGTTTTGTTGAAGGTGCTCAAATATGTTTAAAAGGATAAGATTTCCTAATCTAATGAGAAAATAATAAAACCTACACTAAAACCTGGTATATACAACATTTGCCTGGAATCTAGACTTGGCAAAACTTTCAGGCCTTGGAGATTATATGATGCTTAATATCATAATCAAGCATCAATAGTTGGGAAGACTGACCGAAGAAAATATTCAAACTTAATATTGTCAAATACCACTTTATTTTTGTGTTCATAAAAATGTAGAATGTCTTGTGTTATTTGGAGAAAACTATTGAGAAGGTTTGCTTAGAAAAAAAATGCATACATAATTTCTGAAAGTAATGATCAATTAGATGTTTAACACCAATTAGACATTGTAGTCAGAAAATATATTTAATGCACATATACTAATATACTTTCAATTAATAATCAGTCTTGGGAACCTTTGAAAGAGCAGGTAAAAAACCAATATTCAATGTTACCTTTTTACAATTAATTTTAAAATTGAAATAAACTTACAATACTTTACCCTTTCATTTTCTTCTTCCAAACTTTCATGTCCCCCTCTCTCATCTATTATGTCTGAATGCCTGATCCCTCAAAAACTGATGTTTTCTTACACACACACACACACACACACACACACACACACACACAAATATATAAGAATATCTCTACCAAGTCCATTTTTATTGTTTATGTATATTGATATCCAGGATAATCATTTTGTGTTGGATGAACAAGAAAGGGCATCATTGTTGGGAACCACTGATTCTTGCCTAGGGGTTAGACCCCATGAGATGTCCCCCACTCTCAGTTAGCAATTCTATTAATAATGTCAGTGTTTACATCTTGTTAGGCAGATGTTTCTAGGGAACATAGAGTCACAGCTGGCTTTCTGGTCATCATGGACTAAGGCTGGTCCTTAATAATGACAAAAACAATGGAAAGCCCACATACACATGGAAACTGAACAATGCTCTACTCAAGGATGACTTGGTCAAGGAAGAAATAAAGAAAGAAATAAAAGACTTTAGAATTTAATGAAAATGAGGACACATCATAACAAAACTTGTGGGACTCCATGAAAACAGTACTAAGAGAAAAACTCATAGCTCTAAGTATCTACAAAAAGAAACTGGAGAGAGCATACACTAACAACTTGACAGAATACCTGAAAGCGTTAGAACAAAAAGAAGCTAAAATACCCAAGAGGAGTAGACAGCAGGAAATAATCAAACTCAGAGCTGAAATCAACCAAGTAGAAACAGAAAGAACTATATAAAATATCAACAAAACCAGGAGCTGGTTTTTCAAGAAAATCAACAAGATAGATAAACCCTTAGCCAGACTAAACAAAGAGCACAGAGACAGTATCCAAATTAATAAAATCAGAAACAAAATGGGAGACATAACAAGAGAAATTGAGGAAATTTAAAAAATCATCAGATCCTACTACAAAGGCCTATACTCAACAAAATTCGAAAATTTGGATGAAATGGACAATTTTCTAGACAGATACCAGATACCAAAATTAAATCAGGAGCAGATAAACTATCTAAACAGTCCTGTAACCCCTAAAGAAATAGAAGCAGTCATTAAAAGTCTCCCCACCAAAGAAAATCCAGAACCAGATGGTTTTAGTGCAGAATTCTATCAGACCTTCATGGTCCTCTAAATCTTACAGTCATTCCACCTTGTCTTCTCTGGTGTTTCCTGAGCTGTAGATTCAGGACTTGTGTTGTAGATGTGCCCTTTGTATCTAGGCTCCCCGTTTTTTTATTTTTACGTTGGGCCTAGTTGTGGTTTTCTGAAATGGTCTTTATTTTCTGTAAAAAAAAAATCTTTTTTTTTTTTTTTTTTTTGGTGGGTAAAGTTACAATTACCCATGTGTATAAATTTTAAGTAGGAAAAGTGCAGTAGGGTATTATTCCAATCTACCAAAGTTTGGGTATTAGATCCTCTTCTGATATTCATGGCCTTGATAACCCCAGCTAATTAGCATACAAGGCTGTACAATTTTGCTCCTGTTATGTCACCCTTAAATCTTGTTGGTTATAGACCTTTAGAGATTTCTTGCCATGATAAGCATTATTGTGGTTCACAGGTATCATAGCTTGTTAGAACTATTGACTAATTCATTCCCCTGACAGCTTGCATAATGTTTCTGGTATTATGGAAGATAGAGTGTAGGAAAGAAGTTGTCATGTTTGATCTAGCTCCAATAACCAAAGTCCCAAATCCTAAGTATGTGATGTCTTGCCTCTTAGAGTCAATTGAGAATAACTGAGAATAATAGAAATCTCCTGTATTATTTTAAGAGGTATTTGAGTTATGCTACCAACAACTACAAATGTCTCATTTATTATACTATGTTTGTTAGATTCTATTTTATTTATGATTGCATGTATATACCTCTGTGTGGGAATATGAACATATATCCAGGAATGTGAACATATATCTTTCTGGCTTGCACAGGGCAGAAGAGAGTATCAGATCCCTTAAGTAGGAGTTACAATCATTTGTGAACTAACAGATATGCGTGCTGTGAACTGAACTTGGGTTTTCTGCAAAAGCAGCTCATTCTCTGAACAACTGGCTCATCTCTCCATCCCCTAATCTAGTCTATTAGTTTGATGCTGGCAAAAGGTCCAGCTTTAATTTATTTAAACTGTGACATCAATTAAGGTGAGACATATATTTCAGAATAACTACTTTTTGAGAGTAGCAATTAAAAATATGAGTTGTTTCAGCTACTTAAAGATTTGTGTTTTCCAAATCTAACTTACAAATTATGAATTGATCTTATTTTAAAATCTTCAATTACTTAATTATGTCTCGGAGGAATAAAAATGCATGTCTCAGATAAAAGGTCGTACCAGCAAAAATAAATTATATTATTTAGCTTTCTAGGAAAAGGGCTTGCTGAATTCAGTACATGGAGAATTTATATAGAAAAAGTCATATATTTTACATGGTAAAATGTGTCAGTTTGCAATATTGTTATTTAGAGGAGGGAATATCATTCTTAAGGATTTCACTATAATTGGCTGAAAATTATTCTTTAAGTGTGTTTTTTTTTCAATCCAGGCAAAATGTAACATAGGAAGAAAGGAATCAAGGAAAAGCAAGAATAACAAGAAAACAAAATAATCAACCATATACCTATAAACTGGTATCTGATTATTGTTGAAATAATAACAGCATTTCATGACAAATATAAAATCTTTATTTACAATGAGAACATGTTTTATTTTTTAACTTACATAACTTTTTAATCAAATTTAATTTCTGTGAAGTCTTATTTTGGCTTTAAAACCAGAGCTTAATGTATATGAGGTGAAGCTTTAAATGTAAAACCACCTAGAAATGTTTGCCAAAGCCTGAAGAGATAAAGGTTACTAAACACTGAGCTAAAGCTGCAATAACAGCTGTATAAAATGAATAGTAAACACACCATTCTGAATGTTGTTGTGATGCAGGCTTTAAAGAGTAAGGGTTTGGTCAGGAAGCAGCTAATTGTTTGTAGGTTTGTTTGAGAGTTCTATGTTGAGTCTCTGAACAGTCCTCTGAGTGATATGATACACATGTACCGGCTTAATATTTGCTATGTGTTAGATAGATATTTACTCTCATGAAATTGGGCTTTTTTGGTAATATACTGTAATTTTTGTGTAATATATCTTGTATATTAAAGTAATGTAAGTTATTTTAATATCTAGATTAATGAACACAGTTAAATTAAAAGAACTAATTCATAGAAGCTCATGTTTATTCTTCTGTAAATTAACACTGAAAGTTTTGAATAAACATAAGACTTTCTCTGTCAAAAAAACTATCAAAAATTGTCTTGAGAAGAAAAGTTAGTAAGCTATTGTTAAAATAGTAGGAGCAGAAGGTTGAATGCATATTTAAATACTGTTCTGAAATGAACAGAAATGTTTAATAAAATTTATATTTCTTTTGTTTTATCAGAGCTGAGGACCAAATCCAGGTCCTTGTGCTTGCTGGGCAAGCACTCTACCACTGAGGATGCCATGACTGTAAATATTACATCACAGGAAATAGTATTGAAGTGTTTTTCCTCAGGAAGATGCCTCTTAATGAAGAGAAATTGAGCTTGTAAAAGTTAGTTTTGTATTACATAATTTCATCTTTATGTGAACAATGTTGGGAAAAAAATTAAAGGTGAAGATGGACAAAGCTAACTGAATAAAAAGAAAGATGCAAAAGCCAGATATAGAAAATGAAAGTTGTGTGCAAAGAACAGTAGTAAATAAAATTTGAGTTTATTAGTGAAAGCTACAGGAAGACAGAAGCAATTACTGGAAGAAACCGACCAACCATGCTCTGAGCAGGAGAGTACTGCAGATGCTCATACTTGCTGCCAAGGAATCTTCTCTAACATAATCCTCTTATTCTAAATGTAAAAATAAATAAATAAATACATTAAAAAAATTCTCCAGGAATGTTTAAATAGACATCCATGGATCTTATTCATCTATAGACAAAACAATGTAGTTTTCTTTGAGAATAAATAAGTTTGATTATTTTTGGCACATCCTAGGCAAAGTCCAATCAGTGTGGGGATAGACAACTCAAGAAAACATCAATAGTTAAGAGAAACTAAGAAAAATCACATTTAACATGTATGTTAAAACCCCTCCTCATAAAAGTAACTTTTATTCCCCTGAAGTAAGCCTCATCTCTAAGGCTTAGTGGTCAATACGCTTATCATTTCTGAGCTTTCTGAACTCTGGCTGGCAGGTTCAAGTCAGGTGTTCTGCTTCAAACTCCTCTTGAACCTTAGATATTAAAATAGTCTCTCTCAGCTTCTGACTTTTGTTCTGTTTGATCTCAAACTAACTCTCGTAATTTGTTCTAATCTTGTGGTTCCTTATTTTTTAACTTCAATGGCCTCTTCTGACCTGCACTGAACTGCCCAGACTCAACTCCAATGCACTGACTCCCAACTTCTTAAGCCTGAACTGACCTACATTATTGACTTGAACTCAACTGACTGACAGAAGTCAGAGCTGCATGCCTGTCTCCTGACTGCTGGCAATAATGGTGTATACCACTACACTATGACCTAAGCTTTTCTTTACCTGAATGTTGCTTTGTACTGGGCTGATCTTGGAATCAGAGATTTGCCTGTTTCTCCTGGGATTAAAAGCATATCTGTATTCCAGCTGGATCATACAGATATAGAAAGTCTTTTTGTGTGATTCCCTTGCCAGATCAGCAATGTTGCTGAATTAAAATTCCTCTACACACTCCTATGGAGGATAAGTGTTTGGTCTGGGTCTGGTTGTCCTAATATAATGAACAACCCAACATGTGTGGCTTACAAACTACAAGCATGTATTTTTCATTGTTCAGTGCTTTCTTGAAAGATTTGTGTTTTTATGTGTGCTCATTCTACATAAACCTTTCTCTACAGCTCTGCCTGTACATGGTGGAATGACAAATGTTCTTTCCTTGCACATCATAAGGTATCCATCCAACTTATGGTTGGTCAGCTTTCACAACATAAAGATTATTAAGCATAGTTTTGTTTTTACTCCATCTGGGAAGCTGAGATATTTAATTTTGTCTACATATTCATTTACCACATCTGTAATTTGCAGTGGTGAAAGGAGATGGTAGAGAAGACTCAGAGGTAATAATTTCCACTTAAATAGTGTTAGCTAGTTTGCACATAGGCTGCCAAACATTTAGAGATAGCTGTCATAGTTTAACATGTTTCTAATTCCATGTAAGGGTATACTTATTCACCTGGCAATAAAAAGCCAAGAGACTCATTTACCGACACAGATTTAAAGATAATTATAAAATCTAGAGTTGTCCTTTATGCAAACTACAGAAAACCAATAATAAATTCCTTAGTTTGAGCTATGAGACAATTGCAAACATAAAGTCTAGAAATGGCTTTATTCATATACAGCAACATAATATGTTTAATTCTACTTTTTAAAATTTTTTTTCTCTTGGATATAGAAGTAGTAAAGTCACCCTGTTATGACAAGTCTAGCATTTATACATCTGTTAGTACAATATAATGATAATAAGGTAGTTTATGTGATGAGATAATAATTGATTATATCTTGGTCTGTAGAACACACTGTCTTATTACCATTTAGCCAGGAATGAGAGAAGCAGAAAAGATGTTTTTTTTCTGTTCTTATCTTTTGTTTTGTTTTGTTTTTCATGTATATTATTTCACACTCTGACTTTGGTATGCTGAATATAGTGAACATGATACATTTTTTTCTTTGACAATTCGATAATCTGACAATCTTTTGCCTCTCTTTTTTATTAAATTATTTTATTTCTTTACATTCCAAATGTTGCTCCCCTTTCCAGTCCCTTCTCACAAAGTTCTTCACACCATCTGACCCCCCTTTGCTTCTGAGAGAGTGCTTCCCCCACGGACCCCTCACCTACACACCCCATCTCACCACACCACAGCATCTCCCTTCCATGGGCCATCAAAACTTTAGGGGATTAGGTTCATCCTCTCCCATTAAGGGCAGACAAGGCAGTCCTCTGCTATGTAATGTGTCCCAGCCATGGACCAGCCCATGTATGCTCTTTGGTTGGTATCCTAGCTTTGGGGAGCTCTGAGGGGTTTGGTTAGTTGATACTGTTGTTTTTCCTATTGAGTTGCCATCTCTTTAGGTCCTTCAATCCTTCTCCAAACTCTTCCATAGGAGTCAGAACCACAGTCCAATGGTTGGCTGTAAGTATCTGCATCTGTCTCAGTCAGCTGCTGGTAGTATCTCTCAGAGGACAGCCATGCTAGGCCCCTGTCTGCAAGCACAACATGGCATCAGTAATAGTGTCAAGGTCTGATGTCTTTGCATCTTGGCTTCTAGCACTACAACTGAGAACAAGCAAGGTGGCTTTTACTTCCGTGGTAACCCTTCTTTTACTATAAAGATCGTGCTTAAAGGAAAAGAGAGATAGATATGAAGCTTTTGGGAAAGCATTATTTTGTTTTTTAATTATATTCACCCGTGAATTTGACTACAGGCACAGACTTTCACTGGACAAACTTCAGAAAAATTATATTTAATTACAGAGTTTTTGCCTTTTATATTGTTTTGTTTACATTCTTTGTGGTTTCTAACAAGGAAGGCCCAAGAAAGGATGCTTGACTCTCAACTGAGAAGTAATTTTTAACTGCATCTGGACTCCTAAGAGTTAGTGCTCTCTCTCTCTCTCTCTCTCTCTCTCTCTCTCTCTCTCTCTCTCTCTCTCTTTCTCTCTCTCTCTCTCTCCTCTCTTATACTTTCAACTGAACCATTTGTGTCTTAACCTTAGTAGTTTGAATGTATGTAAATTTTATGAAGGCAACAGAAAATGGTGCTCATTAATAGTGAGTTTCAGCTTCTAGAATTTATAAATTACTGTTTGTTATAAGGGTTAGAGTCTGACCTTTTGACATCATCTTTTCTTAAAAGTTTCTGAATCATTTCTTCCCTTGTCTTTCAATTCCCAGTAGAGAACAAATTATTTTAAGAGGTTTTTGTTTCAGAAAGTTTGGAAATAAGTTTTCAGTAACTCCATAAATTCCTGAATTAATTAAAATATGAATTTTTATGAGAGTGAATAGAATTCACAGGTATTGAATTCTTACAATAGTATGCCTATGATTTTATATATAATACAGTTATATGTTACACTTTAACTAAGTTTACCTATTTAATATACTTTGCCAATATGTTCCATATTTAACTAGTGATCAATCAATGCTAACATTCTGGTAAAGTTCAGCAGGCAACGTGCATTTCACTATTGTGTAATTTGAAAGCTAAACCTGTCATCATCTGCTTTTAGCACATTTGAAATATGACAATGGCCATTTTTGCAATTTATATTATCCACAGTGTCAGTGTGAAAAGCTTTTTTCATATCACTTTAAATTTGTGTTCTGAGGAGGTGTTATTCACTTCAACACTGGAGTGAGTAACCAAAAGGATGGGCTCCAGGGAGACATTCCCTTCTCAGTTATAATAGACTCTATTGCTTGAATTCCACCAGAGGCTGAGAGAGGTGGATTGGGAAGGGAATGAATTGAACTTATATTTAAAGACATTCAATAAAATAAGTCTTGATTGATTGAAATGTAGTTCTTGACCTAAGCCATTAGTTATTAATTCCCATTAATGATCAAAATGCGTAGTAAGAATGCCCTCAATGAAATCCAAGGGTTTTTTTTGTTTGTTTGTTTGTTTGTTTGTTTTTTTGGTATATGTTCTTAGAATAAGAAAAAAAATACAGAAACTTTAAGATAATCAATTTGACCTAAATCTCAAAACTTGCCTACATAGCGAACTCTGATGATTGTCCTACAAGAGGAATAAATAAATGAAGAAAATCCAACTGAAACTCAATGAGATGCCAATTAATTTCTCAAAGGTGTCACCAAGGACCCATTCTTATATTCATTTTCCTGCTTCCTCCTATTCCTGTCACCGACACCACATTGCAAACAGGAGCAATGTCTTTCATCCTTTATCTACTGCACAGCTTCATATTTTTATTTAATATCTGTTTGATATATGACCTGAGAAGACAAAAGTTACATCAAAATAAAAGCAGCACACATTGAGTCTTGATTCCTACAAATCCAGATATCCTACTATTTAAACTATATTTAAAAAATTTCAATTTCCCAGGTTTCACAGTTGCACGTCTTAGAGTTCAGCAATGTTCTAAACAGACTGTTTCTGTGTAAATCAAGCTCATCTGTGGTTGTAACAAAATATCTGAGAAAAATCAAATTAACAAGAGAAAGATTATTTCTGGTTCACACTTTTAGAATCTTCTGACCATGGTTGGCTGCACTGTTTGTCTAGGCAATATGTCATGTAGAAGAGATGAGATACATTGAATATATTCAACTCATTGTAGCCAGGAAACAGAAAAAAGAGAGAGAAAGGTCTGAGGGCAAAGTACCATCTTTAAGGTATGCCAAGATGACCTACTTATTCATCATAGCTCCTTTCATAGTTAGCCAATCAGTAAAGATTAGGGTATATTAAAATTACTGTATTATCTCACAGATAAGGATGGATGGATAATGATCCAAGTGCCACTCAATATTGTTTCTAGCTTAGAAACAAAATTCATACTAATAAGTGATTTCCCCCTTAAATTACTCTGGTTCAGGGGTATTTTTGTCAATCTTTATCTTCAAAATACAAATTTAAATAATGTCATCCCTTTCGGGTCCTGGGAGGCTCTTGCTTTCCTGGCATCTGGGAACATTACCTGAACTACCACACAAAGGAGAGGGAGAACCTGTTGAAACCATATCCAGAGGTTAAACATGGACACACCCCCCCCATTGAGGGATGGGGCCATCCACCCATCTCCAAAATTTTAATCCAGAAAAGCTACTGTCTAAAGGAAATAGAGAGACAAAGAGTGGAGCAGACACTGAAGGAAAGGCTGTCCAGAAACTGCCCCACCTTGGGACACGTGCGGACACCAAACCGAGACACTATCACTAATGCCAAGAAGCACTTGCTGACCGATACATGATACAGCAGTCTTCTGACAGGCTCTGCCAGATCCTGACCAACACAGATGTAGATGCTCCTAGCCAACCATCAGACTGAGCACAGGGACCCCAATGGAGGCGTTAGGGGAAAGACTGAAGGAGCTGAAGGGGCTTTATCTATCATCAAGGGGAGAGGAGACCTTTGGTCCTGTGAAGGCTTGATGCCCCAGTGAAGAGGAATGCTAAGGCGGTGAGGCAGGAGTGGATGGGGGAGCACACTCATAGAAGCAAGGTAAGGGAAGATAGGATAGGGGATTTGCAGAGGGAAAACCAGGAAAGGGGATAACATTTGAAATGTAAATGAAGAAAATATCCAATTAAAATACAAATTTAGAAGCATGAATGGTATTTCATGCATCAATATTGAAATTCCAGACCTTAATCAAATATTCCCTACCTTTAGTGAAGAGAATAACACACAAAATTTTATTCTGCTTAATGTTCAGGAAGGGACCTTTTATAAGAATTATTTAGCTATTATGAATTCTTATGAGAAAGAATGAAAAAAGATGGGAGAGCTGAAAAAGGACGGAGAGAGGCATGAGAAAGTTTTTATTCCTCCAGAAAAGAAACAATATACATAGGGTAATTGCGAACAATTATTTTCTGGTTTAGTACTTAATTAAGACTATATCTGAATAGTTAATTAAATTTGGCCTTTCTCCATTATGCAGGAATTTATTGCAATACAAGGTATTTAGATAAGAAGATTACCACCCTCTATTTCTCACTTTAGCAAACCATATAATAATAATAATTAATAATAATAATAATAATAATAATAATAATAATAATAATAATATAGTCATTATCAATGCATGAAGCATGGTATAAAACCTGTGTTTTGAAATATTAATTTTTAATTCAGATTATTATCTCATGTTCAAGCTACATGTAACATGGCATATGTAATATCATTGTAATTGAATTCACTGGAAGGTAAGTGGTCTAAACATTGTTACATTGTCACTTATATATTCTCTCTCTCTCTCTCTCTCTCTCTCTCTCTCTCTCTCTGTGTGTGTGTGTGTGTGTGTGTGTGTGTGTGTGTGTGTGTGTGTGTGAATATAGCAGAATATTAGATATTATACTAAGGGCAAATTAAAAAGGTACATATTAAGCATTATAAATAGATCAAACAGTTTTATTTTATATGGTCTAACACAAAAGACTGACAAAATCATGAGCATTTTTAAATACCTAGGCAAAAAATAAATTCTAATGAATAAGAAAAGCAACATTGCTTATTGTCCAGTCAAACTATTGTTCCCTCTTTTTCTACAATCTCTAGCATAAATATCTTCCCACACCATGAAAACATAGCCAAATATTCATTCTTTGTGCTCAAAGTAAAAATAATGTATTGAATATTACAAAAAATAATTCAATTTAGATACCAATTTCATTGAATATAATAGCACTATTAAGTATTATTTTTTGTGCTGTATATCATTAAATTGACAAATTTCATGTAAACTAGTACTTTATTTTTTCCAATAGGTTTTTCCATCAAAATGTTGTAGTACTGGCTTTAGGAAGGCAATTTTATAATTTTTACTCTAAGAATATTTTCTATTATATTATTTACTTATTTAGTGTGTGTGTGTGTGTGTGTGTGTGTGTGTGTGTGTGTAGGTAGGTGTGTTTTATTTGCCTCCCTGCCACAGCTTATACTTAGAAATCATGGGACAACATTCAGCAGTTGGTTTCATTCCACCATGGACACTGGGACAGAATTCAAGTCATCAGACTTGTACACACTAAATCATTTCACTAGCCTATTTTTAAAGTTTTCAACAAATAGTGTTAAAGAGTACATCACATGTGCATGTAAATCAACATGGTTTCTTTCTTTAAGTAGCATTATATTTTTGCTGATTTTTTGAGAATAAGAAAATTAAATATATCTTAAACGCTACAAATATTTTATATTCACCTATTTGGTTCTATGAGAAGTTAGTGACATATCACTTGGTAGAAACTGTTTTATAGATTAGCATAGAGGAATGGCACAATTAATAAGATTCTGATCTGCTAAGGCTTATATAATAATAAGTTAGGGAGAAACATATCAAAACAAAGAATAATTTGTTAGACATATATTACAGATTTAGAGTCTGGGGAGAGCTTTTATAGATTGATCAACACAGATGTATGAAAGTGATTCTTAGGATAATGTAATAAACAAACAAAAACAAGGCAAATCATGATGACTAGTAGGGAGAAGCTGTAATATATGAAGGTGTGCTTTGTGAATATGGTACCAAAAGCTCTTCTGTATAAAAGCCAGAGACCATCCAAACAAGAAGCAGATTTTGAGGCCTTTAGAGTACCTAGATGCCATATAGAGTGTCAAAACTTGATGGGCCTAAATAAATTGGGAGTCTGTTAATTAGGCCAGAGATAATTTTGACTTGAAATTACTGACTGCTCTCATTCTAGTCAGTAGTAGAGATGGAGAAACATAGATACTCTGGGTCAAATCTGGGTGGTTTCATATATGCTGCAAGACTGAAAGGGAATAAAGTAAATAAAGTATGCTTACTATGCATACATGTTTATAAGTGTATATTTAATTTTGTATTTAGTTAACAAATGTATCTTGATATCAGTTACTGATGTAAAACTGAGACAGAGGATTTAGGGTAAAGCAAGGTATTCTTTAAAAAAAAAAAAAAAAGTTTTGACCTCCTTAGTTAGCCTTGGAAGTAGGATATGCAGTTATTCAAATAAGTCTAGAATTTAAGATAGGAATCAGGGATAGAAAGACGGTACATAGTTGCTAGAGAAGAGTTTGAACAGCAAGAAGAAAATAGATAAGAGAACAGAATCTTAGAAGGCCCCAGGACGTGAGATTTAAAGGGGAAGGAATGTAGCAGAAGTTGCAGAGATTGCAGCCAGGTGTTTGGAAGATGGTGCATAAAAAAAAAAAAAAAAAAAAAACATCTTTTTTTGTAATACAAATGAAAAACATAATAAATTTTCTACTTTGAGATGGACTCAATTAAAAGTAGTGCAACATCATTTATTTGCCATGTTTTATGAAATTTCTTCTTCCAAACCTCTTAGAAACACTCTTGTAATTATTAAATTTATACAAAATTTTATCAGTGGAAAAAATATGTCTGCATTAAGCCCTTAAATTGTCATCTTTCTTTATACCTAAGGGTGTGAAGATAATAATACAAGCTTTAAACTAAAGAAACAGTTATTAAAATGAATAGACTACCTACTGAATATATATATATATATATATATATATTGCATATATATATAATATGCATAGTATCTCATATATGAAATTAGTTCATTATTAACAGAAAAATTTGCTTCTAAAATAGAAAAGAAATATGAACATATATTTCTCAAAAGACAAATAAGAATTCATAAATAAACTGAGCATAGGTTTTGGTTGCTGCTGATCTTCAGAGTAAAGCAGCAAATGAAATCACAACAAAGTATCACCTTATATCTACTAGGTTGACATCTATTAAAATAATGATAGATGTCCTTGGTTAATAAGGGAAGAGCAAAAGTGATGTTGGTTCACTGCTTGAATGATATAAATGAATACAGACATTGGGAGACTTGGCATGAGCATTGTTCACAAAAAGTATAAGTGAAATATGCCAGGAACTGGCATATTAAACACGTAATCTCATTCATGTGAAGAGCCAGACAAACAGGATTTTAAAATTCCAACCAATCCAATAAAGAAATGCAATAATAAAATGAATAGATTCTTGTTAAAAGGTGAAATTCATTTTATAGTTAGTTTGAAAAAAGTGTTCAAATCATTTACTGTCTTTAAAATGCAATGCGAAAGTAAATAAATTCAATCTAACACAGCCAGAAATACTGTAATAATAAAATAAACCAAATTAATAAATAACAAATGCTATCAAGTCTCTTGGAAAAATGAAGATTTGCTTGCTGTTTTAAGTATGCAAGCTAGTTATGAAACTAAGAAAATCATTAGAGGGAGTCCTCAATAAATTGAAAGACAAAATGACATATCTATTACTTATGGGAACATATACCTAAATTTAAGTATATATATATATATATATATATATATATATATATATATATATATTTAAATTTATATATATATATACTTAAATTTATATATATATACTTAAATTTATATATATATGATATATATATGATATATATATCATATATATATATGATAAATGCTTATCCGTATTTATTGTATAATGGCACTGAAAACCAAATTGTGGTATTAGCCTAGGACCCAGACAGAAGAATAAATAAAAAATATATAATATATATAAACAGTGATCATATATTTTGCTAAAAGTTGTTAAAAATATGTCATTAGCTAGAAAATTGATGTAACTTGAAACATTCACATTATGCCAAAGAAACACAGATCAAAAGAAAATTTCACATTTTGCTACTAGATTTGATATAAATGCATAAGGCCAATTTTTACTAAGATGCCTTGTGGAAGAGATATTGACAGAAGCAAGAAAACTAGCTTAAGGGGAGGAGAAAATAGAAGAAATGCACAATATACTCGAAAGGTGTTTTGTGAAGCTCAGTACTATGCATAATGTATAAATACCAGTTAACTCATAGAAGTTAAGCTCAAGCTGTCATTTATCAATAGGCAGGGAAAGATAGGAAATGGAGGAGCATTTCATGGTCAAAGTGACTCAATTAAAAATAATGTATAAGTTTTATGCATAGAATAGTGCCTATAGTGAATAAAATCATATTGTATATTTTTTTAAAAAAATACTGTGTAGAGATTTCCAGTGGTGCTTTGGAGGAAAAAAAGCTATGAAATTACATATATGTCAACAAGTTTGTGCACATTCATGGGTTTATATGTTCTGGTATGACTGTGTGCAATTATATGAATTTATGGTTCTTGGGCATGATGGGTTCCAAGAACTGCCTCCAGAGTGATTTATCAGCTATTGTCCATCTGGGCTGAGACTCGGCTAATAGTGTGTGCCTCCCAGTGAACCCCGTGAGTCTTCCTGCTTTTGCCTTCACAGTGTTGCAAGCAGGTGCCTTGAAGCCTGAATTAGTTTTTATAAGCTTGTGTAATGATGGGTGGATTTTTTTTACATAGGTGCTAATAATCAAACTCAGTCATTTGAACATGAAAATTAGTTTGTCTACTGAATTATTTTCCAAAATGTCCTTTATGATTCCATTATAGGAGGACTCTAAACAAATCTTCAAAATACACAAATTGAGAGCCTAATATTTAGGAAAATATAGGAAGGCACATGAATCAGGAACCTTAAAGAAATAATTGTCTTCGAATGAGTTAAGGTGGCTTCTAATCCTATATATCTAATATCCTCATGAATCAACAAACCTTGAACACAAAATGATCCAGAAGGAACAGGTGTGAAGAAAAAGAAAAGCAGCTCCAAGGTGGGAAGAGTGACCTTTGAAGGGGAAACCCACCTGTTCATTGATTTCTAAAGCTGGGATTGTATTTTAAAAAGTAACAATACTTTTGTGTGTACTAAACCACCTAAAAATGAAGGTTTGTTACTGGATAGGGAATAAATAAGTTCAATGCAGACACAAAATATAAGGTAAAGAATTAACTAAGTTCAATACTGATTAACAAAGTCAGTTTCTCTCCCAGCTTTCTGTTTCTCTTGATGTATAAGAATGAGAATCAAATGCAACATGAGCGAAGCCATGTCACATAGGTGAGTAGTCAGGCATAACATCCATGGTCGGGGCCTCTATTACTTTTGCTGCAATAGGTCATATTTGGTTAAGTGTGCAATGAAGCTACTCTGTATTATAGATTGCACCAGATTGCTAGTATAGAAATATGGAAATGAGGTTAACTCATGTGCAGTCTCCAGAGTGTAACTAGTTAACTCTAGTTACAGACAGAATGCCTTTATAGAACACATCTCAAAAGCAAAGCCAAGGATCTTAAAATGTTTAACCATCTTTAGAATTAAACTATCAGCTATTTTCTCTTCAAGGTTTCTTAGCAATATCTGAGTTCTTCATACAGTGAGACTTAATGAAGCTGTAGCATTAGATTGATTTTTAGTTCATATAGGTGTGTTACACTTTGGGAAAATATTTCCAAATATAATGGATACATAAAGAAATCTAGAGTGATTACTATTAGTCAAAAATGGAAAAACATATCTACAATTATGGAGTATGAACTTCCCATTATTCTGTACTAATCATTGCATGGTTGATATTCACTGATTTTTAGGTCCAAATATGTTTAAAGATAAATTGAAGAATTATCTGAAGGCTTTTCAAATATACTGAATTTACTAAAACTACATTTATTGTGTAAATAAGTATTGTAAATAAAAATACTAATATCATGTTTACATCTACAATACTTTACTATTACCTATGATTTGAGAAAATTGTACAATGATGGTCATGGAATTCGGATGGCTCCTGTTCTACTTTGTACAATGATGGTCATGGACTTCGAATGACTCATGTTCTACTTTGCTAGTAGAGCTGCCTCAACTGCCTGTGACTTGAAATGGTCACAGTGACTAAAAGAGTCAGAATATTTCATTTTATGTTCTCTAAACCAAATATTAGATGAAGAAATAAATATTGTTTAATTCAAGCATACTTTTGAATTACATTTACATTTTTCACTCTCACTATAGTGAAGACACCATATATTCTAAAAGGAGAGAGAGAGAGAGAGAGAGAGAGAGAGAGAGAGAGAGAGAGAGAGAGAGAGAGAGAGAGAAATTTTGGTAAGAAAAGTAGGATGCTATGACATTGAACATCTTTGCTTGTCTGCTCATCACCCTAATGTCAGGGGCTGTTTAATTAAATATTACTATACTTATGAACCTCCAAACCATTTTTCTGTGAACCAGTTTCAACTTAGAATGCAAGCATTAATGACTTGGGGGATGGAAGCTTGTGCTCAGTGCAGTGACTTCTTTAAGAACTGTTGGAATGAATGAAGGTCAGCATTCCAGTGATAGCGATCCCCAGGTGCCTTCATTAGCCCTTCTGTTACCATCCCATCTTGGAACTGAAATTCACAATAGTTAGTACTTTCTAGTTTGGCTACCCAGAACAGTTTTTCTACCTGTCTAAGTCCCAGAAAGTAAAGGAGTTTGATTTATTACTCAGCAGGTTTCTACATCACTTGTAAGAGCCACTCAGAATCTTTGTTACATTTTTGTATTATAGTCTTTATAGGAACTGCTTCATTCCATTATTAAAAGAATTGGGGGACTGCGAAGGTGTCTGGTGACTTTGCTGAAAGTCAGTATAAGTCCCAGTGCTCAAGTTAGTTTCCTTTCTGTTACTGTGACAAAACACTATGGCAAAAGCAAACTTTGGGGAGGAAAAGAAACGTATGGCACTTCATGGCATAGACCATCACTGAGAAAAATCTGGGTAGGAACTCCAAGCAGGAATGAGATAGAACACATGGAGAATGCTGCTTGCTAGCTCACCTGGTCTCAGGCTCATGGAAAAACAGTCTTCTTAGGAAGTCCAGGAAACTCTGGGAGGTGACACTGCCCACAGTTGGCTAGGCCTACCCGACAATAATTAACAGATGCACCAATTCCTCCAAAATATGCTTGCAGGCCAATATGATTTGGGCAAATCCTTAACTGAGATTGCCTTCTTAGGTGACTCTATGTAATGTCACAATGAGAGTTAAAGCTAATAAGAACACATGATAAATCAGAAACTAGAATTAAACCTAAGTCATGTAGCCCAGGAATCTGAGGCCTCAACTGCTATTCTGTTTTCTTTCATAGTCACTAGAGAATGATGGTTCCATCAAAAGATCAGTGAGGAAACAAAATTTGGCTGACCCTATGTCTCATTTCATGAAAGATCTTTTAAGTTCTCATTTATATTGAGTTGATCATCCTTTTACAGGTATGAATAATAAGAAGGTCATATCAATTCAAATAAAGATTGACTTAATTGTTTATAATAAATGGAGAGTCATAAAAATGTCATTTGATATTTCCTTGTTAATGAAGAAAAGGAACTAGAAAGTAAAACTGCTATTAGATGACATTTTTTGGAAACAGCAGAAAAGAGTCAGGGAGACAATAGTGTAAAAGGAAAAATGGAAAAGGGAGGAAAATAGGAAAGAGGGATTTTTTTAAAAGACATATAACCTAAAAGAAATGCATGTAAAGAAGAGAATAGTAAGTGGGTTTATGGGTTGAAAACCAGCTTTGTTTTTATCTTATTCACAGTAAAGTGCCAGAATTTGACAGCACTCTCTTTCACATGCAATGCTGTGTCCCAGCGACTTTTTTTGGACCAGTATAATCCTCCAAAGAAACAATCATGATTTTTTTATTTACAGAGTCTGGCTGCACATTCCTTTTCATACATGAAAATGTATTCACTTCCCAAGGCATTCCCCAATGGATCTTACATTACCATTATAACTCTGCTTGCAGCTCCTATTTCTAAAAGTGTATAGACTATTTTAATCTTCAGAAGTGATGAAAATTACATAATCATTTAGAAGAATGATTTAGGATCAGATCAGTATGTCAGTGGCTGCTTATGGAAGGAGGTCACTCTTTATAGGTAACAACCATTCAAATTTTTTATGAGACTATTCAGGAGAAAAAGAAATGTTAAAAAAAGAAAATGAAAAATTCAAAAATAAATGTTTCTTTTGCACTGAATTAAAATACACATTAATAGCTTTGTTATTGATTTTAATATTTTGTTTGCTATTATTGTTTAAAAATTTATCAACATTCCAGTAGTCACTCTATAATCCTTCAGTTGTTCCCAAATATCAGTGTTTGATTAATACTAATATTCTGATATAATTTTTCTTCCTCATATAATTTCTTGGGAATATGATGGCTATATATTCTTGTGCTATTCAGAGTACTTGGAATTTGCCATATGTTTGTCATACTTCTCTGATGTTTTTATAGAATTGGCACTATTTGTTGTCCTTTTAAAAATTGCTACTCTTATTTATTTATTATTTAGGAAAATAAGTTATCATACACTATAACTATCACATGCTCTAGTCGCCAGGAGAAGATTAAATAATATATATACTCTTTCAGGATCATCATAAAAAATTCAAAAATTTCTTATTTAAAATTCAGATAAAAGTTTACAGGAACAAATTTATTCCAGGAGACTAAAAGTCTGTTTCTATTTGAGCTCTGGAGGCCTGAGAATCTGATGCTCCAGGAGCATATATATAATCTTACTTCATGGTAGATATGCAGAGTTTCAGTCCTAAATCCCTAAGTAGCATCTTACTTTAGAGATAGTTATCAGACTGAAAAGTCTGAAATATGCAATAGACCGAGGACCTCTGCATATATGTACCAACTGTATAGCTTGATCTTCATGTGGAACTCCCAACAGGGGGAGCATGGGCCATCTCTCACTTTCTTTCTTGCTTTTCGGACCCTTTCTGTCTGCTCAGCTGTCTTGTCTAGCCTCAATAGGAGAAGATGCATCACTCTTTCTGCACTTTTATATGCCAAGGCTGTGTGATGTCCATGGGAAGCCTTCTCTTTTCTGAAGAGATAGGAAGGTTGAATGGATGAGGGGAAGGCAAGGTGGAGAAAGAACTAGGAGGAGAACAGGGAGGTGAAACTGCCATCAAGGATCATTTAATTGTTATTATATTTTTAAATTTATTTTTAAAAAGAAAAGACTAATGTGTGTGTGTGTGTGTGTATGTGTGTGTGTGTGTGTGTGTGTGTGTGTGTGAACCATGTAGTTGCCTGATGCCCACAGAGGTTGAAAGAGGCATCATATACCCTAGAAGTGAAAATATACATGGTCATGAGACATCTGTGGTTGCTGACAACCCTACATGGGTCCCAGTTCTAAATCACTGAGTCATCTCTCAAATCTCAACAATGAAAAATCTTCTATTTATTCTTTTCCATAAACTTGAAACACTCTAAGAAGAATGTAATTCTTTATAGGTCACCTCATCTAAGCTCTTGGATATTTCAATTGAATTACATAATATTATATTAATATAATGAATAGATTATTGTATACATACATACATTTACAATCTGTTTGCTTAATACAATACAGCATGCATATGAGCCTTTTAAGCCCTTTTCTTTTAAAACATTTTTGATTTACTTTTAAATGTCTTTTTTCACAGTTTCATTTATCTAGATGCTTATAATATACTCTCTCCCAAACCCTTCCTTACCCATTGTAATTCATTTATCATTTCTTCAAAAATTCTCTTCTTTCCATGTCTCCTCCTGTTTTCAGGCTGTGTGTGTGTGTGTGTGTGTGTGTGTGTGTGTGTGTGTGTGCGCGCGCGCACGCGCGCACGCGTGCATGTGTGTATTTAATTAGAGTTATCTGCATGGGCATTAACAGTGGGTTACTTGCTTGAGTAAAAGTAGTGTACAAGTGGCTACACTCTTGTGCAGTATAACTAACCAGACCTCTATAACTTTTAAATGTACATAAGTCCTATATATAAGTTCTTTTGGAGGAATAAGATCTTATGAGACCCCAGTCCATGCATAACAGAACACTAATGGCCCCAGTCCTGTATATATAGATCTCCAATGATATTGTGAGTTCATAAATACAATTATATAACATCCAGACAGCAGAATTTTATAACACATGTCTCCATACTCTAACTTCTGCATTCTTCTTCTCCTTTTTAAAATTTTATTCCTTGAAACTTGAAAAAGATAATACAGATGTCTGATTTATGGCTGAGAAGAAAACGACTGGTCATTTATTCTCAGCATATTGACCATTTATTGGCCTCTACATCGACAATCATCTGTTGCACATAGAAACTTCTCTGACCAAGGATTTGTGGATAATATCTGATGCCTTCTTCCTGATAGTTTATTGCTGATTGTATTCATTGACTATTTTACTTTTCTATACCATACTGAAGTTATAAATTTGTGGACAATTTTACCCTAAGCTAAGTTACAATTTTATAAAAAGATACTGTGATGAGAATAATTGTTTTCCACAACAATTACCTAAAATATACTCATCATTCTTTGTTGTAGACCCTAGTAAAGAATACTCATCAGTCTCATAAATGGTGCCACTGCACTGTTTGTTTTGATGAAAGTGTAGCACAGGGAGAGAAAAGGGGTGTAGAAGTTGTTCAATTGTGTTCCTACATTTTAAGCAA